>NC_087214.1:33497899-33522681 GCF_015104395.2 Macrobrachium nipponense | reverse complement strand
AAACTGGAACAATCTAATGAAAACATCTTGAAAATAATTGAAGAAGTTCCAAATAAAATCCAAGTGGTCAAGAGACTCATAAAGAAAATATACATAAACCAACATATTCCGACAAAGAAAATGAATAAGGTGAATCTTGTGAATATCCTAATTGATGCATTAGGAAAAGAATGCCAAAAGCATGCAAACTGTGTAAGGTTTGGTATAGCATAGTCAATCCACAAAACCTAATCAGAAAATGTGCTGCATGCAACATTCCGACCCATCCACAGTGTGCTGAGGTAATACAAGATTTGAGAAAAGATACAAGAATTTTTTGTTCAACATGTCTATCATGGATAGACAATGTTATTAAATCAAGATTGAATGTACAAATAGTTTGAGGATGAAGAAGAAGAGGAAGAGGAAGAAGAAGAAGAAAAAGAAGAAGAGGAAAACGGAAGAGAAGTAAACAAAAATGAAATGACAGAAAAAATAAGGAAAACAAAGAACAAGATAAAAGTATGGATGCAGAGATACTCATTGATACTACATATGAGGCAATAAAGCAGCATACCTACGAAGAAATAAAATTACGATATGACAACAGAAAAGCAAATCCCGAAGAGGCTCTACCCAGATCTACACAATGACGGGAAAGAGGAAAAAATAGACAAGAAAGACAAAATCTGCCAACCTTTTGAAAAGAGGGAATTGCAGATTTGGAGAAAGATCTTACTACACAAACATCCTAAGATATGTCAAAACTATGAAATATATGGTAAATGTGCATACTTAGATGGATATGGGGATGATTGCAGAGATCTGCATCCAAAAATATGTAAAAACCTAAAAGAAGGAAAAGGATGTAAGTTCGACAAAAAATGCAAATATATGCACCCTGTAGCCATGAATCATAATCAAATAAATAACCAACCAAGTAATAAAATCCAAATAGAAAGAAACAAATAAAGAGAGAAATCAAGAATATCAGGTAAAGAGAAAGCAAACCACCAATGGGATATGCAGAGGTGTCAGCAAAAAATTTCAAAGCATCAGCTCCGAAATTCTACTCTAGATAATAAACTGTATTTATTATGCAGAGGATATTGCAGAAACGGAGAAAATTGCAGATTCAGACACAAAATGAATAATTATGATGAAGGAAGATCAAATATTATGGAAAAGTTGGATTTTTAATGTCAGAATTTCTGGAAATGAAAAAAAGAACAACATACCAGAACAGGAAAGAGACATGGGAAAATCCTTCTTACTACCATTATTAAATGAAGGAGAAAACACGCAAAACCATCATAGTGATGAATGCGCAGGGTTTAGTTAGCGAGTAACTCAAAAACAAAAGAAAAATAGAGTACTTAGAAGAACTAACCCAAAACCCCCTGAAAAGAAAATAGATATAATGAATATAAGTGAAACCTGTATTCCCAAGAGACTGGGAATGATGATCAATAAAAGGGTTCCAAACTTATAGATCAGATAGAAAAAATAGGAATCAAGGGGGAACCGCAATATATGAAGAAAGACAAAAAACAAGGAAAAATATATGAGAAATATAGTAAATCAGAATGTGAAACTAATAGCGTAGAATTTGTTTGAATCTGAAAAATTGATGAACATAGTAATATATAGACCTCCTAATACTAAAGAGTTTGACTTAATAATTGAAAAAATTGGATGATATATGTAGAAATCACAAGGACTGGACTATTCTCCTCTATCTGGTGACTTCAACTTTCCTTTCGTAGAATGGAAAGAACGCAATAGGAGATTGTGGTTGTACTTATACATATAAAAAAGAGAGTAATAGTATGCAGAAGATAAGAGGCAATTTGAAAAGCTATTAGATATGCTACTAGAATACAACATTCAACAAATAAATCACCTGCCAACAAGAAAGGAAAATACTTTAGACCTAGTATTTGTGAACGAGATGAATTATGTTAAAGAAATAATAGTTTTATAATGCGAGTATTTCAGACCATAATGTCATAGAATTAACAGTTCATTCCAAAGCAAGTGAAAATAGAGTATAAGCAAGAATGAAAAAGTGGGAAGATATGGAAAATACAACTTCTACAGTAAAAATATAAAATGGTCGAGAAATTAATGAAGAATTAAACAAAGATTGGGATAACATTTTCGTAAGTGATGACATAAGGGTAAATACGGAGATATTATAAAATAAAATATTGGAGAAAATAGTGGAAAAATATATACCGAAGAAGAAAAGAAAAGTAAACATCATTCATGCATACCAAGAGACAGAAGGATCTTGTTCCAGAAAATCAGAAAGTGGAAAAAAGGTCTTGCAAAAGAAAAAAATGCATGGAAAGTTATAGAACTAAAAGTAAGATAGAAAAATGCAGAACAAAGATTATACAATCAAAAGAAAATGAAAAACGGGACTTGGAAGAAAAAAACCCTATTAAATATCAAGCAAAAACCCCAAACTATTATACTCATATGCGAAGAAGATGAATAAAAGAAGAATAGAAATAGGCCCTCTGAGAATTGAAGGGAGATTAACCGAATGTAAAAAAGGAAATTTGCAACATACTGGCAGAACGATATAAGAAGAATTCACCCCTAGAATAGATAATGAAGATAATGATATAGAAGTAAGGAAGAAAAACAAAATAGTGAATATTTAGCTGACATAGAAATTAATGAAGCTGATATTGTGCAGGCAATTAATGAAATTAAAATGGAAGCTGCTGCAGGGCCGGATGGAGTCCCTGCTATTTTGTTAAAGAAAGTCAGTTCATTCTATCGCAAAGCCACTTGCAATATTATTAAGACAAAGTGTAGATACAGGCAAGATTTATGATGAGCACAATTAGCATATATCACCCCTACTTTCAAAAGTGGATCAAGACTAGAGGCAAGTAATTATAGGGCCTTGAAGTCTAACATCACATATTATGAAAGTGTATGAAAGGGTAATGAAGAAAATATTATGAAACATTTAATAAAAACTAATTTGTTTAATAATAGGACAACACGGTTTCGTACCCGAAAAAGTACACAAACCCAACTGTTAGTCCACCGTGAGAACATATTCAAAAATATGAAAAGCGGAAATGAAACAGATGTGGTTTTATCTAGACTTTGCAATAGCTTTTGACAAAGTAGACCATAATATATTAGCAAAGAAAATTAGAAAACACAATATCCGTAGATAAAGTAGGAAGATGGTTAAAAGATTTTACACAACAGAAAACAGATAGTTATTGCAAACGATGAGAAATCGGATGAAACCGAAGGTAATATCCGGTGTGCCACAAGGTACGTGCTAGCTGCAATATTGTTTTGTTATTATGATTGAAGACATAGACAGTAATGTTAAGGATTCGGTAGTGAGTAGTTTCCCTGATGACACAAGAATAAGTAGAGAAATTACTTGTGATGAAGATTAGGAACTCTCTACAAAGAGACCTTAACAAAGTATATGATTGGGCAGAGGTAAATATGATGGTATTTAACTCTGATAAATTTGAATCAATAAATTATGGAGACAGAGAAGGAAACTAGCTATGCATATAGGGGACCTAATAAAACTGAGACAATCAACAAAATAAGGAAGGCAGTTAAAGACCTTGGTGTGATGATGAATAGGAACATGTTATCAGCATGATCAAATAGCAATTCTGTTGGCAAAATGTAAAGCAAAAATGGGAATGTTGTTACGGCACTTCAAAACAAGAAAAGCTGACACATGATTATGCTTTATAAAACATATGTTCGTAGTCCCACTTGAATATTGCAATATGATATGGTACCCACACTATCAAAAGGATATTGCACAAATAGAGAGTGTACAAAGTCCTTTACAGCTAGAATAGAAGAAGTTTAAGGACCTAGACTACTGGGAAAGACTACAATCCTTAAAATTATATAGTCTAGAAGGAGAAGAGAACGCTACATGATAATTCAGGCATGGAAACAGATAGAAGAATAACAGAAAATATCATGGAAACTAAAAATATCAGAAAGAGCAAGCCAGAGGTAGCATAATAGTGCCCAAAACTATACCAGGAAAATAAGGAAAGCACACAGGACATTAATCCACTACGCACCAGCATCGATATGCAGCGTCTATTCAATGCGTTTGCCAGCTCATTCTGAGGAATATATCAGGAGTGAGCGTAGATGTGTTTAAGAATAAGCTCGACAAATATCTAAACTGCATCCCAGACCATCCAAGATTGGAAGATGCAAAATATACCGGAAGATGTACTAGCAACTCTCTGGTAGACATTAGAGGCGCCTCACACTGAGGGACCTGGGGCAACCCGAACGAACTGTAAGGTAAGGTCTGTAAGGTCTCTCTCTCTCTCTCTCTCTCTTCTCTCTCCTCTCTCTCTCTCTCTTTAATAAGGAATAGGGTAAGAAGTCTCTCTCTCTCTCTCTCTCTATCTCTCTCTCTTTAATAGGAAAACAAAGGGTAAGGAAGTCTCTCTCTCTCTCTCTCTCTCCTTTATAAGGAAAAGGGTAAGAAGTCTCTCTCTCTCTCTCTCTCTCAATCCTCGTCTCTCTCTCTCTCTCTCTCTCTCTCTTTAATAAGGAAAAGGGTAAGAAGTCTCTCTCTCTCTCTCTCGTCTCTCTCTCTCCATCGGTCTCTCTCTCATCTCTCTCTTCTCTCTCTCTCTTTAATAAGGAAAAGGTAAGAAGTCTCTCTCTCTCTCTCTCTCTCTCTCCTCTCTCTCTCTCTCTCTCTCTCTCTCTTTCTTTAATAAGGAAAAGGGTAAGAAGTCTCTCTCTCTCCTCTCTTTAATTAGGAAAAGGGTAAGAAGTCCTCTCTCTCTCTCTCTTCTCTCTCTCTCTCTCTCCTCTCTCTCTCTCTTCTATAAGGAAAAGGAGTAAGAAGTCTCTCTCTCTCTCTCTTTAATTAGGAAAAGGGGTAGAAGTCTTCTCTCTCTCTCTCTCTCTCATCTCTCTCTCATCTTCTCCTCTCTCTCTCTCTCTCTCTCTCCCCGCGCACAGCTCGAATTTCTGTAATCCGACACCCTCACCCTCACATCACCATCTTACGTAATCGAGGACGGGACATATTTCTACGTTAGTTCCTTTTATTCGTATCTCCGCCCATACACTCAGGCAACTATAGACACGTTCGTTTTTTTCCCCCAAACATGCGTGCGTAAAGGCATGTTTATAAACGTGTACACGGCTTTTGTTTATTCACACGCGCGCGCATGCGCGTTGCTTCTCTTATCCTTCTCCGTACATGACAGTAGTAGTAGTAGTAGGCTACCTTATAAACACCGTCGACGTCCAAGGCATCTTATAAATATTTATGTAGCCTTCTCGTACGTCTAGTCTCTCTCTCTCTCTCTCTCTCTCTCTCTCTCTCTCTCTACTTACTCAATAGATACTCATCTTTTATTCCCCCACTTTTGGGGATTAATCTGTGCCTACTGAAACCAGCTAACTGATTTCTTTTATCATTTTCCATCGAGAAGTAAATCTTGGGTGTGGTCAGGTGGCCTTGATGTATAGACTGACTGTGCTACGTTTACTCCTTAGCCTATAGGTTGGTATGTTGATTCCCTGTCTTAGAGGTTGTTCAGCACTGATTTTCAACCCAGCTGACTGAATGTTCATTTTTGCTGCTGTCTACCAGTGCTTTTGCAGATGTTCGAATAAGAAACTGATGTCAATACACAGATCTGGCCTCTTTTCTTCTCTGTGGTACTGTTTGTGTGTCAGTGGGTTCTGTAATTCTGTGGCAGAGCAACTGGCTCGTCTTTGCAAGGTCCCTGGTTTGATTCTGCCCACCCTATGTTGGGTGAAACTAAAAAAAAAAAGAAACTTTAAACAAGCACTTATAGTGGTATGACTGCGATCAAGTTATTGCCAATGACCTACGGTACCAAGAGACGATCTGATGACATTTTTGCTCATTGGCTGCTCGTGATGATGACGTCATGGTTTTGTCACGCCGTGTCTGTAGGTCCTGGTAATCAGGGATGAGTCCTTTTGCTGACAACTTCCAGAGCTCGATCCGCATCTTAGACTTTTGTTAGAAGTCTTATGAGTAGTGTTTCTACCCCTAATGTATTTACTGTGTCTTGCAGTGTGTCTCGTACTTCTTGTATGTTACGTCCATTTCTATCTTCTGTTATTGTGAGGCCTTCGAAGTATTGTGGCTCGGTTGATGTGCAACAAGGGGCATAGGCTAGCAACCTCATCCCAAAAGGCTGTGGTTGTTAACTTGCAACAGACTATAGTTGAACCTGTTGCGAGTGGCACTGGGTTACTACTGCATGGCACAGGGGTTCGTCTTATTACTAATAGAATAAATCTTTACATTTGAAACTTTCAGATGGAGAGATTGAACTTATTTTCTTAAGCACTTTCAGAGTCAAAGCTCTCTCTCTCTCTCTCTCTCTCCTCTCTCTCTCTCTCTCCTCTCTCTCTCTCCAGAGTTCCTGGCTGCTCTTTCTCCAGATTGAATTGTAGGGTGTCTAAATAGGTCTTCTTGCAGTTTCCTAATAGTTGATGGCTGGGCATGAGGTTAATTTTTTGTTCATTGACAATTGATGGCTGGGTCTTCATTTAATTGCTAGTTTGTGGACAATTGATGGCTGGGTCTGAATCTAATCTGAAGTGCTATACATAGTTGCCAGACATCTCCATTTCAGTACTCCATTGCGCAAGTTAGCAGCAAATATGACAAGTTTGTGAGAGGTGCCAGTTAGGTCCGTTTTATTGCCAGTAATTACCAGATAATTTTTTTAACTTACTAATTTCGTGAAATGTATTATTATTTTATTACACACACACACACATATATATATATATTATATATATATATATATATATATATATACTATATATATATGTATATACTTATATATCACGTGCTATGTTAAAAGATCGCTTTTCAGAATTAATATGCTCTCTCAGGCGCCATCGGTGGCCGCGAGTTCGATTATCGGGCATTCCCATTGAGGGGTCAGCGATGTGTATTCTGGTGATATAGAAGTTCACTCTCGACGTGGCTTTGAAGGAAGTCACGTATAAAGCCTTTGGTTCCGTTGCTGAATAACCTTCATTGGTTCCATGCATCGTAAAAGCTCCATACAAACAAACTAACAAACAATCTTGTCTCTGGTTTCATTCTCACAATGTGTTCTTGTGGTCAGTCAGGTTTTATATCGATTGATAAGCGTCTGAGTGCACAATATTTATTTGTGGTCGGTAAAGACACTAAAAGTCTCTTGAGTACCTTCGTCTCAAATGCATTCTCTCTCTCTCTCCCAAAGGCTGAGAAACGAAGGCTTATGCAAGTTGTCAGCTTAAGGTAAGGTTGTCTGGGGTCTGCTATATATATATATATATATATTTTTAGAGCTATTTTGAAACCTAATTGGACTTAAGAAGCATAACTGCTGCAGCCTTATGAGTGAGTGAGTGATGAGTGGTGTGGTCTAAGGAAATTAAATTCTGTGAGTGTGTTTGAAGATGTGGGGTGTAGATACACACACACACACACACACACACACATATATATATACAGTAGTTCGTAGCTGACGGTAAATATCTAGGAGAGGTCCTCCTCTTCGTGGCCTTGATATGGTTTGTTATCGGCGGCGTTGGTGCCTGTGAGTGCATGCGCGAGGCTCTGTTTACTTCGAAGCAGCAGCGTTGCACAGTGCTTCCGTGTTCCTTCTCTTTGTGTTGTTTGTTGCATTTGGTCCTGAGAGAGAGAGAGAGAGAGAGAGAGAGAGAGAGAGAGCATTATTATGTATATAATTATTTTTGTTCTAGTCCAGTTTTATCAAAATGAATCCTTATTTTGTCATGTTTTTTCCTCTGTATACCAAGTAGTCTCTCTCTCTCTCTCTCTCTCCTCTCTCTCTCTCTCCACTAATCCAATCAGCATCAAAGGTCAAAGGGCCCGAATTCGCAATAGCTCTGTCACCTGTGATATTCAACCTTATCTCTCTCTCTCTCTCTCTCTCTCTCTCTCTCTCTCTCTCGCTATCTACTATCTATCTCTCTCTCTCTCTGTGCCCGGGTCTCATTGCGACCCATTATCATCGCTCACACCAGACATCTGCGGTCTGTAGCAAGATTTGAGTTGAATTGATGCGTTCAGATTACGTTGCTAGGCTCGAGAAGTCTACCAAGGCGTGACCCGACCTCCAGCTTACTCGAGGCGAGCGCGCTAAAATCTAGGGTCAAATAGCGCGCTGTGTCACCGACGAAAATGAAAATAAAGACGCTATGTTTTATGAGAAATAATTGTTCTCTACTGTTTAACGTACAAATGATTTATTTTAACCGTTTTTATTCTAGTAAATATATTAATCCTAAATAGCCTATCCTAATAAATATTATATATATAATATATATATATATGTATATATAATATATATATATATATATATATATATATATATATATATATATATATATAATTAGGATAGATATTTATGATTTATTGATTAGAATGAAAATGGGAAACATAAATAATTAGTATGTTAAACAGTACAGGATAATTATTTCTCATAAAATATAGCGTCTTTATTTTAATTATATATATATATATATATATATATATATATATATATATATAGTATATATATATATATATATATATATATATATATATATAGAAATATATATATATATATATATATATATATATATATGTGTATATATATATATATATATATATATATATAGAGAGAGAGAGAGAGAGAGAGAGAGAGAGAGAGAGAGAGAGAGAGAGAGAGAGAGAGAGAGAGAGAGAGAGAGAGAGACCTTCCACACAATAACAAATAAACGAACAGAACAAAAATATTAATCCACAACCGCCAAGTTCCTCCAAATGAGTGACGTGTCCGTCACCTGTTGGTCTTCTTAAGAAGGAAACTCTTATTCTTTTTTTTATTTTCTTATTTGTAGTAAAGCGTTATTGGCTTTGTGCATTAATAGTATTAGTGTTATCAGTATTATTACGAGGTTTTTGGCGACCATTCACTAAGAAAAGACATAAATAGATTAGGAGTAGTACAAGCAAGAGCCACAAAGTTAATTCCATCCTTCAGGCAAATAGTTACCGAAGACGACGATTACGAGGACAACTAATAGAAATATTCAAAATACTGAAAGGCATAACAAAAGTAGATAGTAACCTATTTACATTAGACGAAAACCAGACAAGAAATAATGGATGGGAACTAGAACTGAAGAGATACAACACATCCCATTGTGGGAACTTCTTCACATAGAAGATATGTGACATTATGAGTAATAAACTTCCACCAGAAAGAAGTTGTAAACAGCAACAATGTGGAAGAGTTTGAAAGAAAGCTAGACAAAATCATTAGGAGGACACTGTGAATGCACAGTAAAACCTGCTCCTACAGATAAGTGAGCACACGATGTCTCCTGGTTGGACTAACGAGTCTTTGAGACATCCTAATCCTTGTAACTCTCTCTCTCTCTCTCTCTCTCTCTCTCCCCTCTCTCTCTCTCTCTCTCTCTCTCTCCCCTGCATTATACGCATCACGCATGCTGGTACATACATCAACCAGAGCGGTTAATATTTATATTAATCTTTTAATAATACTCGATGAATGTTTTATTTTTTATGAGGGGTGGTGTCGGCTAGTGTTTTCCATCTGCATTGATGAACTTGCTTAGCAAGTGTAATGGGAGGGGGGCGGGGGGGGGGGGGGGGGGGGGCGGAAGCGGGATGTTCTTATGAATGAGGGAGTGATGTTAGCAGTTGTTAATGGCTTATGTGTTATATATATCAGGGGATAAGGTTCATGTAATTTGAATAAGCGTTTCGAGGAATATTCAATTTGTATATAATATATGTGTGTGTGTGTGTGTGTAATGTATGTATATAAAACATATACATGTATACAAAAATAATTGTATATATCATATATCATATATATATATATATATATATATAGTATATATATATATTCTATATATATATATACATGCATGATTATATACTAAATTTTACATATATGTATATTATATATTTTTATTTATATTATACTTATATTTTTGAGAGCGAGAAGGATAGAGAGTAGAGAGAGAGACGAGGAGAGAGAGAGAGAGAGTTGGAGAGAGAGAGAGAGAGAGAGAGAGAGAGAGAGTTGGCCCAACAAGAAAAGCAGCTCGGTTTAGGAGAAAAAAAGTAGTTAAGAATAACAGTGAAATATAAATAACTAAGAAAAAGCAAAAGCAAAGAAAATATGTAACTACAAATTTAATAAAATAAGTAATTTAGTAAATAATGAAGCAAGACTTGTGTCAGCTTGCTAGAAAAATTAATAAATAAATAAAAAATGCAAAAATAGATATCTATATTTCGGTGGTCTCGGTATAATGCTGTATGAGCCGCCGCCCATGAACCTTTCAACCACGGTGCAGTGGTGGCCTGTCCTGCAGCGTTGCCAGACGCACGCTCGTGGCTAAAACTTCAACCTTGAATAAAATGAAAATCGACTGAAGTTAGAGGGCTGCAATTTGGTATGTTTGATGACTGGAGGGTGGATGATCAACGTATCAATTTGCAGCCCTCTATCTTCAGTAGTTTTTAAGATCTGAGGGCGGACGGAAAAATGGTGCGGACGGAAGAGGTTTTCCTCCTGTTACACCTTTCAAACCTTTCTACTCTCAATCTTCCTTTCCGGCTCTGAATGACCTCATAGGTCCCAGCACTTGCTTGGCATTTGGCCCTCACTCTGTATTCCATTCCATATTTGACATGAGGAAGGGAGGCTATAGAATAAAATACACGTATACTGCTGCGTGGGTAATGGATATAAAGGTGAGTTTACACTAGGCTTCACCGCACGCTGCATACGCAAGACTCGTCGCCAACTCCTCCCAAAATATTGTTAGCCCCGCCTACTGGACTGCTCATCAAGACTCACGCCACACCACTAACTCACCCTAACGAGCAGTCCAGTATAGGCCGGACTAACGAGAATTTGGGAGGAGTTGGTGACGAGTCTTGACCTATGCAGCGTGCGGTGAAGCCTAGCGTAAACTCACCCTAACGTGTGCAAAGTGATCTTGATTAAAGGACAGTGCCAGCGATTAATATAAAGAAGGGATTCGGTCAGCAGTGCAAGGGTGCAAGTCAGCCGCTGTAGCTGACACGGGGACGACATTCACGATTGGACGAGTGGTTGTCTGGTGAGATTTTGTGCACGGTCGAAGAAGAATTAGGCTGTGTATGGTTTGTCTAAGAGTGAATTTGCAACCAAGAATGACCTATTTGGTTCTCAATGAACACTAATTTTAGGTAAATCCTGTATATATATATATATATATATAGATATTATATAATATATATATATATTATATACACAATTATATATCATAAAGCTACAAATGTCCTATATATCCATTTCGCTCTGCCTGTGAATTAATATATTTTCATAATATGTTAACTGAAGGGGTGTTTTTTTAGGTGATATTACTAGTTTCGTCCTCTTGTGGGTTCGAATCAGCCTGGCCCAGGGGACGGAGGAGAAATCAGGACTCCAGTGACAATATATATATATATATACATATAAATATCTATATATATGTTATATTATATGTTATATATTATATATTATATATATAAGAAAATACCATGAAGGAACAGCGAAGCGACAGAGTGGTTGCCAGGCCTGTCGATGCCCGGTCCTTTTTGAAAGCTAGCCGCAAGGCTACGTTACGAGCTATAGTAGATTCACATCAAACGTGCATTTGATGTCCAGGCCAGTCCCTTACAACGCTCCTGGTTGGCTGTTAGTAAGCCAATCACAGGACTGGAAACTCTCCTCAGTCTCTCTCGAGAGTTCAAACCGTGAGAGAGACTGAGAATTTCCAGCCCTGTGATTGGCTTATCAGCAGCCAATCAGGAGCGTCGTAAGGCAGGGACAGGCCTAGACATCAGATGCACGGTTGATGTGAATCTACTATAGTAAAGGACCGGTTGTCGAGAGGCCTGCAGGCGACCACTACTCCATTGTCTCACTTTTTTGCCTTTTATTTATACGTTCGTGACGTTCCATATCTCAGTGAATCAGTTCTCCCAAACACTACCCCAGGAATGATAGATGTAGCCTCCGAGTGGTCACGTGACCTAGAAAAGAAACCGAGGAGGAGGAGAAGCAGGAAAAGGAGGAGGAAGAGGAGGAAAAGGAGGAGGAGGAGGAGGAAGAAAAGCCTTGAATGCGCCTCGCTGACGTTATCTGGGTTAGAAGACTTATCTGGGCTTTGAGGAGCATTGAGAGACGACTGAGAGAGAGAGAGACAGAGACGGATAGAGAGAGGGAGATTTTCTTGCCGTGTGTTTTCGTTCGTGTTTGTCGAAGTCTTTGCAGTTTGTGGGTCTCTTAAGCCTGCTTGTCTCGATCACTGGTGCTTTATTTATTTATTTATTTATTTATTTAGTTATTTATTTATATATGAGCATTTTACAACCTTTTTAATAATGGCGGTACCGCTACCAATAGTAGTTATAGTGTTGTTATTATTATTATTATTATTATTATTATTATTATTATTAATTATTATTATTATTATTATTATTACGTTATTGTTATTATTATTATTATTATTATTATATTATTAGGTTATTATTATTATTGTATTATTATTGTTATTGTTATTATTATTATTATCATTATTATCATGGGCTAGCATTTACGAATATTTCCTCATGAAGTGATTGTCTGAGAGAGAGAGAGAGAGGTTTATTTATCATAATAAGATTTTTCCTTCAGACACTTAAACGTATAATGCTCAAGAAGTGATTGTCTTAGAGAGAGAGAGAGAGAGAGAGAGAGAGAGAGAGAGAGAGAGAGAGAGAGAGAGGCACCTGTCACTATACCTGGCAGCCGAAGAAACTAACTTCAAGATTATAGATCTGTGACAGAAAGACTTAATATATAACGGTATTGATTGCCTTTTCGATAGAGCCCGTATGCCCACCTTCTGTAAGCCTCTCTCTCTCTCTCTCTCTCTCTCTCTCTCTCCTTTTTCCCTTTCCCCCCCCCCTTTCTCTCTCTCTCATCTCCTCCTTTCTCTCTCTCTCTCTCTCCTCTCTCCACAACGATTTCCAGGCCCTATTTACCCACCCTCAGACCGGAGGCCTTTGGGATGGGCAACTTGATGCCCTTACCAAGTGGGGGGAAAAATATGTTTTCTATGAATCTGACCAACTTAACCGACGTATTTAATTCACTGCAGTAGAGGCCAGTGTCCTTCCCTGGCCTGGATGGAACGCAGAATATCTTGCCAATGAGAGAGAGAGAGAGAGAGAGAGAGAGAGAGAGAGAGAGAGAGAGAGAGAGAGAGAGAGAGAGAGAGAGAGAGAAGGTTATATGACAAGGTTCCTCTCTTTCAGTGAATTTAACCGAGACATCTCTGCGGTACGAAAACGATAACTTCCAACTGTATTGCTTTTATGTAATCACCTGTAGGGCTCTGTGTTGATACGCAGTGAGCTGTCTCTCTCTCTCTCTCTCTCTCTCTCTCTCTCTCTCTCTCTCTCTCTCTCTCTGCCACCAGAAAGAAATTGTCAACAGCAACAGTGTGGAAGAGTTGAAAAGAAAGCTATGGACAAAATCATTAGAAGGACAGTGTGAATGCACAGTAAGACCTGCTCCTACAGATAAGTGAGCACACGATGTCTCCTCTTAGGATGGGCTGACATGTCTTTGAGACATCCTAATCCTTGTAACTCTCATGTCATCATATCCTTTTACGTGGGCAGTTTCATTGTTTCATTCACCAAATTTTTTTTTTATTTGCCTGAGCAGTTTTTGTAGCGCGTGGTACATTTAGTAGGCCAGGTTCAACTTGATGTCACTGGGCTCTGTGTGTGTGAGAGAGAGAGAGAGAGAGAGAGAGAGAGAGAGAGAGAGAGAGAGATGAGTCAGGCAGTGAAGGGTGCCCTCTTGAGACAAGCACACTTGGAAGTATGAAGAGATGGAAGTGGGCAGGTTTGTTCTGGTTCGTAATATTATTGAATTTTTTTCTAGACTCCAAAGAGAGTTCCAGTATTTCGCAGCAGAAGGCAAGAAAGTCACTGATTATTATTATTATTATTATTATTATTATTATTATTATTATTATTATTATTATTCAGAAGATGAACCCTGTTCCAAAGAATATTAAGGCATTCTTTCAAAAAAAGTAACAGAAGATAATGAGAAATACATAATGAGATAAGTGTTCAGAAATAAATAAATTAACTTGGACATTGGGACCCACAGCGTAGATGTGGGAAGAAAGGGCCCGCTGGGTGTTACAGTGCTGCATTATGAAGGGGCCTCTTTTTATAAACCAAACGGAGTAGTGAACAAAGTACTACCTGTAAAAAAAAAAAAAAAATAAATAAATAGCCAGGATGTGTTAGTGATTTTTACTCTATTCTCAATGGTCCTGGTGACTACTTGGATGGATAACCATCATTGACAGCCAGAGAGAGAGAGAGAGAGAGAGAGAGAGAGAGAGAGAGAGAGAGATAGAGAGAGAGAGAGAAATGTGCTTTTCCAGGTAGTTCAATACTAATTTCGTGTCGGGTCTCAGGAGAGCCGATAAGAACTGGTAGAGAGAGAGAGAGAGAGTGCGAGAGTGAGAGAGGTTGCTGGAAGTATGATAGAAAAAATTCTGAGGTGCTGGGAAATGAAAGTGGTAATGAATTATTGGAAGACTCTCTCTCTCTCTCTCTCTCTCTCTCTCTCTCTCTCTCTCTCTCTCTCTCTCTCTCTCTCTCTGTGCTCCAGTTGTTTTGTATGATTATAAATGTCTGTATGGTCAGGATAATTATATAAACAGTTTTATGCAGAGCTAAAGTATTATTAGATTCATGGGAGGTTTGTGTTTAGTGATTCAGTCACGAATATTATTATTATTATTATTATTATTATTATTATTATTATTTTATTATTCGGCATAAGGCGACGTTCAGATGTTATAACCTAATAAGCTGATTAACTTTCTAAACAAGCTTTCACATAATATACTCAAATAAAAGTCAGTAAAGAGGAAGAAACCATAAAATGGTAACTCTTCTACAGCAGGCAACATAGGCATTTGAGTGCATCATCTGCTATAGGTGCAAATGACATAGTTTTTATTTGAGTGCTATCGTCTGCTAAACAGGTGGCAGACCAACATAGGTATTTGAGTGGGTGTCCCTCTGCTATAACAGGTGCAGAACGACGTTAACGGTTAATTTGAGTGTCAACTGCTATAGGTGGGTGCAGACAACTTAGGTATTTTGTATTTGAGTGGCATCTGCTATAGGTGCAGATGACATAGGTATTTGAGTGTGTCATCTGCTACAGGTGCAGACGACGCAGATATTTGAGTGTCATCCGCTATAGGTGCAGACAAAGTAGGTATTTGAGTGCATCGTCTGCTACAGGTGCAGACGATGTAGGTATTTGAGTGTCAATTGCTATAGGTGGGTGCAGACAACTTAGATATTTGGTATTTGAGTGTCATCTGCTATAGGTGTAGACGACATAGGTATTGGAGTGCGTCGTCTGCTATAGGTGCAGACGACATAGGTATTTGAGTGCGTCGTCTGCTATAGGTGCAGACGACATAGGTATTGGAGTGCGTCGTCTGCTATAGGTGTAGACGACGTAGGTATTAGAGTGCGTCATCTGCCATAGGGGCAGACGACCCAGATATTTGAATGTATCATCTGCTATAGGTGCAGACAACATAGATATATGATTGTGTCATCCACCATAGGTGCAGATGACGCAGATATTTGAGTGTATCATCTGCTATAGGTGCAGACAACATAGGTAGTTGAGTGTCGTCTCCTACGGGATCAGTTACTACTGCAGTGTGGGGTCTGGGGTTGGAGGTTGAAGCCAACATTCTTTGGAAGCTTGAATTTAATGTCAGTGGTCCCTTTGGTGGGCTTGTTCCAGGTGGATAGGTTTTACCTACTAAAGTAATAATAATGATAATAATAATAGTAATAATAATAATAATAAATTATATTGGCACGACATCTGCTGTACTGTAGTTGGAGACAATTCACTGCCTATTGGTACATCATCTGCTTTGTGTTGTGTGTAGTATGCTGTCATGACAGAGAGCATTGTTTGTTTATCCTTTTGTTGTGATGGAGAGGACTTTGGTTGGTCTGTTTCGACTATAGAAAATAAGCTGTGAGGGAGCTTGTTGCTATGCAGGTTGAATTTGCAGGAAGAAGAAAACCAGTTGCCAAGAGTGAGTCATTCTTTATAGCTCGATTTATGGAAGTTTGGATGACATGACAAGTAAAGGAAATATATTCTTTAAACATTTTTTATGAAGTTTGGATGACATGAAAAACTAAGGAAATATATTCTTTAAAAATGTTTTTTTTATTAATATTGAACGGTGCACTTGACAAAGTTTAATGTAGTGATTTAGTATGTATTGTAATATGCTTTCTTATATTTATGTTTTTTTTATTTATTCTATGTACTCTTTAGACCTTTTTGTTTGTAATTTTTTTTTTCATATACAATCACAAGCTCCTTTATAAGCTTGATTTTAATAAGAAGTTTGTAGCCAGAAACAGGCTGAGAGAGAGAGAGAGAGAGAGAGAGAGAGAGAGAGAGAGAGAGAGAGAGAGAGAGAGAGAGAGGGGACTGCGTCACGACCACAGTTCTGATGGTTATCATTACATTCACGCGTGTATCCACAATGGTACATAGTATATTTCCTTTCACCCTCTCTCTCTCTCTCTCTCTCTCTCTCTCTCCTCTCTCTCTCATTTATACTTTCTCTATTGGCGCTTCGCTGCAAATTGAAAGCGTCGAATATTTCGGGGGTGAAGTTGCGAGCCCCCGTCATGTGATCCAGGAGGGGAGAGGTTATTTAAATCGGTGGCTTTGGTCTCTTCTTGGATGGGTGGACAGTAATAGGTTTGTTCTTGAGAGGACGGGTTGTGGGGTGAGGTAGAGGGGGTACAATGCAATGCCTGTAAATTAGACTTGAGTGAGTGCAAGGTCATAGCATTGTTCTGTGTCAGCTTTAATGTTTATTGACAGTATGACACTGATATCTTTATTATTATATGTTTCTTATTTTTATTGTTTGTTGTTTAGCAAAATCAAATAAATCCGGTCATTTGCTCGTACTCTCCTATCGCACGTCATATGATGGCCTCAAAATCCCTCGTTTCTGATTGGTCGCGAGACGGCTGTGCTATTGCGTCATCGATCAGTGACGTCACCACACACTATTGCGTCATCGAAAACACCCTGACTGGTCTGGTTCGAGAGCAGCTGGTGCGCTGGGAATAAAATGTACTTTATACCCCACTATTATGATGTAATTTTTTTGCTCGAAGGAACTGAAAACGAAAGGAAGAAAGGCGCTGGCGTGGTAAAGGTGGGTATAGATAGGGGGGGGCGGATCCAACCATCACCCTCGGCACTATGATGATGTTCCTTTTTTTTTTAAGGAACTGAAAAAAAGGAAGAAAGGAGGAGGAGGAGGAGGTGGGCATAGATAGGGGCGCGTTCAACCACCCCACCCTCCTCGGGGCGCTTGACTTGACTTGTTGCACGAGGCACGACAGATAGCATTGTGACTGACCACCACGGTCAGGAAAGGTCAGAGGGTGTCCGCTATTCTGGGATTGGATGTGATATGCACGGAATATTATATATAAGCGAATGAAGCTTTCTGCGGACGGATGAAATAAGCGATTATAATCACCCCGGGCTTTGGGTGACAAAGCCCTGCTGGAAGCTTCCATTCAGAGAGAGAGAGAGAGAGAGAGAGAGAGAGAGAGAGAGAGAGAGAGAGAGCATTAATGCGCGCGTGGGTTTTCAATGCAATCATTGATACAATTGTGTCCTAGCGTCAATTAGGAGGACGCATGTTTTTTGTTTTTAATATTGTCAATGAAAAAGTTTATAGGGCGTGGTTTGTGTTGGTGCTCTCTCTCTCTCTCTCTCTCTCTCTCTCTCTCTCTCTCTCTCTCTCTCTTACAATATATATACTATGTACCTATGCATCTGTATGTAACTTGTATAGTACATTCTCTCTCTCTCTCTCTCTCTCTCTCTCTCTCTCTCTCTCTCTCTCTCTCTCTCTGTTGCGTCAACCTTAGGAATGTAAACAACTTGGTTAAACGTTGATGCTTCAGATAGTCGTATACAGCAACCTGGTATACTATAATACGACCAACGTAAAGGCGGAGATTTTCAACGAGAGAGAGAGAGAGAGAGAGAGAGAGAGAGAGAGAGAGAGAGACTTCTTCGACCCTTTCTCGTCTGTGAGCTCCAGACCTCGAAGGTGTTGTTTGAGTTTGAGCAGCTGGCCTTATGCCAGCCAGCAAGCACGGGCTCTTGCTCAAAGCGGAGCAGGCCTCGCCAATCGGGTGTGCCAGCAGCAACGGCTTCATCTCGGGGATTTGAAGGGAGGTGGGAATTGCATTTCTCTCTCTCTCTCTCTCTCTCTCTCTCTCTCTCTCTCTCTCTCTCTTTGAAGTTATGGATCAAAAGGTCGTAGGTTGCGGATAAAGTTGACAGACCCTGAGGTCGTGCTGGGAGGGGTTGATCTCTCTCTCTCTCTCTCTCTCTCTCTCTCTCTCTCTAGATGAATAAATATTTTATGGATTTATTTCTCTAGATGGATATGTTTGATGGATCTCTCTCTCTCTCTCTTTCTCTCTTGGTAGCAAGTCCCGACACCGCCTGGATTTCGTCGGAGGCCTTATTAGGACCCATTGCCCGTACGACATCAAAACAAGCCACTTGCATTGAAAAGTGCATTTTGAACTTCTTCTCCCTTTTGTGTCCCGCCTTGGGAGGCCCAGAAGTGTCAAAAGATGTTGTTGTATGGAATTGAAAAACACTTAAATATTCACACTTGACACCTTCACACTTAAATAAATGCACTTAACGCCTCATCACTCCAAACTTTATAAGGCAGGAGGACGGGAACATTGCTTTAATTCGACGGAACGGAAACTTCTCACGACTCGATTCGTCAGTCAGCTCTTTTGCGAGAGAGAGAGAGAGAGAGAGAGAGAGAGAGAGAGAGAGAGAGAGAGGAGAGAGACTCACTCTCCCTCTTAAGGAAGCTCATGTTCGATTTGCATAAGCATTTCTCTCTCTTTTTTAGACACAATCTGCAAGAGCCTGAACTTACTTTTATACTAATGTAGGGTCACTCTGTGTGAGTGTTTATGCTGCCTATGTGGTTCCCTAGTCTCCCCCAGTGAGTGTTTATGCTGCCTATGTGGTTCCCTAGTCTCCACCAGTGAGTGTTTGCTTACTATGTCCTTAGTCTCCACCAAGTGATGTTTATGCACAATATGTGGTTCCTTAGTCTCCACCATGAGTGTTTTTATGCACATATGTGGTTCCCCTAGTCCTCCACCAAGTGGAGGTGTACTGCCTATGGGAGTTCTCAGTCCCCACCTATGGGTGTGGAATTTCCTGTTCCTAGAGTAATGTTTCCTCATGTTTAGTCAGCCATACAGAATTGTTTAGTCATATTTCGGATGAAGACGACTCTCGTTTGTTTTTGTTTAGTCTCACTGTGAGAGTTTATGCTCTCCTAAAAGTGTTTAGCCTTCTCTGCTTGGTTAGATCCATTGTTTATATATGACCTCTTATTCTCTTATTCGTCTCACTGTTGGCCCTCTGCTTTCAATAGGCCCTTCGACCTTGGAAGCTCTTGATCTGTCCTCTGAGAGAGAGAGAGAGAGAGAGAGAGAGAGAGAGAGAGAGAGAGAGGCGTGTGCTGCCAGGCTGATGCCCAAGGAACAAACATGGGCATGACCTTGGGGGTTTAACCGTTTGGTTCACTCTCTCTCTCTCTACCTTGGGGGTAACCATATCTCTCTCTCTGAACACGTCTCTCAATTTTATTTCAGTAACCAGTTCCCCAAGGAGGGATAATTCCATTCTTTGTACTTAATATGTCACTTCACATACCCACGCAGAGGCTCATCGGCATCTCGTCGAAACCTTCCACACATACAGACACATTGCGCCACTCTCCTCGATCTGGGATGCCCCAGTTTCCAGTGTAGTAAGCCCCTACCTTTCTATCAAGTCTTGTATACACCATCAATCTTAATTTTTTTTTTTTTTATTTTACCCTCTCTCCTCCTAAGAGAGATGATTATTTAATCTGTAAAGGAGAGGTGGCTCAACAGGGGGATGATTATTTAATCTGTAAAGGAGAGGTGGCTCAACAGTTCATTCATTCTATAACTGCAGATCCCCTGTATTTTGGATCGTCATTGAAATGTATTTTACGTCATGTTTGCAACGGATGAGGTACAGATTGGTGATTGTGGAGAGAAGCTGCAGAAACTCCATATATATATAATACGGAATGTTTGCAAGAGGAGGAAGTTGAGAGGGCAAAGTGGGACCAAGTGTGACCTATTCTAGGTCATTGGGCATTATTAGTTTCTCTTAAACATTTGTGAGCAGGCTAAGTCTAATAGCTTAAGGCAGGATATATACTCTCTTCCTGTGGAAGGAAGGGAAGCCTGCGAAGGGCTTAGAATTTCTTGTCTTTGAAAGCAGTAGTTATCATTTGCCTAAGTGAAATATGGAAGTATTTAGGGCAGTTACTGCTGTCATGGTTGTTACAGAAAACAGGTTCATGTTCTTGTGTATGTGTGTGTGTGTGTGTAATCTATGTATGTATGTTATATATATATATATATATATATATATATATATATATATATATATATATATATATGTATGTATGTATGTATGTATTATATGTATGTATGTATGTATGTATGTATATGTATAGAAAAAGAAAATGATTTATTTGCTAAACAAACTGTAACTCATTTAAATACTTAATAATAATAATAATAATAATAATAATAATTAATAATAATAATAATAAAATAATAAATAAATCGAGAAACACCGACGAAGTAACAGAGAGGACGGAATGGGTAGAAAATCTTAGACAATGGATGGAGCCAGATACAGAGAGAACAAAGATCCCCTCCATGAAAGCCTACAACACCAAGAAATTGAGGGAGAAAACAAGTGAGGTCAATGAAAAATACTGGGGCATAATACAGACCAGCCAGTATCACAGAAACAAATAACTTGACATATGCAGGAGCAAGATTAGTAGCAGAATTGATGGGAATTCGAACACCAACACCACCAGCACAACCAACCCAACAGAAACCAAAACAGCAAACCTCCTTGGAAAAGGCGCTGGAAAGCAAATCATGGTGATGAGATCTGACTTGAGTAAACTGAAAGAGATGGCAAAAAAAAGGCTAAGAAGCAAGAAAACAAGGGAGGTACTCAACGAGAAATACAAAGTACAAGAGAGGGGATTAAACAACACAATAGAAGATGTAAAACAGAGGCTTAAGGCCAAAGCACATAAGATCCAACGGTACATGACAGGATAAGGGATACCAACAGAACAAACTATTCGGAACCAATCAGAAAAGACTATACAGCCAACTAAGAGGGGAAGACAACCACCCAGAAATTCCTGAAGCCGAACCAAGTCAAGAGACTCTGGGAAAACATATGGAGCAATCCGGTTATCACACAACAAACATGCAACATGGCTCCAGGAAGTCAAGGAAGAAGAAACAGGGAGAACTAAAACAAAGATTCGCATGACATCAAGCCGACAGACAATGTCATACAGCCAACCTAAAAGAAAATGCCAAACATGGAAAAGCCCCAGGAGTCCCCGATGAAGTCCACATTGGATACTGGCTCAAAAACTTAAGGCCCAATACACCACGAATAGCAGAACAACTTCCAGCATTGTATCTCAAATCACCAAGCACCCAAATGGATGACCACAGGAAGAAACATCCTTAGTACAAAAAGACAAGAGTAAGGGAAATATAGCCATAACTACAGGCCTATCACCTGCCTACCAATAATGTGGAAGTTACTAACAGGTATCATCAGTGAAAGGCTATACAACTACCTAGAGGAGACAAACACCATCCCCCACCAACAGAAAGGCTGCAGAAGGAAGTGTAGGGGCACAAAGACCAGCTCCTGATAGACAAAATGGTAATGAAGAACAGTAGGAGAAAAAAAAAAAAAGGAAAACCAACCTAAGCATGGCATGGATAGACTATAAGAAAGCCTTCGACATGATACCACACACATGGCTAATAGAATGCCTGAAAATATATGGGGCAGAGGAAAATACCATCAGCTTTCCTCAAAAATACAATGCGCAACTGGAATACAATACTTACAAGCTCTGGAATAAGACTAGCAGAGGTTAATATCAGGAGAGGGATCTTCCAGGGCGACTCACTGTCCCCACTACTCTTCGTAGTAGCCATGAGCCCATGACAAAAGTACTACAGAAGATGGATGCGGGTACCAACTCAAGAAAAGAGGCAACAGAATCAACCATCTGATGTTCATGGACGACATCAAGCTGTATGGTAAGAGCATCAAGGAAATAGATACCCTAATCCAGACTGTAAGGATTGTATCTGGGGACATCAGGATGGAGTTTGGAATAGAAAAATGCGCCTTAGTCAACATACAAAAAGGCAAAGTACGAGAACTGAAGGGATAAAGCTACCAGTGGGAGCAACATCAAACACATAGATGAGACAGGATACAAATACCTGGGAATAATGGAAGGAGGAGATATAAAACACCAAGAGATGAAGGACACGATCAGGAAAGAATATATGCATAGACTCAAGGCGATACTCAAGTCAAAACTCAACGCCGGAAATATTGATAAAAGCCATAACACATGGGCAGTGCCAGTAATCAGATACAGCGCAGGAATAGTGGAATGGACGAAGGCAGAACTCCGCAGCATAGATCAGAAAACCAGGAAACATATGACAATACACAAAGCACTACACCCAAGAGCAAATACGGACAGACTATACATAACACGAAAGGAAGGAGGGAGAGGACTACTAAATATAGAGGACTGCGTCAACATCGAAAACAGAAGCACTGGGGCAATATCTGAAAACCAGTGAAGACGAGTGGCTAAAGAGTGCATGGGAAGAAGGACTAATAAAAGCAGACGAAGACCCAGAAATATACAGAGACAGGAGAAACAGAGAACAGAGGACTGGCACAACAAACCAATGCGGACGGACAATACATGAGACAGACTAAAGAACTAGCCAGCGATGACAATTGGCAATGGCTACAGAGGGGAGAGCTAAAGAAGGAAACTGAAGGAATGATAACAGCGGTACAAGATCAGGCCCTAAGAACCAGATATGTTCAAAGTACGATAGACGGAAATAACATCTCTCCCATATGTAGGAAGTGCAATACGAAAAGGGAAACCATAACCACATAGCAAGTGAATGCCCGGCACTTGCACAGAACCAGTACAAAAAGAGGCATGATTCAGTGGCAAAAGCCCTCCACTGGAGCCTGTGCAAGAAACATCAGCTACCTTGCAGTAATAAGTGGTACGAGCACCAACCTGAAGGAGTGATAGAAAACGATCAGGCAAAGATCTTCTGGGACTATGGTATCAGAACGGATAGGGTGATACGTGCAAACAGACCAGACGTGACGTTGATTGACAAGGTCAAGAAGAAAGTATCACTCATTGATGTCGCAATACCATGGGACACCAGAGTTGAAGAGAAAGAGAGGGAAAAATTGGATAAGTATCAAGATCTGAAAATAGAAATAAGAAGGATATGGGATATGCCAGTGGAAATCGTACCCATAATCATAGGAGCACTAGGCACGATCCCAAGATCCCTGAAAAGGAATCTAGAAAAACTAGATGCTGAAGTAGCTCCAGGACTCATGCAGAAGAGTGTGATTCTAGAAACGGCACACATATTAAGAAAGAGTTATGGACTCCTAAGGAGGCAGGATGCAACCCTGAACCCCACACTATAAATACCACCCAGTCGAATTGGAGGACTGTGATAGAGCACAAAAAAAAAAAAAAAAAAAAAAAAAAAAAAAAAAAAAAAATTAAAAAAAAAAAAAAAAAAAAAAAAAAAAAAAAAATAATAATAATAATAATAATAATAATAATATAATAATAATATGATAAAAATAAAGGCATAACTGGAGGAATGGGGATAGACATAAAAAGTAATATTAGAAATACGAATAAGAATGATAATTTAAAACTAAAATAACATTTTAAAATGAAACATTTCAATCAAACATATTGCTTAGTAACAGTACAAACAGCAAAACAACAACTTTAGAACACAAGACATGTTTTAACCGTTTTCTGAAACAGAAGAAGTCCTATCAAATCAGACCCATTTTATACCTCCTAATATAATAACGAACAAATTAAGTATATCTTAGTTTTACCAGACCACTGAGCTGATTAACAGCTTTCCTACGTGGCTAGGAAACAATTAGTTACTTAGCAACGGGACCTACAGCTTATTGTGGGATCCGAACCACATTACATCGAGAAATTAATTTCTATCACCAGAAATAAATTCCTCTGGTTCCGAGTTGGTCGAGCCGAGAATCGAACTTCGGACCACCGGATTGGTGCCGAGCGCGAAGTCATAATAATGAATAAGATAAGATCGACGTTGGTTCGTTCGATTGAAGGAATGTTCCGATTAATAAAAAAAACGTTTATTTTTGAAAGAATAATCGGAATCATCATGTTGGATAACAGGAGCCACAAGGAGAGTGTTGTTTATGCTTCTTGACTTACGAACAAATGACTTCTAGTCTGGCCAGCATATATTTTTTTTCGCTGTCTCTTAAGTGGAAATTGTGTAGAGGCGGTTTATGGATAAACATTCATGTTTATTACAA
>NC_087214.1:33207899-33487899 GCF_015104395.2 Macrobrachium nipponense | reverse complement strand
CATCTGACTTTCTCCCTCTCGATCAATTGCTTCATAGTGCAACCCAGAGGTTTTCCTCC
The DNA here is from genome assembly GCF_015104395.2 of Macrobrachium nipponense. Taxonomy (NCBI): domain Eukaryota; kingdom Metazoa; phylum Arthropoda; class Malacostraca; order Decapoda; family Palaemonidae; genus Macrobrachium; species Macrobrachium nipponense. The sequence goes on along the minus strand of NC_087214.1, from coordinate 33,487,840 downwards.
TGTTACATCTTTCAGACCTCCCCAAATGCCAATTTCCCTTCCAGTGCTGAAAGACTTCACAGGTCCCAGCACTTAAATTCTGTTTTGTTCATGAACCTTACCTGCCAGATATATATATAGCTGTATTCTCCGAAGTCCGACAGAATTTCAAAACTCCCGGCACACGCAGTGGTCGGCCAGGTGGTAGTACCCATTCCCGCCGCTGGGAGGCGGGCGTCAGGAACCATTCCCATTTTCTGTCAGATATTTTCTGTCGCCGGTGCAGCCAACAAGTGTTTTCTGCACCTCCGTCATTGGATTTTGGAACTCTTTTGGTCACTTGAGTATCCCGATTGATTTTTTGGTTATTTGATTTGGATCGGTGGTTAGGCATACGCTAATTGTGGATTGGTTTTGAATTTGGCTTGATTTTTCCTTAAACTTGAGATGTCTGGATCTAGTTCGACTAGCGCCAGAGTATGTGGTGTGGAAGAATGCAAGGTGAGGCTACCGAAATCTTCGGTAGACCCTCATACAGTGTGCGCGAATTGTCGGAAACATGTTTGTGTGTTTGATGATCGCTGCAATGAATGTGAGAGTATGTCTGATTCTGCGTGGAAGGCGTATGAATCATATGTGTCTAAAATAGAAAGAGATAGGGTAAGAAGAAGGTGTAACGCCAGTTACACATCCAGTGGAATTTATCCCTCCTAAACCTGTGATGCCTTCGGGCCCTACATTAGTGTCTGTGGAGGGTAATACCCTATCAATGATTCTTGAATCTTTGCGTAGCCTGGAATCAAAAGTGCAAGCATTAGAAGGTGTTAATAGTGCAGTGGTGTATTGTGATAATGCTCCGAGTGTTGCGGAAGGGGGGTCAGACAACCGATCTGACGTTCCTTCGGCAAGACCTGTGGGCGCTTCCCAGACTTCCAAAGTTCATAAACGGATCTTGAAAGAGTGCTTTTCGTCATCAGAATCGTCCTCCCCGCGCAGCGGTTGGAGCTTTCGGAAGCGATCGCGCCCTTTGAAGAGGACAAAGACGATAGATGTCGCACAAGCGGCCGCCGCCTTTGATTCCTCAGAGGAGGACGCTGCACATCCCTTAGCCCCTTCTGTTTTGCGGTCGTCTCCAAACAATTCGAAGACTCTCCACCGAAAAAGAGAGCAAAGGTGCAAGGTGTCGCACAGGCGACCGGCACCTTTGGTCTAAGGGAGAAAGACGCTTCACGTCCTTTCTCTTCTGTGTTGCGATCGTCGCCGGAGAGGATGTCTTTTGACGACAATGCTTTTGAGCGCCCTGGTTGCGCTAAGGATATACCTGTGGCGGTCCATGTGAGAAGGAGGAGGGCTTCCCCTCGCCCCTCGTCTTCTCACAGGATCAGCCCTAAATCGAAGAAGATTGAGAATTTGCAACATCAAATTGCCTTATTAGTTGCAGAGAAAGAGGATAATTCACGTCACAGGAGGAAGGATGATAAACTGCCAGTCAAGAGATCCCGGCAGTCTCCTTCTCATCGCCTCGCTTTTTCTCCTGTTACCTCGCCTTCCAGATTTCGTGCACGAAGGTCTGCAGAGCACGACGTTAAGGCGGCAGCGAGACTTGACGCCAGGCCTGACGTTCGACTGGGCGCTCGGCTCGACGCCGGGCGGGGCGCTCGGCAGGACTCTCGGCTGGACGCTCGGCTTGACGCCAGGCATGGCGCGCAGCTGGACGCACGACGTAATGTTTCTTCAGACATTCGCCGAGATTCGGAGGATAGTAATGAATCTCAAGAAGAAAACTTGTCGGAGGAATTTACTGAAGAACAATCATCAGCAGTATCTTCAGATTACCAGGTTTTGGTTCAATTGCTTCGAACCTCCTTTGAAGAGAAGTTTAAACCTGAAGCCCCGCAGTCGCCTCCTTCACAATTGCTATCGTCTAAGGCTATCAAGACTCCAGGATTGTTGAAGATGGCTACTTCATTATCAACAAAAAGGGCTTTTAAGAAAATGCAGAATTGGATGGAGTCAAGAAAAGCCCGAAACAAGAACGCTTTCGCCCTACCCCCTTCAAGACTGACAGGTAAGGCAGGTCTTTGGTATGAGGGACAAGGGCGGGGAGGAGATAGGTTTTAGAGCCCCCTCGTCGTCCCAAGGTGACTTCGCTACCTTGGTAGATGCACCGAAGAGATCCCTTTTGTCGACGACGAAAGTGCCCTGGACCCTTTCTGAGATGGACCATCATATGAAGGGACTCTTCCGTACGATAGAAGTTTTCAACTTTTTGGATTGGTGTTTAGGGGTCTTGGATAACCGGTCGCGTAGTCCTGATTCGCTTAGCCTCGAGGAGCTGTCCAGCGTGCTTGCATGCATGGACAAGGCCGTCAGGGATGGTTCGGAGGAGTTGGCTTCGCACTTCTGCACTTCGATTTTGAAGAAGAGAGCGGCCTATTGTGGTTTTACTGCAAAGGCGGTCTCTATCTCTCAAAAGGCAGAATTGTTGTATGCGCCTCTTTCGAGCCATCTTTTTCCTCAGGCTATGGTCAAAGATCTGGCTGTCAGTCTACAAGAGAAGGCTACCCAAGACCTCCTAGCTCAGTCGGCAAAGCGTACGGTTGTTTCTTCTACGTCGGCACGGGCGCAACCGTTCAAGAAGCAGAAGCCCTTTCGAGGTGGAGTTTCCTCGAGAACATCTTCTCGAGGAAGTACACGTTCCAGAGGCAGAGTCTCGGCTAAGATCAGAGGAAAGAAATGAACCAGATATCCTTCAGCCACCAGTAGGAGCCAGGCTTCGACTATTCTCAAAAGCTTGGATAGAAAGGAAGGCGACAGCTGGTCGCTCAACGTCATCAAGCGGGGGTACAAGATTCCTTTCTTGAAACCTCCCCCACTGTGCACGACACCCAAGGATTTATCCCCTATTTACCATCAGGAGAAGCAACAAATACTTTTCGATCTGCTCGAGCAGATGTTGGAAAAGAGAGCGGTGGAACAGGTCGTAGACCTGGAATCTCCAGGCTTCTACAACAGGATATTCCTGGTGCCGAAACAGTCAGGAGGTTGGCGACCAGTCTTAGATGTGAGCAGTCTGAATCGTTTCGTACAGAAGCAGAAATTCAAGATGGAGACACCTCAGTCAGTTCTTGGGGGGACCTTTAAGACCAAAAACGATTGGATGGTTTCATTAGACCTTCAAGACGCGTATTTTTCCCCCACGTCCCCATCCATCCACAGTCGATGAAGTATCTTCGGTTTGTCCTAAAAGGGACAGTTTATCAATTCAGGGCGCTTTGCTTCGGATTGAGCACTGCCCCTATGATCTTCACGACTTTAATGAAGAACGTGGCGAGGTGGCTTCATCTTGCAAATATCAGAGTCTCTATGTACCTGGACGACTGGCTCATTCGTGCCTCCACTCAAACGCGGTGTCTGAAGGATCTTCAAACACTTTATCGTTGGTGAAGTCCCTGGACTACTGGTGAATTTCGAAAAGTCACATCTGATTCCAACCCAATCCATCTTGTATCTGGGGATTCAGATGGATTCAGTGGCTTTTCGAGCTTTTCCGTCCCAAGAGGGACGTCAGCAGCAATGTTTAGACAAAGTGACAGCCTTCCTAAGGAAAGATTCGTGCTCGGTGAGGGAATGGATGAGCCTGCTGGGGACCATTTCCTCGCTGGAGAAGTTTGTTTCCTTGGGGAGACTGCACCTCAGACCGCTACAATTTTTTCTCAAGGAAAATTGGAAAGAAAGCAAGAATCTGGATATGAGCTTAAAAATTTCAAGAGAGGTAAAACATCACTTAAAATGGTGGCTAGATCCAGTGAAGTTGTCGGAGGGCGTGTCTCTCAAGCTTCAGAGCCCCGACCTAGTGTTGTTCTCCGACGCGTCCACCACGGGGTGGGGACCAACATTAGGGGGGAGAAGTGTCAGGCACCTGGAGAGGGGAACAGGTGTCCTGGCACATAAACCTAAAGGAAATGGCAGCCATCTTTTTAGCTCTCCAGTTTTTCCAAGAAAAAGTCTCTCATCGAATAGTCCAAGTCAACTCAGACAACACCACAGCTCTGGCGTACTTGAAGAAGCAGGGAGGAACACAGTCTCGGTCCTTTTTGCACTGGCAAAGGAGATCTTGCTGTGGGCAAGGGCACTGGACGTCACGATCCTTACAAGGTTTGTAGCAGGAGTAGAGAACGTCCGGGCAGATCTCCTCAGCAGACGAGGTCAATTTCTGCCAACCGAGTGGACTCTGCATCAGGAGGTATGCCAAGAGCTGTGGGAGTTATGGGGACGTCCGCTAGTGGACATCTTTGCGACGTCCAGAACGAAGAGGCTTCCACTGTACTGCTCCCCAGTACTCGACCCAGCGGCAGTGGCGATAGACGCACTTCTCTGGGACTGGACGGGGATGGACCTGTACGCCTTTCCCCCGTTCAAGATCCTAGGGGAAGTCATGAGGAAGTTTGCGGCGTCGGAAGGGACGAGAATGACTTTGATCGCCCCGTTCTGGCCGGCGAGAGACTGGTTCACAGAGGTCATGGCCTTCGTAGTAGACTTCCTGAGGACGCTTCCAGTTAAGGACAGATCTACTCAGACAGCCCCACTTCGAGAGGTACCACAGAAATCTCTCCGCTCTGAGTCTGACTGCATTCAGACTATCCAAAAGTTGGCCAGAGCGAGAGGCCTTTCTAGGTCAGTGGCGAAAGCTATCGCCAGTGCAAGAAGAGCTTCATCCAATGCAGTGTACCAATCGAAGCGGGCAGTCTTCAGGAGTTGGTGCAAGAAGAACGGCATTTCCTCCACCACGACCTCTGTGAGCCAGATTGCTGACTTCCTTTTATATCTGAGAAGGGATCTAAAACTTGCAGTCTCTACAATCAAGGGGTATAGGAGTGTGCTTTCAGTTGTCTTTAGGCACAGAGGCCTGGATTTGGCGGACAACAGAGAACCTTCACGATCTCTTGAGATCTTTTGAAACAACGAAGGTTCAACAACCCAGGTTGCCGTCTTGGAACTTGGATGTAGTTCTGAAGTTCCTCATGTCCAGTCCATTCGAACCTATGCATACGGCTTCCCTGAAGGATGTTACTAGAAAAGCTATCTTCCTGACTGCTCTGGCGACGGCGAAGAGAGTCAGCGAGGTACAAGCGATTAGCAAACACGTGGGCTTTAAAGGTTATAACGCGGTTTGTTCCTTGAGCCCAACGTTCCTGGCAAAAAATGAAAATCCGTCCAACCCTTGGCCTAGGACCTTCGAAATTAAAGGGATGGCCGAAATCATTGGGCGCGAGCCAGAGAGAGTTCTGTGCCCTGTCAGGCTCTAAAATTCTACCTAAAGAAGACTAAGGATTGTAGAGGTCTTTCGGATAACTTGTGGTGTTCGGTAAGGAAGCCAAATTTACCAATGTCGAAGAATGCTTTGGCTTTGTTTTTTCTTGAGGGACACCATCAAGGAAGTGCATTCATCCTGTCAAGACAGTGATATGAAAATGTTGAAGGTGAATGCGCATGAAGTGAGGGCTATTTCTACGTCGGTAGCCTTCCAAAAGAACATGGCACTTAATGACATCTTGAATGCCACATTTTGGCGTAGTAATTCAGTGTTTGCCTCTCACTACCTTCGGGAGGTGAGGACTACATACGAGAACTGTTGCTCTTTGGGCCCATATGTCGCAGCAGACACTATATTGGGTACAGAGAGTAGCACTCTTCCTATCATTTAGGAAATAATATGTTAGTTTGGACTTTTTAATTTTATTTCTTTTAATTTTTTATTTTTAGTTTATTATGCTTATTTAGGTGTTTAGTTTATTGTGGTCTTGGGTCGGCCGCCTTAGGCGGACTTCCCTCCATTAGCCTTGGTTATACGAAGTTTAACCAGATAGGCTAGGTCAGGTGGTAATGTTTTTGCTTCGCCCTCATAATAGGGTAAAATGTTTTTGTCACATTGTGGTCATGTACCCGTTGACAAATCATCTGGAGCGCACCAGCTATATAGGTCACGTCCTTGCTGGCACCTCCAGTGAAGCATTAACAGCACGTTCGGTGTCTAATCAACACCTATATGATCTGTCACATTGTGGTCACGCTCCCCGTGACAGTTCATTAGAGCGCACCAGCTACACAGGTCACGTCCTTGCTGGCACCTCTAGGAATGCATTACCCAAAAAAAAATTGGAGGTCTATAATGTAGGATCTAGTTGTTTTGTGGTCATGCCCCCGTTGACAGATCCTCTAGAACTCAACAGCATCGCAGGTCACTACCTTGCTGGAGTCTCTAGTAAAGCAGAAGCAGACTTGGGTGACGGTACTCACGAAGTCAGCTATGCTAACAGGTAAGGAACCAAGATATCAATCATGTAAATGGAATTGTTTCCCAAAATCCGAGTCTGTCTCCCCCTTCCGCCAAAGGGGGGATTCAGCTATATACATATATATCTGGCAGGTAAGGTTCATGAACAAAATGATATTGTTATGATACAATAAAGTTTGTTCATACTTACCTGGCAGATATATATAATCAAAGTGCCCACCCACCTCCCCTCAGGAGACAGTGGCACTAGAAATATCTGACAGAAAATGGGAATGGTTCCTGACGCCCGCCTCCCAGCGGCGGGAATGGGTACTACCACCTGGCCGACCACTGCGTGTGCCGGGAGTTTTGAAATTCTGTCGGACTTCGGAGAATACAGCTATATATATATCTGCCAGGTAAGTATGAACAAACTTTATTGTATCATAACAATATCATTTTCTATTCTGCAAACAATGTCTTCATAAGGGCCGATTTCTTTTTTGCCTTCTCAGTTGCTTCACCTGAAGTCGAACAAGTACCTGACCGTCAACAAGCGATTGCCCGCGCTGCTGGAGAAGAACGCCATGCGTGTGTATCTGGATGCCAACGGCAACGAGGGTTCTTGGTTTTACATCAACCCGTACTATAAGCTGCGCCTCCCTGGGGACAATGTCGTCGTGGGCGACAAGGTCATCCTCAGTCCTGTCAACGCTGGTCAGCAGCTCCACGTCTCCAGCATGCACGACTTGCCTGATCACCCAAAGTGCAAAGAGGTACGGATTTGTCTCTTTGCTAAGAAACCTTTCCAAGAAGTAAACAATAATGTTATGGTTACAGTGACACCCCCCCTTCCCTTCCCCCCGTATTCACGGGCTCCAGATTCGCGGATTTCTCTCTGGAACATATACCCCCATTATTCGCGGACGCCTATTCGCGGTATTTTTTGAGAAATATCCACAAATTTGTATGTTTTTTTTCTCAGTTTCATCATAAAATGCACTTTTTGTGATAAAACTATATATAGTATTAAAAAATCCAGGTATAAAATTTTTTAGTGGGGTTTAAGCGTGTTTCTATAAGGGTTTCAACTATTCGTTTGGGGGGGGGGCTGGTTCCCATCCCCCGCGAAAAGGGGGGGAACACTGCATACTTGACCTTCTAAGTGTGAATAACCTAGTTAACATTTTGAAGAGGTAGAGATTTGTCTCATTGCCAAGAAATCTCTCAAAGATTGTGAAGACTTATATGATTTTACTTCATTTTTCAAGTGTAAATAATTGATTAACATTTTCTTTATCTTCTTGGTAATATATAAAGGAACCTTGAATATCATTATTCTTGAGTGCTGCATCGGTAAATTAAAATATACCTATATCTGAAAGCTTGCCTTTTATATTTTTTCACAAACATACCACAAACGCAGAACCATCACGACACATGCACACTTGAATTTATTATGTATCCAACTTTGGAATATAGTACTACAGGAATTCAAAATGAAACAAGTTTTTAAAGTAACAGTTTTAGCATAAACTAGCTGAATTATTTAATATAATTTAAATAAACAATAGAGCATTCCATTTAAGAAGGTAGTGCTGTACATATCAAATACATACTAAAGTTTGTTTCTAATATTTGGTGTAGGCTTGTCAATGCACGAGTTGCTCATAGGATCAATACAGTATATCTCAGTTATATTTAGTAAGAGAATAGATTTTTTTAGTATTTTACTTTGGCAGTGATACTCACTCATGCTTGATATCCAGTTGGCAAATTTTTTAAAGTTTTGTTATTGTAATTTTACCCTTCAGTAATTTATGTTTGGCTCTGACACAGTGTGATGTCACTAACATTTTTCAAATATTCATAGATATAGATAAATTTCCATACAGTTTTGGTACTGCTATCGTACTTATGTTTCCCTATCTTTTGTTGCTACTTTAATTATTACGTATGTGTACCTGTTATTATTATCGTCTATAAAATAGTGTATGCATATGTGATAAAGACAAGAACAGGACAAGAATGAATAAGTTTCATAATTGTAGATATTCAATACAGGACAATATGCCGGAGTGTATCCTCATGTGAGAAATTCAACCAAAATATTGTGGAGGACTGTTGTTTAGAGACGTGAAATGACATCTAAGGTTTGAGATCATTATACAGTAGTCCCCCCATATTCGCAGGGGATGCGTACAGAACCCCCCCCCCCATGAGTAGTTAGAACCCACGAATTGTTGGAACCTCTATTATAAAAATGCTTACAATGGCCTGTTTTGTTAGTTTAAACTCAAGAAAAACCCACTAAAAATTTTTATACCTGGTTTTTTTATTAGTTGTATCACAAAAAGTGCTTTTTATGATGAAATTGTTAAAAAAACAGGAATTTGTGGATATTTCTTATAGGAAAATACCGCAAATAGGCATATTTTCCGTGAATAATGTTTGATATGTTCCAGAGAGAAATCCGCGAATGCATGAGTCCTCGAATTCGGGGAACGTGAATACGGGGGCCCCACTGTAGTTGTAAGATACAGAATAAGTAAAACATATTCAAAATGGTAAACAGCAGTAACTACTCTAGGTGGTATAACTGACTTCTGTAGTGATTTTTTTACTCTTTGAGTTCACAGGTCACTCTTGATAAACAGTGTTGTAATGAAGCTCTAATTGGCATCGTAATTCAATGTTTTAATTCCTTTCAGGTAAACTTTTGAAATTCCAACTCCTGCTTATTCAGAAACTGATTTAACAGAGCCTTTTTCAACATCCTAATTCCTTTCAGGTGAACGTTTTAAATTCCAACACCTTATTCAGAACTGATTTAACGAAGCTCATATCGGCGTCATAATTCCTATCAGGTTGACATTTACAATTCCAACACCTTATTCAGAAACTAATTCGGCAAAGCTTTTATCAGTATCTTTAATTCCTTTCAGGTGAATGTGTTAAGTTCCAACACCTGTTGATTCAGAAACTATATTTTAATGAAACTTTTATCAATGTATGAATTCCTTTCAGGTGAACGTTTTAAATTCCAACACCTGCTGGAAGATCTCCCTCTTCATGGAGCATCGGGAAAACCAGGAGGGAATCCTGAAAGGGGGAGACGTGATCCGTTTGTTTCACGCAGAGCAGGAAAAATTTCTGACGATGGACGAGTACAAAAAGAAGCAGCACGTATTTCTCAGGACGACTGGACGTACAACTGCTACGGCTGCCACTTCCAGTAAAGCCCTTTGGGAAGTGGAGGTGAGTGAAGAGGCTCTCTTTCCCGTAGCGGGTCAGTGCCATCAATACACCCCATTTAGTGCACTGTAGGAATTAATTAAGGTTCCATGCAGCCTCCCTTTGGACTCTACTTCCATTCATACTTCCGTTCATATTCTCTTTCTTCCATCATACTTTCCTTAACCCTCTCACAAAAATTGTTTGATTATGCAACTGATTTGAGGTTTCCTCCTGTTACACCATTCAAACCTTTTTGCTCTTGAGTTTCTGTGCTTTGCTGTTGGCCTGAATTTCATATTCCATTCCATTCCAAGATAGTACTTCCTTAATCTCTTAGATTCCAGTTTTTCTTTGTGGCACTAGATGTCGTATGAGTGCACACTTTTCATTGTTGCCTTCTGCTTTTTCTCCCTGAATGTCCTTGTGGTACAAGTCCTTATCTGTGCCCCATATACAGTACATCCCTGTAGTCACTTATGGTAATAACTTAGAATTTAATGGACTAGACAGCATTCATTCTTTAGTTGGTTATCTCACCTCATGGTTGCTAGGCTTGCTGACAGGATTGTTGAAAAAGTTTACCTTTCTGTATTTTTGAAGTAGAAAGATAAACTTAAGCTAAGGAATGATTATTGCATATTTCCAAACTAAATTTTTTAGCATTTTAAAATCTCCAGTGTAATTTTCAGTAAACCTGGAATGAGTGAAAATACATTGAATGCTGTAATAACAATAAAACATCAGTAAATAGAGTAAGATAGGTAAAGACAATGCAAATGTATGTAATCTGGAATCTTAAGGTACATTTTTAAAACTTGAAAAAAATACGTTCAGATTTAGCCCTGCTGTATGAGAGTTCATGAAAGGAAGTCAGTGATCTGACAAAATTACTTGAGAATAATGACAGCTAACAATCAAACTACATAATTATGATGAGGGAATTTAGAAAATAACAGCTGCTTAGGTAGTGTGTTGCTAGTAATCATTCCCCGTAGGGGGCTAGTGCCATCAGTGCACCTCACGTGGTGCACAGTAGGCATTACTTAAGGATCTTTGCAATGTCCATTCAGCCCCCAGCTGCAACCCCTTTCATTCCCTTTTACTGTACTTCCGTTCATATTCTTTTTCTTCCATCTTACTTTCCAACCTATTTTAACAATTGTTTCATAGTGCAATTAGAAGGCATTCCTCCTGTTACATCTTACAAACTTTTTACTACTCTCAATTTCCCTCTCAACGCTGAATGACCTTATCAAAGGTCCCAATGCCATTTTAATTCCAGGTTGTGCAGCATGATCCAACAAGGGGTGGAGCTGGTCACTGGAATTCATTATTTAGGTTTAAGCATCTTGCAACGGGACAGTACTTGGCAGCAGAAATTGATGACGATCCAACCCCAGACCCTACGAGAGCTAAGTTAAGAGGTAAGAGATACTGCAATCAATTTTTGAACACTGCTCCTGTTATATAGGAAATATGTAGGTTTTTTTATACTCATCTATATTGTAAGATAAATCTCAACAGAATACATAAACTTTTTTTATTTGGAGTGCAACTCAGCTGCAGTATTTGTTTTAATTTTCATGTGTAACTGTTTTCACCGCCTTCTTTTACCTGTGACGTACTCTAAGGTTTCACTTTTTTTTCTATCTCTCTTTCTTTCTTGAAATCTTCAGCTAAAAACCCTTATGGACAGAGTCAAGAGATTATAAAGTCAAGAACGCTCCAATGGGAAAGCAGCATGCAGGGAGAGACAAGTGAAGGAAAAGGTGATAAGTAATTCAATGCGAGGGAACAGAAGATAAAACTAACATTAGAATTGAGGAGCTGTCAGCAGAAAGTGGGCATGAATATGCTCCTCACTTTAACATAAGGAGATTAGATGACTCCGTAACTGAACTAGGCGAATGATTCTGAATTTTAGTTGTAGTCACAATAAAACTCCTAACTGAGTAGTACTAAACTGATACTAGGCAATGACATACTGTTTGCAGCAGCAGCAGCCCTCACATTGTTTTCAGCAAAAACTGTAAGGTCAGGGAAAAAAGTATATTTTATGCAACAGACATAATGTAGTACTCAGTTAAAGCTTATGCCACAAGTCAGCATTTTAAAACATGTCTGTGATGGCGTTTTGAGTGTAGATTGGTGATTCAGTTGTCTAGTTAAACTTTATAGCAAAAATGTCATGGTGGTCCTGTTATAGATTTTTGAAGTAGGACTGGTGTTGAATATATACGGACACCACCCTACTTGCGAACATTCAGCTTACAAACATTCAGAGATTCTAATAAACTCGATCACAAATTAAAACTTATGGTCAGGAGATCCTCTTTGCCACCTGTGAGTTCAGATGATGTTTTTCTCATCTACTCTGTTTACATACAGTGCTGCATGTACATTGTGTTTTTTTTAGGTTAAAAAAATGTACAGTAGTAGTACATGCTATATTGATTTTATATTATACTGTACTCAAATAGGCATGGAGAGTAGAGTAACCAACACTTCATCATACAGATGGACATCTGGAACAGAACTCATTCGTAAGTAGGGTGCTGTCTGTGTGTAATGTTTTTGTACTCAAATTTTATAAAGTTTCTACGAATGGTCTTAGATATTAATTCCAAAACTTTTCAGATCCAAGTGGCGGGGCGGTGTACCAGCTGGTTTCTGTGCCTCTCAATTATGATATTGCTTCCATTTTTGAACTCGAACTAACCACGCTTATTCGGGGAGATTCGTTGGTGCCTCAGTCGTCGTACGTCAGACTTCACCACTACTGCACTTCTACTTGGGTCCACTCTACCTCAATTCCTATAGATAAAGATGAAGAGAAGCCCGTCATGTCCAAGGTGGGTCAGAGTTTTCTCCTCATTTGTTGTGAAACAACCTGAGATATTTTTCTGTCAAGTGTTAATACTCTGTATACCCCAGGGATCTTGAACTCTCCATATGATTAGGTCCCGCTTCTAAAATGGCTTGGTTTGGGTTACTTTCATGCATATGTGTCTACCTACCTTCCTTTGCATATGGTTGCATACTATGCTGAATTGTCTCAAGATTACGTAGACATATAAAATAATGTAAAGAGTTTTGTTGTATTGTTAAGGGAAGAAAGAGGTCTTTTTGTGTTCAATACAGATGCAGCCATCATAAGCTAAACCTTGTACATAGTTCCTGTCAGCAGGAAAATCATAGCAGTTTCATTCTGCATTATGGATTGCTTTCATTTAGTGACTTTAGGAGAAAGTAATCATACACAACTTAGTATAAAATACTGAGAATTATTTGTAAATAGAAAATATAAATTTGTTGAGAGTCGATGACATATCTGGCTAATGCGAACCTTCTGACAGGATGACATTATGACATGCAGCATTTCAGAAGATAAAAAATTTTCTTTTTCTTGATTACTATTAGCAATTTATGAGCTTGCATATTCTCTGAATGATTCCTTTAAACGCTTAGTGCTTTTTATGAGATTTTTTATTTTATTTTTTTTTTTAACTGAAACAAAGGGGCAGACAACACAACCAATGAAAGAAGGACTTGCTAGAACATTACTCGAACATTGAGAAGTGTAGAGAGCAGGAAGCAACAGCAAAGTAGGCCTATAAAGACAGATTCAGACTTTTCTTGGAAATCTGTAAATTTTTTCCCTCCCCAATCTGGGGGTTTTAGATCTGCATACCTTAAACTTGCATTTGTTAAGAGCCAACTGGAATCATATTTTTGTTCTGTGTAGTATATGATTCTGACTGGCACGACAGTTGGTCTTATACTCAAACTGATTTAATACCTCCAGTATCTTGTTGTGGCATGGTGATAGTGACACTATACAGGCAGTCCCCGGGTTACAATGGGGGTTCCGTTCTTGAGACGCGTTGGAAGCCGAAAATCGTTGTAAGCTGGAACATTGTGAAAAATCTTAAGAAAACCTTACTTTTAATGCTTTGGGTACATTAAAAACTATGTAAACTGCATTCCTATTACATTTTTCATCAAAAAATCTTAAAATATTGATTATTTTGCATTTTTAGTGTCATATTTCTTCTGCTAGATCAGCGTTTTAGGCATTTTAACCCTGGAACATGCGTCGTAACCCTGGAAATAATGTCTGATAAATATAATTGAAAAGCACCTTAACCTTGGAACGTCATAAGCCGAACCTGTCGTAACACTGGGACTGCCTGTACTTAGGGGTGCACTGCTTCTTGCTGTGATTCCATTCATTGCATTTCTGGTTTCATTTTCATTATTCCTCCTGCAGCTGATTTGGTGGTTAGCAGTTCAGTTCCCTTGTGAGGAGGTAATTCGTAACACACACTGATTTTGATTTAGTCCTACTCACAGCTTCAACTGTATCATTTTTTATATATCGCTAACAATTCAGTTCATATTTGCCATGAAATGATGGATTACAGCATATCCATGGGTTTGTCTTTTTTAATCTTGTAGGTCATTCTTGTGCGTTTTATATGATTTTAAAAATATTCACTGCTGTGTTAGCTGCTTTTTTTTATCAAGAAAAAAGTGTTTAAATGTGTATCGATTTGCTTGTAGAGGCAGTCCCTGGCTATTGGCGATCCGGACAACAATGCCAGGTTCCGGTTATTGGTGCCATAAGGTGCCAATAATAGAGTTATGGCACCATAACATACCTGACAGAGGTGCCAGTGCCATAACCAGTTATCGGTGCCATAAGCATCATTATGGCTCCATAAATTGCTGAGTTTCGGTTAATGGCGGGTTTCACTTATCGGCACACCCGGGAATGGAACCCCCGCCGATAACCTGGGGACTGCCTGTATTTAGTGTAACAGATATAATCCTTCTTATATTTGGAAGCATTTCTCACTGAAGTTGATGCATTGGTTAATTCCCTAGATTTTGGATATCGGCGAGAGATTTTTGTCTGTATTTGAGAATCTGTCTCGTATCTTAATCGACTTGCTCAGATTTTTGTAAAACGGTATTAGTAACAATTACCGTTCATTTGTATTGATATCTAATGCTGAAGTGCCTTTGAAACTGAAATGATGATGTTTTTTAATTAGGTTGGTTGTGCCCCAATAAAAGAGGACAAGGAGGCCTTTTCTTTGGTCCCAGTTCATGCGAAGGAAGTCAGGGACTTGGATTTCGCTCATGATGCCGGTGAGGTCCTGTCCAAGCCAGCAAAGAAGTTGGAAAAGGGAGCTCTTCCACAGCCAGAAAGAAGGTCAGGCTTTGTGTTTTTCACCTGCAATAGGTGCCTATAATATTGAGGTGATGCCCACAATTTCATTTTAGAACAATTGCCCCACTAAGTCATTTTGTCTTCTATTCCAACTGGTCACACTTATGCAACCCTTTTATATTTATTTAATTCGTCCATATAAATCATTTCCGAAGTGTAGAGAGTGCCTCTTGGTATTAATAGGCAACCATGTTTATGTGACATTATTTTCAGTCAACGACAAATTACAAGTTTCGGATGCAAATCCCGTGAAGAAATTTTCGGCATTATCTGCATTTATTAAGGGATTGAGAACTTGTTGACCATAAATGAATTGTGGGATTAAGTTTCATATCAGGCTCATTTTTTTACTTTTTGCTTGCTCGAGGAGTGAGCCTATAAACTACTTTGTTCTAAGGGGTCCACAATAGTAAAAATGGTAAAAGTTCGTGTATACTTTATAAACACTTTATAAAAAGCTTTCGAAACCATCCCTTTGGACTGAAGATGAACCCAGAGAAGGGTTTGAAAACTTTTATAAAGTGTTTATAAAAATTACACAAACCTAAAACATTTTTATTAATGTGGACCCCGTAGAACATTGTACTAGTATATAGTACTCTCGTGATAGCGAGTTTTTTCCAAAAAACTTTGTTGTTAATGTTGGTGGGGGAGAGGGGGGTTGGTTAGAAAAGCCTAAAAAATGGTTTGAAAAAGGTGCTGAAAGTTGAGTTACAGATACAAGAATTTTAGGACAGGATATTTGTGATTTATTTATTAGAATGAAAATGTATAAAATGAATAATGTGCATGTTAAATGGTACAGAAAAATGATTTCTAATAAAATATAGCATATGCTTTTCACTGTCGTTGATGAAACAATGGGCTAAATTTCCATAGATTTTTATTTGATGTACTGAATTTAGAGGCTATATTTCTGTTCAATTATTTTGTTTCCACTTGCAACTTATGCATCAATAGGATAATCTTGCATAAATCTCGAGTAAGCTGGAGGTCGGATCATGCTTTGTTATTGTGCTGTCTAGGACAGTTTTATTTTTTTTTATTTGCATGAGAGAAAGTTCAGAAGTTTGACTTTGACGTTTTAGTGGGAAAAGGCCAAATGGAATGAAGGAAAAGTGAAGCTGGGAAGAACCTTTATCATTGCATTCAGACTGCTGTCATTTTGTAAGTGTTACCCCGTTTCAGGACACTGTGAACAGGGCATTACAAAGTGTACTCATCAACTCACTTTCTATGACGTAGGTCACTGATGCAGTTGCTGATAGATCTCGTCTACTTCATCGCTGAGAAGGAACACGAACAGAACAAGAGTGATTCCTCTGCGCTGGCACTGGAAGTGACAAATCCCAACAGAGATCGGCAGAAGTTGTTACGAGAACAAAATATATTAAAACAGGTAAGGAGAAGGCTTCTCTGTTACACTCGGTTGTCATTCTTATGTACTCTGCTGGTATTTGGTATTAATATGATGCTTTGTTCCCTGCAACATAACAAAACAAAAAGGTTTGTGGCAAGTTTTAGTATGATTTTTTGTTGTACCATCATGGCTTGCAATCCCACTCAGGAATGTGTTGTTTGTTTTGTACGAGGCAGGACCATTCTTCACATTTCCAAATGTTTTTAGGTTCCAGCATGATGATAATAAGTCTTGCATCGGTCTCTTCATTTTTTAATATTTTGTTTTCAGATTTTCAAGATCCTGCAAGCGCCTTTCACTGAAACGCAAGGAGGTGATGGCCCTCTGCTTCGCACTGACGAACTGAATGACCCCAGGCATTCTGCCTACAAGACTATTTTTCGTCTCTGCTACAGACTGCTTCTGTTGGCTCAGCAAGGATATAGAAAAAACCAGGTATGGGGTAACACTAAGAACTAGGTTGTAATGGAAGTTTTACTTTATGACTTCGGTGTTGTCAGTGAAATAGAAAAGACATTCAAAAGAATTCTCGAGTGTTTTATGGATCTTGAATCCCTCCCAGAATGATTGTGTTTTCTGAGAATACATTGAAAACTGCATATTTTATGCTGCAATATTTACAGGAACACATTGCTCAACACTTCGGCTTCATGCAAAAGCAGATTGGTATCGACATATTGGCTGAAGAAACCATCACTGCTCTCCTCCACAATAATCGGAAACTGCTTGAAATACACATTACTGCCACTGAGATAGAAACATTTGTTGGTCTTGTACGTAAGAATATGAAAAAATGGGACTGGAGATTCCTTGATTATTTGAAGGTACGTTTTATGGGGGGGTAAGAATTTTGTTTTGATGAGTGATTGGTCTAATTTTGTTTTGATCAGTAGTAGAATCAGTTGTTGCATGAAATTTAATCTATGTTGGTCTAACATTTTGAATGAAGGATTTGTGATATGCTGGTAAAAATACTTCATAATATGCAAGTTGCAGGAAGATAATGATTAGAGGGTATTAGTTGAAGATGAATAGTATCAAACAAGAGAAGAACAGAAAAACATCAAGTAATTTATTAACAATAAACTCTTCAATAGATTAGAACACAATGGGGAGAGCAAGGCTGACAAATATGTAAAATGAAATCTTGTGACCTGGGCAAATTAGTACCAGGTAAATGCTGAAAGCCATCTCGTAGCTCCCCATTTCAAAATAACTTTTAAAAAGAAAAAAAAATTGACTATTAAATATACTTGGATGAAAGTATGTTGTTGCACCAGCTTTTGATTTTGACCAAAAATATCCGTTTCCTGTTGGGGGTTAGTGCCATAATAGCACCTCACAGTACACTGTTGGGATTATTTAAGGTTGTTTGCAGTGTCCCTAGCTGCAACCCTCTTCATTCCTTTCAGTGTACTTATGTTCATATTCTCCTTCTTCTATCTTACTTAATACCCTCTCATAAGAAATGATTCATAGTGCTGCTGCTTTGAGGTTTTCCTCCTGATACAACTTTCAGGCCTTTTCACTGTCGATATCCGTTTCAATGCTCAATTACCTTGTCGGTCCCAGCACTTGGCCTTTGGCCTAAATCTATACTACGTTGGCCAAAATCTATACTACAGGCATTCCCCGGTTATCAGCGCGGGTTCCTCTCTCAGCAGGGAGCTTATAAGTGAAAACCGCCGTTAACCGAAATGTTGCAATTTTTGGTGCTTGTGGCGCCAAGTTTCGGTTAATGGCGTCTCTTTAAGGCATGTTATGGCACCATAACGCTATTGTTGGTCACCTTATGGCACTATTAACCGAAATTCGGCCTGTTATGGCGCCATAAATTGCCGATTTACGGCACTAGACAAGCACCATAAAGCTAGATCGCCATTAACTGAGACCGCTGATAACCGGGGACTGCCTCTATTCTATTCTCTTCTAAGAAAATCTCTTGATTAAAATAATTAAAACAAGAGTAACAATACTGATCATATTTTTTTTATTAAAATAATTAAAACGAGTAACAATACTGATCATGATTTTTTTTAATTAAAATAATTAAAACGAGTAACCATACTGATCATGATATTTTTTCGATTAAAATAATTAAAACAAGAGTAACAATACTGATCATGATATTTTTCTGATTAAAATAATTAAAACAAGAGTAACAATACTGAACATGACATTTTTTCCAGGTGCTATGTATATCAAATAATCAGGCCATTCCTAGGACGCAAGAACTTATTTGTAAAAGTGTGTTTAGCGAGAAGAATAGAGATATACTGATTGAGACCAGGTAAGCATACTCATGTCATTTACAGTTTTATTTGTTAGTGTAGAGCATTTGGAGCTCTTGATGTACAAAAGTGTCAAGGAAATCTGGCAAGTATTGTCGCTAGAAATTATCCTATTGTTAAGACCTCAGGTTTGTAGCTATGAAAAATACAAATTGTCTTAGAAAATTTGTCATTTTTGTAAGTGGAGGTTCGAAAGAGTATATTGACTTAGGAAGCTAGGAAGAGTACTGATTTAATTTATTTATGAAATTATAAATTAGAAAAATCTTTTGTTTGGGAGAAGATTTTATCGCCTATTTTGTTAGTTGACTTTCAATGCCAAAAACATGGTTTATTTTTACCTTGAATCAAATAACATTCAGCATACAGATTACTTCTAAGCATACTATTCAAAATCCTTTTGAGGATAAGTGTTCGTTATAAAAACCTAAATGGCTTAATGGGTTTTTGTATCGAGGTAAATTTGCCTACATTAAACTCTGAGGTCTCAGATAAAATTATTTGAAATACACACTGTATTTTCCAGAGATAATGGAGGACTTAAAAAAATGATAAAAAAAGAGAACAGAACAGTAAATGAGCTTCCAAATTAGCTACAGGCAGTCCCTGGGTTACGACGGGGGTTCCGTTCTTGAGACGCGTCATAAGCTGAAAATCGTCGTAAGCCAGAACATCGTAAAAAATCCTAAGAATCCCTAAATTTTAATGCTTTGGGTGCATTGAAAACTATGTAAACTGCATTCTTATTGCATTTTTCATGAAAAATAACCTTCAAATATTGATTATTTTGCATTTTTGGTGTCATATTTCATCTGCCAGATGAGCGTTGTAGGTGTCGTAACCCTGGAAATAATGTCTGATGAATATAATTGAGGAGCGCCTTAACCTCGGAACTTCGTAACCCGAACCCATTGTAACCCGGGGATTGCCTGTACACTGATTTGTACTTTATAAACTTCAGCAGCTGATTTCATGAAATGCACCAAGATAATTTTTTATGGTGATTGGAATTGATTATATTTCATAGAACATCAAGAGATTTTGATTAAATAAGTAAATAAACAAAAGCAAATTAAAAAATAACATTTTTTCTATATGAAAATAGGTTTTCTGTAACTCATATGTAAATTTGCACATGGGTATTGATTGATATCTGCATAATTTGTATACTTTTGTGTTTCGTATGTGAGAAGGGCTGTACATATTTTTTTAGTGAATGAATGCTTGGAAATGGTTATTTCTAATTGATATTTTGTATTATCAGGAATGGCTATGAATGAATTATCTTTGCTAATTTTGACGTACAAATACTGTAGTATAGTATTGCAAAAGAGAGCAACAGTAAATTGAGTAAAATATTAATGAGGAAGTACAAAGCTTTGACTGATGCAATGATAAAACTTTCTTTTCAATATTTTGCTTTGCCTTTAGAATCCCTTAAGGCGAGCTCATCTACAGCGTGCCTTTACTGTGTAATTCAGGCACTACTGTAGGTTCTCTTTCCCCCTGTTGTATTGCTCTACTTGTTACTTTTTTGTTTGTTCCAATCGATCTCGGCCGTCCAATTTCCATAACCCAACTTTGCAGCTGTTATTTAAGAAATCATCTTGGTAGCATGAGTTTTAAGATGGAGAAAAAATCCCCAGTTATGTAACTGTAAAAATATATTTAGAATAAAACAACAGTAGTATTCAGAGAGCTTTCTGGAATTCGTACAGATTCTTGCAGGTTTTCTGTGGAATGTATACACACATTATTCGTGGGAAATTTGCCTATTGTCCGTATTTACCATAGAGAAATATTCACCGATTACTATATTTTCAAATAGTTTTTTGTGACTAAATGCATTTCTTGAGATAAAACTATTAAAATACTCAGGTATAAGGATTTTTTGAGGGTTTTTTTGTTGTTTGAACTATCAAAATAGGCCGTTGTAAGCATTTTTAGAGGGGTTACAAGTATTCGCAGTTCATAGTTATTCGGGGGTTGGTGGGGGTTGTGGGATACATCCCTTGTGAATACCGGTGGGCGACTGTGGTTTTATTTTTAGATATATTGGTCCAGTTACCCAACCGTGGGTTTGGTTCTGATTTGCTTAAATTTTCATGGATTTTTGAAGAAATCCTTTGGGAATTCCTTTGGGACTGCCGTTTTGAGTCCTGAAAGTATGATTTAGCGTTTTAGTTGAATTACTGCAGAATTATTGTAATGAAAAAGATTGTCTGTGGTGTTTCAATTATTACTTGGTGCCATTGCATGTAAAGGGATCATGTTCTTTTGAAAGGATGCTCTCTTCCAGGCACTTCTTGGTGTAGGTTACAAAAATACAGTACAGACAGTACCCTATGTACGAATGGTGACATTCCAAACGGCCATTCATATCTTAAATTGTTCGTAAGTTGGTCTTCAAGCCTATTTAAGTACAGTATGATGTAAAGTCAATACATATGTTTTTCCATCCTAATGCACAATGCAGTAGTACTGTACACTGTACATTTAGTACTGTATTTTGTAGAGTACAGTACTTTATTAATTGTAACTAAGCAGAATAGGTGCACACAACAAAATTTAAACTTATGGGTGGCAAAGGGGAGCACTCCAAACACAGATTCAATTTATGATCACGTCTGCTCATATCTGAATGTTCACAATTTTAATGTTTGTAAGTAAAGTAGTTTTTACAGTACATATTTTATTTTCAATGTCAGTGTAGGTGTTTTTGCAAGTTGCCACTTAAGTTTGATTCAGGATTATTGCTTTCTAATGTTTTACTCGTCACGTTTGATCTTAAAGCAGTTGTAAACACTTAGCAGTACATATAGTTAAACTGTACGTACAATAACAAAAATGGTAGAATAGACGTAGTGTTTAAGATAACAATAATGGGTAGAAGGAGCTCCTAAATTGTTTAGCGTATACTTGACATTGGAACAACCAAGTGGTAATGATTTTTTATATTTCAGAAGGATTTATGAGGTACCATAGCTGTCTGGGTTTTCTGTTTTACAAACTCTGGTGTCTAAGTGCCTGGAACGTCAATGTTTTTTATAATGAAAAATTTCTTGCTGCCTCAGGTTTCGTAAAAAGTTTTGGCGATACTTACTGCCGGTCCATCATAATGCCATTCCTAAGCTAAATCGGTGGGTCCTTCTTAGACAGAAGAAAATATTTTCCAAGTGGTTCAGCTTTTAGAGCGTGCATTGTCAATCCAGGTTTTGAATTTGTTAACCAAGTTAATTCTTGTGTTTGTTGTT
Organism: Macrobrachium nipponense; assembly: GCF_015104395.2. Taxonomy (NCBI): domain Eukaryota; kingdom Metazoa; phylum Arthropoda; class Malacostraca; order Decapoda; family Palaemonidae; genus Macrobrachium; species Macrobrachium nipponense. The sequence continues at coordinate 33,466,146 of NC_087214.1, read as the reverse complement.
GTAACAACATTTCTTAGAATGACATAGTTGCTTTTGGGAAATTACTAGTAATTGTGGTTTGTAAGAATATTATTAATCAAGGGTTACTTTGTAGTCTGTAATTACTACTGAATCACTCTGTCCTGTATCCCTTGGAATGATGTGTCTCAATGAAAACCACAACTTTCTTCTTACTTAACAAATGGAAACCATTGCCAAAAGAAATTTATACATGTGTGCCTGTTACCTTTCCACCTCTCATTTAAGAACAAATTTCTGGCCAGGCTACTATCCCAAAATGTGACTCCTGGCATGGTTGTACAACCTTTGAACAGTTATAAGAATCACAGAGCAAGGCTTTGTGTAAGCAACCTTGAAATGGTTAGTAATGAGTCTTGTGGTTTTTCCGTGTGGAGACATATTTTGTACTCGTGGTTTCAGTTCTGTTCTTAGTTAATGCACCATCAGACAAATATAGTTTTCTTACAGTGTGTTCTACTGGAATTTTCAAGATTGTATGTTGTTATTATGTATGTATAGTTAGCAGTTTGATAATTTCGTGGGTAATGTCTGAGGTTCCTAGGAATGAAGACTGAGGTTGTGTCTGTTATAATGTTGATATTATTGCTTGACGTATGTTTTATGTTTTCCAGAAAGAGTTGGGGACTTGTGTAGTGATGAAAACGTTTCTGTGTTAATGTATTTTAGAGGCTGCATTTAAGAAATTAAATAGTGAACATTTAGTTTATATATTTGATTTGTAGTACTGTGGTTATATTTCTGAAAATATCTGAGGGTTAGCTTTGTAAAAGAACAGTGAGCGATTAGATATGTACTGCATAAGTTGTGCAATATTTTAAAATATCACATTATATAATTATATTTTAATATATTTTAATTACTCAATAGAATGGTTGAGGAGGACATTGAAGTCGAGGTGGACATTGAAGGGTCCGGATCCATGTTGGCCATTGAACAAGGGGAGGAAGTTGTTCTCACCTGGAATAATGGAGAGGTATGTTTCTTGTTTTGTCAGTCCACTTAAAAGTGTGTGTGTATGTGTTTGATCATCATGACCACTAGTTCTAGTTTTTTTTTTGTCAAACCTTCCTATAGGACTAGATTTGTTGTGAATTCTCTCATTCTCATCTGGCATATGCACTTTGCGCCAGAATTCCCATAGGACCTAATCTATGGCCTTTGTTTGTGATTTACTTGCACTCTGTTTTGTGTCTTCTCGCCTGTTATTTTTCTGATTAACTGCTACTAAGCTTATCATCACATGCTTAAACTATTTCATTCTCTCATTTTCAGTAGGTGGATACATTATGTATGCTGGAAGAATTTATTAGTATTATATTAATATTATTGTATTTTTTTTCTTATTTTTTTTTGTCTATCCCAGTCATTCTATTCAACTGGTGATTTTTATAGTGTGGAGTTCTGGGTTGCATCTTGCCTCCCTAGGAGTCCATTATTTTTCTTACTATGTGCCCTGTTTCTAGGAGCACCCTCTTCTGCATGGAGCTACTTCATCATTTAGTTTTTCCAGGTTCCTTTTCAGGGGTTTTGGGATCATGCCTAGTGCTCCCTTGAGTATGGGCATATCCCATATCCTTCTTATGTCTGTTTTCAGGTCTTGATACTTATCAATTTTTTCTCTTTCTTTCTCTTCTACTCTGGTGTCCCATGGTATTGCAACATCAATGAGTGATACTTTCTTCTTGATTTTGTCGATCAACGTCACGTCCGGTCTATTGGCACGTATCACCCTATCTGTTCTGATACGATAGTCCCAGAAGATCTTTGCTTGGTCGTTTTGCATCACTCCCTCAGGTTGGCGTTCGTATCACCTATTACTGCAAGATAGTTGGTGTTTCTTGCACAGGCTCCAGTGGAGGGCTTTGCTACTGAATCATGCCTCTTTTTGTACTGGTTCTGCAAGTGCCGGACATTCGCTTGCTATGTGGTTTATGGTCTCGTTTTTCATATTACACTTCTTGCATATGGGCGAGATGTTATTCCCATCTCTCGTTCTTTGGATATATCTGATTTTTATTATTATTATTATTACAAGTAGCCCCTGGTTAATGGTAGGGGTTTCCTTTCCGGTTGAGCGTCACTAACCGAAAACTGGCGCTATCTGAAAATTGGCAATAATTATGGTAATAAATGGCATTTACGACATCATAACCATCAATGAACTGCTTGTCGGTGCTGTTAACTGCTTATTATCACCCATAAAATACTTATCAATACCAATAAGCCACTAAACTGCTCACCAACGTTGAAAATCGCTTACCATAGCTGAAAATGGTGTTACCAACGTCGTTAGCCAAGCGTCATAAAACTAGAATGCCGTTAACCGATGCCTCCAATAAGCAGGAGCTGCCAGTATCATTGCCTTTTAATTAATTTAGATTGAAATTAGTTTGGTATTTTCAAATTGAAAGTAATAGCACCTCAACTCAGACACTTTTTGGGTGTGCCTGCTTGAAAAGTAACAAAGCCTATTAAGTATTATAGTTTGCACTTATGTCATTCGTCGACCTCATTCAGCAGTTCCTCATATGTATGTAGTTCCTTAGCCAAACTAACTTGTATTTTACTCATAACATTCAATTTAAGAGATTCATTTAAAAATGTCTCACCACTGAAATGGTAGCATAGCAAAATATTTATTATAATAATGTACATAACTAGATAAGTATAAAAGAACTTCAAGTTGGGGTGTTACTGTGGCTTTACGATGTATTTGATGTCACAGGTTACCAAAATGTGTGGTTGTCACTTCGGGTTCCTCTCAGTGCCCCTTTACCCCATAACTGTATTGCTTTCTTCCCTTTGCTTTTCATCTTCTTTTAGGGATGTAGAGGTGCACTGTAGGCATTACTTAAGATTCTTTCCTGCATCCTTTTGGCCCTTAGATACAGCCACTTTCATTCCTTTTACTTTAATAGTCTCTTTCTTTCAACTTACTTTCCACGCTCTTCTAACAATTGTTTCATAGTGCACCTCCTTTGAGGTTTTCCTTCTGTTAGACCTACGTAACCTTTAACTCTCAATTTTCCTTTCAGCGCTGAATCACTTCATATGTCTCAGTGCTTGGACTTTGGCCTAAATCCTATTCTATTATTATTATGTGCGTTTCATCATATCCCTGTAGTTTCTCTGCACTTAGCTGCCTAACTTATAACAGTGTCTTGCCTCAACTTTTCATCAAAGACAGTAAGAACTTACTGATGCTATATTTGCTCCGACCTCTTCCAGTGTTCCAAGTCAATTGTAGAGCTGGCCACTCGAGCGCAGAGCTTCCCGACCGACTCGGAGTGTGGGGAGGATCGTCTCATTCTGGAGTACTACCAGCACCAGCTCGATCTATTTTCCAACATGTGCCTTGACCGCCAGTATTTAGCAATAAAACCACTTTCACCTTTACTCAAAATCAATTTGATGCTCAAGTGAGTATGTACTGTAGTCATTTTTTGATCTAGTTTTATATTTTGGTTTCAGGAGACTCGCTAGGTTAGATTGTATATCGTATTATTATTTGAAGTTATTTCCCTTTGAGTATGGACAAGAATGGACTGAAAACCAGTTGTGACTGCTGCTCTTGAATCACATAAATCCTAACTGTATCCCATGCACACTACCCAGATGAAGGCTATACACCAATAGCCTTCATTTGGGTACGTATTGTGCATTAGATAACTGTATACTTTAATTTTAATGCTCTTAAATACAATGTATATGTAGAAGGATCAGAAGACTGTCATCTAGATATAGATTGCATGAGAAGGTGAAAATTTGAGTACGTAATTTTGAGTTAAAGGCAAATCCAAAATACATTAAAAGTTTATAGTATTCTAATCTTATTTTAATCATATTGTAAATGAATAATGATTAGCAATCTGATGATTATTTTTAAGTGTAGTATGTACCCTAAAAGCTTTACTTGCATCACAGGTGTATGGAAGAAGACACACTGTCCTATGATCTCCGAGCTTCCTTCTGCCGGCTGATGTTACACATGCACGTTGACTGTGAGCCTCAAGAGGCTGTTACCCCTGTCAAGTATGCGAGATTATGGTCAGAAATTCAGTCGCACATGTCTATTGCTGAGTAAGTATTTTGAAATGTATTTCTCCTAGTTTCAAGCTTTAAATATGGCCGTTATGTATACATATTTTTTCTTTTTGTTCGTACGCGAACAAACCCTCAGTCTTAACAATAGGATAATTTCTAATGCCTAGCTGGATCCGGTTAAAAAGCAGATGAAAGCAATGAATCTTGTGATATCTGGCAACGCATGTGTAGATCGGGTGAAGAGTGGTCAAACGCCGATCATCTACGCCAGTCTTTTCTTAACCGCCTGGGCGAGAGTTGTGTTTTTTCCTCTCTTGGCCTTTTCCCGGTTCATTGCCCATTTCGTTTCCCTTAGTGTGTGTGTGTGTGTGTGTGTGTGTGTGTTTTTACCTGGTATTATGGCTTCTTCTGCTCCTTCTCGGCGTCAGCGTATGTGCCCCAGAGTTCCTGGGTTCCCGTGTTCTCGTTTTTTGGCTTCGTCAGAGACAGACCCTCACATCACATGCAGTTGGTGTCGTTCGAATTTTTGTACGATTACGAATCCTTGTACGGAATGCCGGGCATGCATAAGGAGCAGTGGAGGAAGTTTTATGGTAAGAGGGAATATCGGAGAGTCTCCACTCTTCCTACTTGGGAGGGCTTTGGTCCTATTCCCGATGTTTCGTCTTCCGCAGTAGTCAACCCCCATAGTAGCGTTGTCCCTGCATCTCCTTCCTTTTCTTCCATTGATGTGTTGATGGAAGTATCGGGAGGTCGCCAGGGTATTTTTTGTAATGTAGCCCCCTCTTCCTCGGGAGCTTTTTCGGTTCCCAATAAGGGTGAGGTTTTTTCATCATTCTCTTCTCTTCCAGAGTCGGAGGCGTCCAAAATGACGGTGATTTGGAAGACGCTTGGGCTAGGGGGTACCCCGTCCTTTAGGGGGTTGCTAGCGCATTTTGTGGAGGCTCGCACCCCCCATCCCGGACCAGCCAGGCCATCCCCCCTCCTCCCGGCCTCGTCTCTGCGGGTGGGAGCAGTCGGCCATCTTGTATTGCTCCGTTGGTGTCTGCCGTCGCTTTGTATCGGAGTGACGCTGCGGCGTCGGCCCTGTTGATGATGTCACGGGGTCCATCTTTGTGTATTCCTCCGCCAGTGGCGTCTCTTTCCCCCTCGCACAGAGGGGAAGCCGTGACGTCACCACCGCTTGTAACGTCACTTTCATCAATGACGTGTCTCCCTGTCGCCGCCTCCGATCCGCCTCACTTAGCCACGACGTCATCACTGCCGCCCAGTTCGCAACATCTCCCTTCCTTGTCTTCGGAGCCTTCTCTGGCACATCAGTCCAAGGTCATATGCCAGGCAGTGCTTCAGAGGCTGGACTCTTGTATTGGTAGTGAAGTTGGCTACCTTATCGGTTGGGAGGACTGGTAGGAAACGTGTTGCTTCGTCCCCACCTTCCGAGAAGAGTGCGCATAAGAAGCTAGTGCTGTCTTCCTCTCCCTCTTCCCCCTCTACGCCTCGTCGGCGTATTAAGAGTTGGAAGGCTAAGGACTTTGCCCTTCCTTCGCCGTCGAGGGAGGAACAACATGGATGTGTTCCCGAGAGTGCTGTGGTTTCGGGCAGTGTTAGTGATTTGTATTCTGCAGGGGTTGCAACCACCCGACCCCCCCTTTTGTCCTTGCACATCACGAGCGTGTTGCAACGTCCCCTGGCCGTGCACGTGATGTTAGTGCTCCTTCTTCTCCAAGGCCTATTCGTCGCCGTAAAGATCTGAAGGCACTGTCAAGAGGTCGAAGGTAGTGAGCACGGAGGTGGTGCAGCCGGAGTGTTTGCCTGCCTCTCTCACTGGTGCTTCCAAGACTTCGACTATAAGGGATTCTCCGTCAGTCTTTGAGTGCTCGAGTTTCCCCCCCATCTCATGTACGTACGGCCGCCACGCCCATGTCCATTCATGGACGTCTGGAGTCACCTGTTGAGGTAAGTGATGTGCCTAGAGTTACAGTGGGTCCGTCTCGAAGGCTGACGCTTGGACCCAGCCCAGATAGGTTAGTAGGGGTTTCAGACTGTTTGGCTGCTAACCCTTCTGTGAATTTTGGTGAATAAGGCGCGTTAGAAGAGCCTACACATCCTCGTCGTCCGTCGCCGGTGCCAAAGCAGGAGGAGGGGGACATGCAGGAGTTTCTGTCTTCCTTTTCGGAAGTTGTTGATCTCATTCGTGGGTTCAACAATTTGGAAAGTAGGACTCAGGCTCGGTTGTTTTACACTCCTTCTTGCTTGGAAGCCTTGGTGGGAGCTACTCAGGACCCCAAATCATCTCTTCAGCTGCCGTTGTCGGGTCACGTTCTGTCGGTCTTGCAAGGTTAACGCCTCTATTTCTGACCGGGACGGTTCATTTCGCTCTAGAGGCTCTACCAAACTACTACCCTCACCTCTCACGAGACACAGGAAGTACTATGCTACGAGCTCTGCGTTTTTGTTGTCTCGCCACCTTAACCCAGACGTCATTCGCCTGAAGCCGGGTTTGACTTTGGAACAGGTGAGGTCAGTGGCTCCATCCTTGTCTCCGCAAGACGCCTTACCTTTGGAATCTACGGCGGCCTCCATGTTGCAGACGGTTTCTTGGCTGGACCTCTGGTCTGTGGTGATTGCCAAGATAGCTTCTGACAGGTACCCTGAAGGGTTGGTGAGTGCCGCCTTGCTTGCCAGTCTTTTGCAGTCCGGGGGCAAGGCGTTTTCTTAGTTGGCTCACCTCAGTGCCAATTTAAGGGCTAATCTTCTGGATAGGAGGGACGCGGCTTTATCTAGGATGGAGAGGTCGCTCGACACCGAGTCTTTGCTGCCCTTGAGGAACGGTGATCTGTTGAAGTCGCAATTTTTGTTTCCATGGACAGAACTCGAAAATGCGATAGACCGACGTTGGGCGGACACCAAGGACCGACTGGTGCACCAAGCCGTGTCTAAATCAGAGTCCCACCCTGGGAGATGTCCGGCCCCTCCTCCTCCCCCGGTCCAGCAGCAGTCGAGTAGATCGTCGCCTGGTAGGCCATCGAGGACCTCGAGTTTGGCATGGCCTTCCTGTTCGACACAGCCCAAGTCTCAAGATCAACGCCCCTTTCGCGCTCATTCCTTTAAACCAAGAAGAGGCCCCAGGGGCAGAGGTCAAGGGGGCCGTCGGTAGGTTGGGCGCCTCTCCCTCTCCTGTGCCACTGGTGGGGGTTGCCTGGCTGGCCATTGGGCCAAGTGGCAGAGTTACGGGGTGGAGAAGTGGGTGGTAGATGTCCTTCGAGTGGGATGCCTGTTGCCATTCGACTTCTCTCCTCCTTTGTCGGACAAGCCGCAGCTCAGAAAGACGTATCCCCCAGATTCTCTGAAGTTCTTGACTCTTTGGGAGGAAGTGCAGAAAATGCTGGACAAGGATGCGATAGAGGAAGTAGTGCGTCCGTCCCTGGGGTTGTACAGTCACATCTTCTTGGTGCCCAAGGCATCGGGAGGATGGAGGCCTGTGATCGACTTATCCACCTTGAATCGCTTCATCAGGAAGACATGGTTCAAGACGGAGCCCCGCGCTCAGTGTTGGCAGCCGTAAGGGAAGGCAACTTCATGCTGTCGATAGACTTGAAGGACGCATACTTCCAAATCCAAATCCCACGTCCAGGAAGTTCCTTCGCTTCTCTTTGGCGGACCAGATCTTCGAGTTCAAAGTCTTGTGCTTCGGGCTGATGACAGCCCCTCAACTGTTCACAAGGGTCTTCTCTCTCGTGTCAAGTTGGGCCTATGCTCAGGGGATCCGTTTACTTAGGTACCTCGACGATTGGTTGGTCTTGGCAGTTTCCAGGGAGATGCTGCTGCAAGACAGGGATCGTCTTCTTCAGTTCGGTCTGGACCTGGGCATATTAGTCAACCAGGAAAAGTCAAACCTTGTACCCACTCAAAGGATTCTCTACCTGGGCATGGTCATCAATACGACAGTGGCAAGAGTTTTCCCGTCGGATCAGAGATTGGAGAAGTTGCGGGCTGTGGCGCTCAACTTCTTGTCAGTCGCATCAGTCGGCTCATCAGTGGCAGGTTCTTCTGGGAGTGCTATCTTCCCTGGAGAAGCTGGTCCCTCATGGGCGTCTTCATCTTTGGTCCCTGCAATGGAGACTGGGGGAATTCTGGTCTCCGGCGGGGGACTCTCCCCTGTTTATGGTCCCACTGTCTTTGGAAGTGAGAAAAAACCTTCATTGGTGGTTGAACGACCAGAATCTATTGAAGGACGTCCCTCTGCGTTCTCTCCCTCCGGACTTCCTTCTGTTCTCAGACGCCTCCCTCGCAGGTTGGGGCGCGCACTTAGGCGGCCTCATCGCTTCAGGCGTTTGAGGTTTGGAGGACAAGCAGCAACATATCAACGTCTTGGAGTTGAAGGCGGCTTTCCTGGGCCTGAAGGAGTTTCGGGGGAAGATAGAGTGTCACTGTCGTTCTCATGTCGGACAACACTACGGTGGTAGCGTACGTGAACAAACAGGGAGGCCTGGTTTCTCTGCAACTTCATGCCTTGACCGTTGAGCTTCACCAATGGGCTGTCAGCAATTTGGTAGAGCTCTCAGCCAGGTATAACCCAGGGAAACAGAACATGGTCGCAGACAAACTCAGTCGCCGGGATCAGATCCTAGGCACAGAGTGGTCCTTTCATCAAGTGGTGGCAGACAAGCTTTTCCAGATTTGGGGGAGACCCATGCTGGACCTTTTCACGACACGCTACAACAGGAAGCTGGAGGTGTTCTGTTCAGTGGTTCCAGATCCCTTAGCATTGGCAGAAGACGCATTCCAACATCCCTGGGACAACCTGGAGGTGTATGCCTTCCCTCCGTTTTGTTTGATCCGTCAGGTTCTGAACAGGCTGATGAGTTCACAGGGTCTCAGGATGACTTTGGTAGCCCCACTGTGGCCTCAGGTAGAATGGTTTCCAGATCTGCTGTCGTTGTTGTCGGAGATTCCGAGGGAGATTCCCCATTGGCGGCATCTCCTGTGTCAGCCCCATGCAGAAAGGTTCCATCAGTCAATAGAATCCCTGTCTCTTCATGGTTGGAGGCTATCAACTATCTCCTCCGAGAGAGAGGCTTTTCTCAGAAATCAGCTGGGCTCATGTCCAGCAGTCTTAGAAAGTCAACCTCTGCAGTTTACCAAGGCAAATGGGCGATCTACTGTGATTGGTGTCGTAAACGGGGTTTTTCTCCACTCGTGACCTCTATTCAGCAAATAGCAGACTTTTTAACCTTCCTCAGAGACGAGAAACGTTTGTCCGTGTCTGCTATTAGAGGCTACAGGGTGGCACTGAGTTTGGTGTTACGCCTGAAGGGTATCGACATCTCCTCTTCCTGGGAACTTTCCCTGCTAGTTAAGGGGTTTGACCAGTCGAGTTCTCTTAGAGAGCTCAAGCCTCCAATGTGGGATGTTTCCTTGGTGCTTAAGAGCTTAACTAAGAGTCCATATGAGCCCTTGCGTCACTTATCTGACAGGAACCTGATGCTCAAGACAGTTTTCCTTTTGGCTTTGGCCTTCCAAAAGGGTAGGAGAGCTCCACGCTCTAAGTTATGAGGTGAAGCACACTAGGGGTTGGAAGTCGGTGTCCTTCGAATTTGTCCCGGAATTCGTAGCCAAGACCCAAAATCCCTCGGTGCATGATGACAGGTTTGCTTTGTTTTCCATTCCATCACTGACTGACTTTGTGGGTGGTGATGCTCAAGAGCTTTATTTGTGCCCTGTCCGGGCCCTGCGTTGCTATCTTAAAAGGACTCGGCTCCTTAGACCAGGCTGCCGCAGACTTTTTGTTAGTACAGGCCGTACAAAGAAAGAGGTGTCTAAGATTACTATCTCTTTTTTGATACGGGAAGCCATCAGACAGGCCTACTTGACTCTTGATGATTCCATCACCACGTCTGTGCAGGCTAGAGCACATGACGTTAGGGGTATTGGTCCCTCTCTGGCTTTCAAAAAGAACTTGGCTGTATATAGAGTGCTGAGCGCTGGTACTTGGTTACGCCAGTCCACGTTCACCTCCTTTTATCTTAAGGATGTTGCCCACAGATCTATGGACACGTTTTCTCTGGGTCCTGTGGTGGCTGCCCAACAGGTTGTGTAACTCATAGTTGCCCTTAACGGGGCACCTTTGTATCTTACCTAAGATGATTGTGTGGATGAGAGAATGAGTGAGTTGGCTGGTCTCCTTTTTCTTGTACCTTTCCTTCTTCCTTCGGGCTGTTTAAGGAATTGACATGTCATTTGCTGGACTGGTCTGATACAGGTGAGTGAGGTAATCATACTGGTAGTGTGGTCGTGCAATTTACAATATCTTACCCACTATTTAGTAGCATAGGCTCCACTCCTGGGCAAGGAGGAGTCTGCCGTACTACAAACCCTACTGCCTTGGTTTGTTATTGGACAGTCAAAGTTTCTCTTTGGTTCCCTATACAATGGTTATCCCATATATCATTGTACATCACTCAGGTTCTGAGTGGTTAGATATTAGTGTATCTAGCTTCTCAATGGGCTTCAGTCCCTCTCCAAGAATTATTTCTTTTGAGAGCTGGACTGGCGGGTAGGGCCCCAGCCAGTCTATGATGTCTTATTCCTCCCTCCAAGTATGAGTCTATCCTATTGTTAAGACCGAGAGTTTGTTCACTTATGAACAAATGACAAATTTTCTAAGACAATTTGTATTTTTCATAGCTACAAACCTGAGGTCTTAACGTTATACTGCCCACCTCTAGCCGCCCTTCTTTTTGTTCAGTCATCCTGAGTTGGGAAAGACTGGCGTAGATGATCAGCGTTTGACCACTCTTGCTTTCATCTGCTTTTTAACCACATCCAGCTAGGCACCAGAAATTATCCTATTGTTAAGACCAAGGGTTAGTATTTTCTTAGAAAATTCGTCATTGTTCCGATACGAATACAAACCATCGGTCCTTTACAATAGGAATGTAACTTGCGGCAGCTGGAACCGGTCGTAACCTTCGAACAAGGGAGTTCGGTAGTTAACTGCTTGTCCGACAGTCAGCGCACCGTGCGACTGGTAGGTGAAGAACCACTTTGCTTTCGGCCGCCGACGGAGACAGACGTGTTGTTCGCCTCTCTGCCCGCTATCGTCGTACGCTTTGTATCTTCTCAAACTTGGTTTGCTTTGTGTGTATGGTAAAATACTGTAAGTACGTGTGCTTTGTATTTTATTATTGACTTTTGCTATGGATTCCCGTGAGCTGGAGACATCCCCAACCCCCCCCATCAGCCACAGAGTTTGCCCTGGTGTGGAGGGCCGTAAGTGTGGGGCCTTCCACTCTTTTCCAGAAGTGGATCCTCATGAATTGTGTGCTCGGTGCCGAGGGCGCGAATGCTCTCGGGCCGAGCCCTGTGATTTGTGTAATTCTTGGTCGGAGGGGCAGTGGGTGCTCTATGAGGGTAGGAGGAAGCGATGTAAGCCTGCCAGGGAGTTGGAGGAGGGTTCTCCGGCGACGCCCTTGGTCACAGAATTGTCGTCTTCCTTCCTGCCGCCATCTCAGCTTCCGCGTAGGCTCCTTCCCCTTCGGGGGGGGTTTCTCGTTCCTTCTCTTCGCCCAATCCATCGAGCGTAGAGGAGGGGGCAAGGTACCCTGACATTCAATTGTACTCGGGGTCTTCCGTTCGCTCGGGGTGGGGCTTGTCCCCCCCCGTGCGAGGGGGAACCCCTCCTACTAACCCGACCTTTGCCTCCTCAGGTGCTCCTGCTGCGGGCGACAACCTCGGCCAGGTATGGTTCTCGCTTGGCCTCCAGGGGATGCCGAGCGTTTGGAGGCTGTTGCATCACCTTGCGGGTGCTGCTCCGGTCACCCAAGGGCCGGTGACCACCACCACCACCACCGTCTCGACCCCGGGGTATGCCGCGCCTCCTCACCTGGTGTATACCCAGCATATTACCACGGTAACACCTTCAGCTGCGTTGCAGGCCCCGATTGCTGGTTTCCCGAGGAGGGTCGTGCCACCGTCACCTGGGTTCGCCGCTCTCGTCTCAGCCCCCGACTTTCGGTGCCCCAAGAGTTTGCCCCTGGACCTTCCACCTGTACCCAGGATGTCATTGATTGCTGTTCCGCCTCCTGCTGTACCTGATGTTCCTGCCGTGCCTGCCACTCCTGTCGTGCCTGCCGTGCCTGGACCATCCCTTGCCGACGTCGTTCCTGCCCGTGGTGTTGCTGCCCCAGTTGCGTTGCTTCGGCAATAGCCCCGCCTCCGTCCTGGATGGAGGACCTGACGTCTGTCCTGAGGAAGCTGACGAAGAAGAAGAGGAAGAGGAGGAAGGTGTCGGTGTCGTCGTCTTCGTTGTCTTCTTCGTCGTCGCCTGCTGCTGCCTCTTCCCCTTCGACTTCCAAGGCTTCTAAGCGAAGGAAGAAGAAGGCTGCCTCCTCCCCCCCTAAGAAGTCTCCTTCGGGAACTTCTAAAGGCCCGTCACACTCCGGTGGGACGGGGGTTTCTTCCGCTGGTCCTCCCGCTCCTTCGGGAGCAGGGCCCATCTCTCCTTCCATAAAGGAAGAAGAAGATGGGGATCAGAGGGGTACGGCTAACACCGGTACTTCCTCACCTGGTGCTAGGGGTTCTGCCGCTACACCAGGTTCCGGCTCGGCCTCTCATTCGCGAGAGGTACCGAGTGTACGGTCACCCGCCAAGGCTCAGGCTTCCGAGTTCGCTTGGCTCCAGGACTGAGGCACGGAGCGGAAGACTGGCGAGAGTCGCTCAGGTGACTCCCGCCAGGCCAACGATCGCTCTCGTAGCGATCCGCAGGTAACTATAGTTGACGCGACGGTCCCAGACCGGCCGTGGGCTGAGGCTAGGGAGAGGTCCCCTCGATAGCAGGAACCAGCCTCGGCTGGTTCCAGCGGTTCGACACGCCGTGAGGGCAGGCACCGCTCCCACCGCGACAGTGGTCTCTGCAGGTCCCCTGACCGCCGCTCCCATCGGGACTGGGCGGGTAGGGGGACCAGCAGCAGCTCCTCTGACGCACGGGACCGGAGCCGCTGTTCTCGGTCCAGCTGCTCTCCCCAGGAGAGCCACGCGACCAGGCCTGCAGTTCGATCGCCACCGCGGGTTGGCGATCGCCTGCAGCCCCCCAAGCACACTGGTTCTACCGGTGAGTGAGGGGGGAGCATCAGGTCTTCCTCTATGATCTCTTCAACTTCCTTGGGTTACGCCGGGAGGAGCGAGGCGATCCGGAGTGATTGTGAGGAGCGTGCTCCTTACCGTCCCACCATGACGCCCTACGAACCAGGCACGGTCTTAGGACCGACCAGGTTGTATGCGCAAGTGGCAGGAGGAGACCAGTAGGGGTCTGTTGCTGTTCCTCCTTCCGAAGGAGGAGGGTCTCGAGAGGCGTTCTTGTTGGAGGGACTGGACGGTCCTACTCCACAAGACACAGTCACTCCCGAGATCCAGAGGTCGTTTGCAGAGGTTATTGCACTGATTCGTCAGTACAACAACCTTGGGGAAGGATCGCCGCTCCCACCTTCTGAGCCCACGTCCCGGCTCGAGTCGTTCTGGGGTCCTAAGAAGGAACCCAAGACGACGGTGGGTCTGCCGTGATCAGCTCTGGCTGACTCGGTGCTGGGCCAGGTGGACTCGCTTGTCTCCAAACAGGAGGGTTCGCTGGAGTACGGCAGGTCTTCCAAGCTACTTCCCCCGCCTCTACTGCGACAGAGGAGATTCTACGTGCCTTCAGAGGATCCTATGCCACCCAAACAGGTTAACCTGGAGCTAGCTAGGCTAACTCCAGGGGTCTCTCTGCAGCAGCTCCTGTTGGAGACTTGCACTGGAATCCACCGCCATGACGGCATTCCAGGCAGTCTCCTGGTTAGACCTGTGGTCCCTCACAGTGTCTAAGGTCGCGGCCACCTCGGGAAATATTACTCCTGAGGGTGACCCAGCTTTCGGGAGGCTGTGTCAGTCTGGAGGTAGAGCCATCTCCTACCTAGCACATCAGACGGCAAACCTGTGGGCCAACCTGGTACTTCGGCGTAGGGACACAGTCATCACCCGAGTAACCAGGGCGGCTGGGCGTGAGGCGGCACTGGGTCTTCGCAACAGACCAGTGCAGAGTACCTCCTCTCTCTTCCCATGAGAGATGGTGGACGCTGTGGTGGAACGACGGCGCACTGATGACAGTGACCGTCTAGTACACCAGGCAGTCTTGAAGGCGTCTGGGCAGCCTCGAACGACTGCGGCCAAGCCCAAGAGCTTGGTTAGCGCTTCCTCTGTGGCCAAGACGATTGCATCGTCGAAGCTCAAAGGAAAGACTCTGCCTTTGACTTCTTCCAGGGGCGGTCGTCCTCAGCCCTCCTCCCAGCGCTCCTTCCCTCGAGGGGGAGCAGGGAAGAAGTCGAAGAGAGGCAGGAAACGCTAGGGACGGCGTTCCCCCTCACCTGCTGCCGGAAGTTGGGGGGGTGCCTGGCGAGCCATTGGGCAACATGGCAGCGCTACGGAGTGGAGACCTGGATAGTAGACGTCCTTCAGGAGGGGTATCTACTACCCTTCGAGTCTCGGCCACCCCTCACCTCCAACCCGGTCCACCTTCAGACCTACATACCTGGAACATCAAAGGACGTAGCCCTTCGGCAGGAAGTCCAAGCCATGCGGAGCAAGGGAGCTGTGGAGATCGTCAGGGATCGTTCACCGGGCTTCTACAGCCGTCTTTTCCTGGTGGAGAAGTCTTCTTGGGGCTGGCGCCTGGTGATAGATCTCTCTCCCCTGAACCGATTCATTCGCCAGTCTTGGTTCACGATGGAGACGGCACGTTCTGTGCTCGACTCCATCAGGGAGAACGACTTCATGCTTTCGGTGGACTTGAAGGACGCATATTTCCAGATACCCATCCATCAATCCTCCAGGAAGTACCTCTGCTTCATCCTCGACGGAACGGTGTACCAATTCAGGGTACTTTGCTTTGATCTCTCAACTGCCCCACAGGGTTTCACGCGAGTGTTCACTCTGGTGTCTGCTTGGGCCCACTTGGTAGGGATACGTCTTCTGAGGTATCTCGATGACTGGTTGGTCCTGGCAAGCTGCTACAGGACAGGGATCGACTTCTCGAGTTCTGCCGCAATCTCGGGATCGTGGTGAACTTCGAGAAGTCCGATCTCGAGCCCAAGCAGAGGATGAAGTACCTGGGTATGCTGATCGACATGGTAGCAGGGCGAGTCTTCCCCGCAGACTCGCAGATCAGCAGATTCAGGGAGGCAGCCTACCAGTTCCTGTCTCGGCAAGAACAGTCAGCTCAGCAGTGGCAAGTCGTGATCAGCCACCTGTCATCACTCAAGAAGTTAGTCCCTCACGGGCGTCTTCACCTGCGGTCTCTTCAGTGGAGACTAAAGGAGAGTTGGTCACAGGCAATAGACCCACCTTACTTCCCTGTGTCCCTCACGGAGGAGGTGAGGCAGGACCTAGCCTGGTGGCTGGACCGCAGGAACCTCTTAAGAGGAGTGCCTCTTCGCACTCCCCCCCCCGGAGATGTTGCTGTTTTCGGACGCGTCAACTGAGGGATGGGGCGCACACCTGGAGGAGTTGCTGGCTGCAGGAGCGTGGGATCATCACGACAAGCACCTTCACATCAACGTCCTGGAGCTCAAGGCAGCGTTCCTCACTCTCCAAGAGTTCCAGGACCGCTTGATGGGACACTCGGTGGTGTTGATGTGCGACAACACCACAGTAGTGGCATACGTCAATAAACAGGGGGCCTAGTGTCCCTCCCATTGCACCAGTTGACGTTGCAGGTGCACGAGTGGGCCATGGCCCACTCGGTAGAGCTGTCAGCCCGCTACATTCCAGGCAAGAGGAATGTAGTAGCAGACAAGCTCACCTGTCGGGATCAGGTGATAGGGACCGACTGGTCTCCACACCCAGATGTGGTGGAACGGCTCTTCAACCTGTGGGGGCGTCCAGTAGTGGATCTGTTCGCCACCCGGCACAACAGAAAACTTCAGGTTTTCTTCTCGGCCGTGCCGGACCCATGGGCAGCTGCAGAGGACGCTCTCGAACACCCGTGGGACAACCTCTTCGCGTACGCCTTTTCCTCCATTCTGCCTGATTCGCAAGGTGATCAGCGGAGTGCTGGTCACCCCGAATCTCCGGATGATCCTGGTGGCTCCCAAATGGCCCCAGGCCATTTGGTACCCGGACCTGCTGGCTCTGCTTGCAGAAGCACCGAGAGAGATTCCCCCTTGACATAACCTTCTCGTCCAGCCACACGTGGAACGGTACCACCAGTCAGTCCAGTCTCTACATCTTCACGGCTGGCTGTTATCCACCATCTTTTGCGAGCGAGAGGCTTTTCTCGCCAAACAGCAACAGAGATGGCTGGGTACGTCAGACAGTCCTCTGCAGCTGTGTACCAGGGAAAGTGGGCCGTCTTCTGTGGTTGGTGTCATAGACCGGATCTATCTCCTCTCAGAGCCACTCTTCAGCAGGTAGCGGATTTCCTCTTATTTCTTCGCCAAGACAAGCTCCTCTCCATTCCCACAGTCAAAGGATACAGAGCCGCCCTGGCCCTGGTCCTGAAACTGAGGGGAGTGGATATCTCGAATTCGTTCGAGATCTCCCTGCATATTAGGAGCTTTGAGAGGTCTTGCCCACCCAGGGAACTCAGGCCCCCGGGGTGGGACATGACTCTCGTCCTTAGGAGTCTGACTTGAAGTCCCTTCGAGCCCCTCCGAGAGTCGTCAGACAGGGATCTGACCCTCAAGACCCTCTTCTTGCTGGCCCTGGCATCGGCAAAGAGAGTAGGGGAACTGCATGGTCTTTCCTTCAACGTCAAGCACTCCAGGGGATGGGGATCTGTGACGCTCGATTTCATCCCGAACTTCGTAGCGAAGACTCTGAATCCTTCGGTCCCTGACAACAGGTTCGAGTCTTTCACAATCCCCTCCCTAATGGACTTCACCAACGATGGTGCGGATGAGATGCTGCTCTGTCCTGTGAGGGCGCTACGGCGCTATCTGAAGAGAACTCGGCACCTCAGGTCTGAGTGTCGACGCCTCTTCGTTAGCACCGGGTTGACCAAGAAAGTAGTATCCAAGGACACTCTTTCTTTCTGGCTGTGTGAGGTGATCAGGAGGGCGTACGAAGCTGATGGTAGTGACGACATCCGTACCCTTTGTCCGAGAGCCCATAAAGTCAGAGGTATTGGTCCTTCCCTTGCGTTCCGCAAGAACTTCTCCGTGGCACAGGTCCTGAAGGCAGGGGTTTGGGCCAACCAGACTACCTTCACCTCCTTCTACCTTCGGGATATAGCCCACAGGTCCTTGGACACTTTTTCCTTGGGACCCGTGGTGGCTGCTCAACACGTTGTGTAGCTTACCCAGCACCTGAGCGGACAGAACAGCATCACATCCTTGTGTGACTGCATGAATGGATGAGTGAATGAGAGTGTGACTGGCTTCTCTTCCCCATCTTTTTCTCCTCCTCTACCTGTGGGCAGAGGGACGTGGTTGTCACTACTCTGGAACAGGAAGCGATGCAGGTAAGCTACTCGACCGAGCCCCATCCTATCCCTTTCATTAGGGATAGGAGCGATTATCCACCACTTCCCCCGACAAGGGGGGGAAGTGGAACCCAACAAGAGACAAACCCATGACTTCATATTGCCTCTTGCAATAGGAAAAAGTTCTTGCTTGCTAGTTTTAAGAGGTACGCTTGCCTCCCTCTTATTACTTGGGTCCAGAGGTCTGACCATTGATCCTGCGGTACATACCCCGATCATTGGGCAGAGGCTAGGATCCCTCCCTCTGCTCTTACGACCAGGGAGGGAACCAAGGTTGGACGAACACAAGTCTGTTCTTAAGACTCAGATTCCTCCCACCAAGAAGTGAGTCTTCCTATTGTAAAGGACCGATGGTTTGCATTTGATCGGAACAAATAACAATTTGTCGAAAATTGTATTTTTCCTAACTACACAAACCTGAGGTCCTTTACACATAGTCCCACCTCATGCCACCCCTCACTCTGTTTTTCCTGGGCCTAAAGCAAAGTGATTCTTCACCTCCCAGTTGCGCGGTGCGCTGACTGTCGGACAAGCTGTAAACTACCGAACTCCCTTGTTTGAAGGTTACGACCGGTTCCAGCTGCCGCAAGTTACATTCCTATTGTAAAGGACCTCAGGTTTGTATAGTTAGGAAAAATACAATTTTCAACAAATTGTTATTTTTGGATACCCCATCACTTTGCTATGCTTGGCTATTAGTAAACAGATCTAAAGGATCGCTATTTTACTTCTAGAACTTACTCATCTAAGAACGAATCCTTTTGACCAACTAATTAAGTTACAAATTTTACTATTGTTTAGTCACATTTAACGTAGCACAAGCGCATTTGTTTCAGTGTTTTTTTCTTACTCATTTCTCAGCTATGACAAAAGAGAGGTCACACACAGCTGTGAGGCAGCGGAAACAGCTTTCAAGGACGTCATCATATTTGTCGAGGAATACCTGTGTAACGTTGTAGACAAGATGTGGAGCTTTTCTGACTCCGAACAGAATAAGTTAACTTTCGAGGTACAGTATCCAAGTTCAGGGACGTTCCATCGTGTGTCCCAATTGCTTAGTTACCAATTGACTTTGAATGATGTCAAATTTGGCTTGGGGGGAGTGAACTGGGCGATTTAAATTTTTCTCCATGGTCCAGTGGACAAATATTGAATCTGTAGATAATGATGGGTAGCATTTAGCCATTTTTATAGTTCAAGTTTATTGTTAAAGTCATATGGTTAAAAGCTGGTAGTATTTTCCTAGGTATATATAGTGGACCCTTCCATATTCGCAGGGGATGCGTACCAGGTCTCCATGAGTAGCTAGAATCTGCGAATACTTTGAACCCACCCCTATGAAAATGCTTAAAACTGACTATTTTATTTGTTCAAACTCTAGAAAACCCATTAAAGATGGTCTTATATACCTAGTTTCTTAATAGTTTTATCACAAAAAGTGCATTTCATTGTGGAATTGATATAAAAATTCAGTACTTTGTGAACATTTCTCATAGAAATATACTGCAGATACGTGAATTTCCTGTGAATAATGGGTATATAAGGTCCACAGAGAAATCTGCAAATATGAGTCCGCAAATCTGGAGTCCGCAAATAGTGGGGTTGACTGTAATTGTTTTGTAGTGCAATAAAGTTGGTGCTTTTGATTTCCTTTATCTCATAGCAACACTGTAAAAAATAGGTGCTTTGATCAGACATTATATTCTTTGTTCTCACATTTATACCCATTTTCTTTAACCAGGTTGTGAAATTAGCGAGGTATTTGATCTACTTTGGCTTCTACAGTTTTAATGATCTTTTGCGCCTTACCAAGACGTTGCTATCCATTCTGGACTACTCGTTCGACACAGATTCCAAATATTTCTTGAATAACTTCACTGCGGGAAAAATAAGTGGTATGTGAATGGTTCCTTTTCTTTTCATTTTAAATATTTAGATATAGTTGATGGATTCAGGCGTTTTAATTTACAGAGGTACAGTATGCTGTGATTAATGTGTCCATGGTATTTGTGATTAATAGGTCATTGGTACTGACTGAGACTTTTCTGCAAGGATGTTATGGTCTCCTTAGTGGTCTGCCACTTGGTCTGGTTACACTACCTTATGATAATTACGTATAATGAAAGGTTGCCTATCTTACTGCAGTGTAGACACCATGAAGGCTCTTTGCAGTGTCCCTTGTGTTCATATCTTCATCTTTTCCCTTTTGTTCCCTCTTGCCTCACTGTACAACTTCTTTAGCATCCTGCAGACCAGACTTATGATGTGTGAGTGTCAAGAAGTGTGATTTGAGAGGTCTGGTGAACTGCTTTTTACAGTAGTTACACTAATATTTGATATTAACTTTAAAATCCTTTTATGGAGTTATCTTTATTTTTGTTTCGTGTGTAGGGAGACCCATATTCCTTAAATTCTTGAACTGTATCACCATTTGTTATTACTTTTATTTAAAACGTATTAGTGAGACCCCTGGCCAAATCACAATAGTAGACTCCTTTAGGGTTGGTTGTATGGCTTAGTTCTGAGGTGAGAGGTGAAGATGAAAGAAAGCTAAAGTATTGTACACACAGTTGGAAGAATAAAGTGTAAACTATGCGGCCAGGCCGGAGGGAAACTTCAAAGAACCTTCAGTACTGTCTATAGCAGTGTACCAAGGAAGGTACCCTAATTGGTAAACCGTATGGTGGCCTCTAATTAAAATGACACATTATCACAATTCACTGAGGCACACTGAGGAACATGTGAGCTGATAGTAGTTGTGTTACCAATAAAAAAGTAAGGAATGATGGTAATCAATAGAAATGAGATCCTTCAAGAGGAAAAGACACATGAATCATTCTTTTTCATCTCTGAAATGAGTAGAACTTGAAAGTTTCGTACTATAGAGTAGTTGGGGGAAGTTGTTCACTCAGTATATTGTATCACCCATTCATGTGCAAGTGAATTTTCCTCTGGTTCAGAAGGAGAAACTGGAAGCCAGCTCAGAGTTGAATTTGTTGCCTGAGTAGACTCTTCTATTGGTCATTGCTGGCAGTTTTAAAAGTTTGGACATTATAAGATGTTATCACTGAGTGTAGGAAAAAATTATTATAGTACTGATTATGTATTTACCATTAGTTCATAATTTAGCTGTGTCCTACATAGCTGAACCTAATTAATTGAAGGCTTGAAATGATAGTATGTAGCATAATTGAGAGATGGGAGTGCTTAGTAGCTGGTAGCATCATTAATTGTGGATGTGCCTAGTGTTTTCATTAACTTGAGTTGAATGTGCGGTCCATATCTCTGTGAAGTTGCATTCTGTATGTATATGGGAATATGTGTGGTTTAACTAGCTTGGATGATTTAATGTGGAGTTAGAGTCTTATTTTAAATTTGTTACAGGGTCATTGTTACTTCTTGAATATGTGGTATAAATAGGGACACATGACAGGATTTTAGTACAGTTGTTGGCTGGTAGACTGTTTGTCAATGTTGCTGTTGGCAGGTAGATAAATTTATGGTTCATTCAATGTACAGTACATATAACCTAAAAATCTGGGGAACCAAAAACTGCTAAGAAGAAAATTCCACAGTTGTACGGTAAAGTGAGTAAGAGACCTCGGATATTGTCCAGTTAGAGAGAAATCTATATGTACTGGTCTAGAATGCTTGTCAACTTCGACAGGGCTTAATGTACTCTCTTTTTGGGTTTTAAACTTCTTGCCAGTTCATCCATGTATTTCAAATGGTAAGTTTAGAATAAGAAAGATAACAGGTCAGGAATTGCAGGAACTTAACTGCTCCTGACAAATATTTTTAAAAAGTAAACATCCACAATGCCCAAAGGATTTGTTCCTACAATGAGAATTGAAAATTGGAGATAGGTAAAGTTAAAGTGACTAGACAGCTAAGTAGGAATAGGCTAAAGGAAACTAATAAAAGTACCACAAGGCAGAAAGCAGTGCAGGCAGGTGCTGAAAGGATTCTGCAAAGTGCCACTAATATAACATCTACGGTGCATCACGCAAGGCTCACTGTAAATAGTACCCATAAGTGGGGACAATTACATTTTAGAAAGCATATTTCACCAATACTGCATTAAGTATCTTTGGTCATTGCAGTTTACTGCATCTTTGTTATTTACTTTACTCCCATAATGCACACTATAGGTAGGAATAAAAGTACTTTAGCATTAGTATAACACTTTTTTTATTTGATTGTTGTATGTTTCCTTTGGTCTTTCCATCTAGATGTCAAACTTGCATTGCACTCCATTCCAAATTTCATGTCTTCCCTTCAGGCAAACTGAAATATGATGCATTAGTTTGGTTAAATTATTTCATAAAAGAACTTATGCATTAGGAATTGATAAAATATTCATTATTCAACCATTGTGGACTTTTACTTGTATAAAAGGGCATTTGAGTTTGTGTGCCTTATAGTAAGTATAATCCTAAATTCATATTCAAAACAGAAGTTTTGGAGAATGTTGCTGTTCCTCTGATATCCGGTAAATGCAATTGATACCTGTACCAGTAGATATAAGTACTACTACCTTTAGCATTTGATGTATTTCAGATGTGTAACGACTGTATATCTTGGCGTAATTTGCGTATTGAAGATCTAAAGTATTTTACAGATTTGTGTTAAATGGAGGTTGATTTTTTATTATACTGTATGTATTTTGAACATGTAGAAATACTGTAATATGTTAATTTAAGATGTAGACTGCTTTCACGTACGTCATTAAAGGATTGCGCGACCAGTGTTGAGACGGAGAATCTGTCGCAATATTGGTTAAGGACTTGGAGACCTTCGCAGCATCCTTTTCTGCACTGTACATAATAATGCTGTAATCTGATATAATTAGGATTTTTGATACCTGTCATTGCTAATCATGCAACAGAAAGGCTCCAGATGTGCATTATTTAACCTCAGCAGCCTTTTGAAATAAGGAGTTTTCAGAATCTGTGCCCTTTACATAGTAGAGAAGCTCTTGCTAATCTATTTGAGCTGCTTTGTAACTCATGCCCCTGTGAATGATATAACCGTTTGCTGCTTGTAAACTTGAGTAAACGACTTTGATTTTCGATTCGAGCTGCGGACGCGTGCACTGAGTGCGCTGATGCCGAGTCGTGTTTTGTGTAGTGACGGAGTAATATTGAGTGCTTGTTGTTTATTCCCACATGCTGCCTTAGACGATAGTATTAAGGACGAGGAAGCCAGGCGCGAGAGCAGGAGTGGCTCCACTCAACCACCGCCTAGTATTACAGTTGATTCCGATTCTAAAGACGATAGTCGTAGAGATGAGAGCGTTAGTGCCTCAACCTCTCCTAGTGTTGATTCTGGTAATGCCCCTGTATTCATGTTCCCCGACTCTGATAGTCAGAGCACCATAACTACCACGATGGGTACGCCGGACTCCCGACGTAAAAAGTCAGATCCCAGTCCTAAAACGTCTCCCAAAAAGTCGCCGAGGAAAAAGTCCACTGATAAGAGGGAAGGTAATTTTCATGTGTGTGTTCAGACTCAACGTAGAGAGAGGTCACGTTTCGTCTTCTTTAGGTTTGGTTAATATTTATGTAAATATGAAAAAATATCTATATATTTTTGTAATTATGAAATTAAGGATCACAACTTAGGTATACTGGTTAGCTTGTTGGCCTGAAGATGAATAGATATTGTCAGATTAGATCATAAACATTGTCCAGCTATTAATGGGAGTGTACTGTTGGTGGAGTGTGAATGCAACTCATTGCTAAGAAATTGCTGAAGAAGTAGTGGACACTATGTCGTGTGATGATATCCGAGATGAAGCTTTTACTGCTTTTAAAGGAATATGATGGTTACTGAGAACTTTAAGTACTATGGAGGTTTAAGGTGTAGTACTTAAGTTATAGTAAATCCCAGCCTTGGTGAGTTTGGAGAGAATGAATAATAGTTTGTACTGCTGGAAGAAATGTGATGCGTGTAGTGGAACAATTGATCATGAAGTTTTTTTGTAAAATTTGTTTTACTGCAAACCCATTGTTCGTATAAAACCCATATTTGTGGTCTTGGAACCATCTTAGACACTGCCATCTGCTGTCTAACAAACAGGAAAGGAACATTAGTAGTCCAGCACTTATGCGATGTGGATTTGCAGATCCACAGTAGGTAGCTGCTGAACTTTCCCTTAGTCTACAGTGCTGTGAACTTGTCAATAGATTTTAAGACTGTTTTTTCACTGCAGAACAACTTGAACTCGCGTACTCGAGGA
Source organism: Macrobrachium nipponense (assembly GCF_015104395.2). Classification (NCBI taxonomy): domain Eukaryota; kingdom Metazoa; phylum Arthropoda; class Malacostraca; order Decapoda; family Palaemonidae; genus Macrobrachium; species Macrobrachium nipponense. The sequence continues at coordinate 33,442,330 of NC_087214.1, read as the reverse complement.
GTGAGCCTACAAACTACTTTGTTGTTGTTGTTATTCTTGCTGCTATTGTTCTCATTGGGGGAAGGAAAGCCTAAAAAGGTCTGAAAAGGTGTTTTGCTTTTGAGTTAAAGATATGGGAATTTTAGGAAAGGATACTATTTATGATTTATTTATTAGAATGAAAATTTTAAAAATAAAATTTTTTTGCATGTTAAATAGTAAAGATAAATTATTTCCAATAAAATATAGCACAGTTATTTTAATTTTTGTTGGCAAAACACTGCCCTATTTGACCGTATTTTAGTGCGCGCCCCGAGTAAGCTGGAGGTTGGATCAAGCTGTGTTCAAGTATTAATTGTAAATAATTACCACTTGTGTTTTCTGAGGGTATTTTATTTGCAGTGGTGAGTCATAGTTTTAGTCATGGTCCTCCAGTATGAAAGTCTTTCATATATATATACAATATTTTTTGGTGAGGGGCTGGATTGGGTCTGTAACATCAAGTTGGAGCAGTTGCAGAAGCCTGTGAAGGAAATTTTGTGGGTTAAGCCCAAGATCAGCTCTGCCCATGATGGCCCACCCATCTTGCGTTTTGATCTGCCCTTGACCAGTGCAACATTTGATATCTTTGAGTATGTGAAAATGATGATGGTAGGCAAAGGTTCCAGCACAGCCACAAGCCATTGGCCACCGGACATCATCACTTTCCTCTTCTACATTCAGATCATTACTACCAAATGCTGTTTCATACTCTGCAGACAGTCTCCTGTCATTGCGTTAGTGTGGTAGTTTGGTGAAATGCAGTGTCGTCTCCTTGGTAGAGCCATATACCAGGCGGGAGATTTATAGATTAATTGTTTACAGTTGACACTGTGGGAGAAACACAGACTTCAGTCAGCCAGGACTCATCCACAACACTCACATTTTTTCTCATGCTTCATCACCAGAGATGTAGATAGTTCTACAGTAGGCCCAGTAAAGGCAGTTGGCCATCACCATAGAATAATAGAGATCCCAGATTTGACTCTTCTAGACTGTTTCTTTCCACAGGCCATTTCAAGAAACAGATAGTATTTACTTTCAAGTCTCCAGCAATGAGTCGGAAGGCAAATCTGCTTGGGTGAAGTCTAACCAACGAGCTCAGAGATTTTGCGACATTTAGTCAGTTTTCTTCAATCAAGAGTGATTCATCTGTTTCAAGTGCAGGTTCCTGGAGCTACTGGTCAACTTTTGCCATATTTTGTATTTGAGGGATTTAGTACTTACGTGGATGGTGGGCATTCCATGAGATAGATCGTAATGGGGTAGGGTTTTACTCTTGGTGGAAGACTGAGGGAAATCCATGTCTTCTGTTTCCTGATAAACTTTTCATGTTCGTTCGTATTTGGATTATTTAAAAACATAGGGTACTGGCAACATCATCTCACATAGATTGAAAATTTTTTTTTTCTCCTAGGTCAAGTCAGCACCGACACAAATGTTCTACGCTTAAGGAACCTTTGCACTGATCTGCCAGGTCACGGCCAACATTCTGAGGCTTTCAGCAGCCCATACATCCCTCCTGAATTGTAGCTGAGTGAGTGATGGGTTTGTGATGAAACGAAAGAAAAAAATCACAAAAACTCATCACAACTATAACAAATGCCCTCCTCCTACCCTTGCTTCCCTCACAGTTGGCTTTCCAGATGGCTTTCCAGATTTAGGTGCCTCAGTGGCGTGACTGGTATGGTCTTGACCTGCCACCTTGGTGCCCGCGAATTCGATTCTCGGGCATTCCACTGAGGTATGAGAGAATGTAATTCTGGTGATAGAGATTCACTGTCGACATGGTTTGGAAGTCACGTAAAGCCATTGATCCTGTTGCTGAATAACCACTGGTTCCATGCGACGTAAAAACACCATACAGACAAACAAGCTTTTCAGATTGCACAGTAAATGGTTAGTATAGGCAGTAATCTGGGGTAGATGTCTGGATCCAGATCGTGCATTGCTGGACTGTTTCTGCTCTTCTATATTCTGTTGGACAAAAGCCTGCAGTATCCGGTGGACAAGATCATGAATATGGCTTTATATGAGTGATGGATTTATATAAAGGAAAACTCTCTCTTTTTAAAATGAGGCTTTTTATGTCCAGTCTAGTAGTTTAATCAGATCCATAACGAGTGAATCAACCAGTCTTCAAAATAGACTATAGTACACCTTTTATTAAAATGACTTGAGTTTTGAGACACGGGTTGATAAGGAATAGTTTTAGACTGTACTATTTTTGGTGTCATAGTTCTCAACTGACAATACATACGTAATTGAAAGTTGACACAGAAATGCATGTTAGTGTTTTGTGATTTGAAACCTTAGTTCATTTTGTGTAGAATGATTCAGAATAACAGTATATAAAGACTTTGGTCTGAATTGTGATATGTTAGTACCCTAGACAGTGTGACTGATAGATACCAACAAAATGAGTCAAGTTTTTTAGAGTTGATGTAAGGACCTAGATTAGTAGTACTACTTTAGAGTAGCAGTACTTTAGTCTGAACTTTGATGTATAGTAATGTAGTACTTTAAACTAAAGTGTGGGAGATGCCAACAAATGTAGTATTTAGGCTTCTTAGACTGGTTTGTTTGTTAAATTCATTTGGTATGTTTGGTAATGATTGTGCAAGTGAACAAGCAGTTAGATGGCTGAAGTTGAGGGCACTTGCTTCAATTTTTCAAGGATATTTGTTTTAGGTGACTATAATTTCATAATTTGATTCCCTCTAAGTTTAATACGTTACCTCAAAATTTATGGCTGAATGTTGTTGTGCAGAAAGTTTATTCCTTAAATACTACTGATTTCTTCTTCATTTTAGTACATTATCTCAAATTTCAAGAAGCTGAACATTTTAGGGAAATTTAGTTCATTCCTTGAGTATTTTATAGTTTGAAATCAAACAATGACAGAACACAGTTTGCTATTAGTACTAGTACACAGTGTCTGGCTAGGAAAGTAATGGCTGCCTTTTAAGTGGTGCCTAAGAACAATGTCCAAAGAAATGGCCAGTCGAAGGGTAGAGATAAGTGGTCTCGGAATGCAGTCACAAGCTAGTACCCCCATAGCTCAATGGTACAATATTGATATTTGTATGAGAGAATAGTGTAGTCATATGTTTCAGTGTTTTAGGTAGCAGTTGCTGTTTACTAGTTGATTATATGAATGATGTGAAACTGCATTTTTATTGTTGAAGAATGACACTGCAGTAATGTCTCATTACATGTATCAAGAACTTAGTATTTCAAATTATGAGTCGTGGACTTGCAAGTGGCATTGTACGATATGTTATGCTAATCCCTTCAGTCAGACTGCACTGAATGACTGAACTAGTGGTAGGGGCACTGATACAGAAGAACTTGACATAAAATAAGTGATTGACCGATGAACTGAGTTATGTATCAAGATAAATTGTTGTTTAGACATTGTAGTTATTAGACACTGTAGTTACTATATTGATTTGAGGCTGTATTTTATAGTTACTAAAGGAGGAAAGCTGTTATACAGTAACCAAACTTATTTTACTTGTATCTTAATGCATGGTAGTTAAGGTTAACTTTGTATCGTTCACCCTGTAAGCATTGAATTAGTGATTAGTGATTCTGTCAGACCCAGACTGTGGAAGCAGTCCCTTGCCCCTAGACCCCCAGCTGCATTTGTCTTTTTATCCATTACCTTTGTCTCTTCCCTCTCAGGTTTTCAGTTTCGTTGACCTTGTCTGAATTTTTAGGCTAAACTTTGTACGTAACAGTGGATTTCTCCCTGGAACATTTCCCCCCATTATTCAAGGAAAATACACCTATTCGCAGTATTTTTCCTTGAGAAATCTCTACAAATTCCTGTTTTTTTTCTTTTTATCAGTTTCATCATAAGATGCATTTTTTGTGATAAAACTATTAAAAGAACCAGATATAAAAATTTTTAGTGGGTATTTCTTGAGTTTCAAATAACAAAATAGGAGGTTTTAAGCATTTTTATAGGGGTTCCAACTATTCGCGGGTTCTAACTATCCACGGGGGTGTCTGGTATGCATCCCCCTCGAACACGGGGACCACTGTATGTACATCTTTGTTGAAAAATAGTCTCATCCATGGCACTGTCACTTGCAGCCTTGGTTACACACTTTGCTACTCAGGGTTTTCCTGTCTGTGTTTGAATGATGTGTTGCAATCGTACTGCCACAGTTGAAACATCTTCATGAGCTTCAACATTTTTCACTTGTCTTTATTTAGGAAATTTATTTCTTTTGTGGTACCTACTCTCTTCCACACATTGCCAGTGAGTCCCTTTAGCTCACCCCATTTCTCTCCTGGTGTTTGTAAGCTCCTTTTCAACTTAATTTGTGTCGTGACTGCCCATTCATAGCCCTTGAGATTTTCATGACTTCTCCAGTATACAGGTAGTGTTCAAGTTACGATGATTCGTCTTACGATAATCCGACTTTACGATGGGGTTAGCAAGTAATACCAATATGACAATCTTTTGAAAATATTTTAAAATTTCACTCGCAATGATTGAAGGCAGCAGCATACAATCAGGTAGTAAGAGAGACCAAATTACAGTATCCTAACTTTATCACATCTAGTTAAGTAAGTTCAAAAACAGTAAAAGAGAATGATAAAAGTATTGTTTTAACGTTATACTCGTTACATAAATGTGTACAGCCATGAACAACCGAATGAGAAAAAAATTTTTTTGCTATGTATACAACCAAATTGGATAACAAAAACTTCTGTTTGGCTTGTAATTCTACCATTGTATGGTAGTATACAATTACCGTAGTTATGTTATAAATGACGCATTATGTAGAACAGTGGACCCCCATATTCCCATTCTCCAGATTCGCTTTCTCTCTGGAACATATCCCCCATTGTTTGTGGGAAATTGGCCTATTCGTGGTATTTTTCTCAGAAATATCCACAAATTCCTGGGTTTTTTTATCAATTTCATTATAAAATGCATTTTTTGTGATAAAACTATTAAAAGAACCAGGTATAATAATTTTTAGTGGGTTTTTCTTGAGTTTTAACTAACAAAATGGGCCATTTTAAGCATTTTTATAGGGGTTCCAACTATTTGTGGGTGGGGGGGCGGTTCTGGTATGCATCTCCCATGCGTACGGGGGACCACTGTATTTATGTAATAACTTTATTCGCTATAGATAAAAGATAAGCAAGGAAATATACTGTTTTAAGTTTAAACTGCGAGTTGTAGCTGAAGCTGAGAAAACTGTTCAAGCTGCTAATGACCATTATCGTGCATCGGCAGCAAGGATAAAACTCCCATAAACTTATGCCATCACACATAACCATAGATAAAATTGAGAGAAAATGATTTTTAATCAGAATTACTGGACATGAAAAAACACATTTCACTGTTGTTTTCATGCTGATAAAAGATAAATAACGCAGAGCTTGTATTACGACAAAATCAGGTGAAAATAGCGAACGGAATCACATGATTTTTTTACACAATAAACATGCCCCCAAAGCAGTCTGTTAACGAAAAAAATAATTATTTCACAATGAGTCTTATTTATGTCATATTTCGACTTGAAAACACGTCGTATAATGTAAAATGACCTTGTCTCATATAAGCAAAGTATCTAGATATTCGTTTATGCTAACTAGAAGCAAGAAAATTAGCTTGGAATTGAGTTGAAAATGGTGATGAAATAAACTCATGTTCGCCATTAGCTGATTTCCAAACCAAAACATTGAAGGCTATGTTAGAATTTTATAACACGATATGAGAACACGTACAATATTATTGGATATAGTGAAGTAATGTATAATTTTTTAGAAGATTCATGGAAAAGATGCATATTTGTTATGTTTGTACTTTTATGTTAATTATACGTAGCCATCGGCAGCCTGACATTGTTTAATTATGCTGATGTTGGACCAAATCTGATTCTCTTGGTGTCCAATTTCTTTTTGTACTGAATTATCATAGTCAGAATGCATTGAATCTTCATTTGTATGTATACGATATACCATAGTATACTCCTGGCTAACTCTTGTAGGTGTTATTCAATTTCTCTTTGTACTGAATTATCGTAAGCCAGTCTGCATTGAACCTAGAGAGTTAGCTGAAATTCATAAGTACTATACCGTTATATGTATAAAGTATGCTGAGCAGTGTAGGCTAGGCTACCCTATATGTAAAAGATGGCACTGATTACCCTAGTGTAGGCTAGGCTATATTTGAGATATGATTTTTCCAACAAACTATGGGTTTTTCGAAACCTAGCCCCATTGTAAGTAGGAGAATACCTGTGCATTCAATGATATATGCAAATCAGTTTTCTTGTATTTTTAGTGTTAATGTTCTTTGTACATTCATTTATGGTGCTGACTACTACTCCCTCTGTTTTGGGGAGCTCAGTCAGTTTCAGTGATTGGAAGTAGAAGTTCTTGGAGAAGTCACCTTGCTGCTATTTTTTCCTACCACTTCTCTGACGATCGTTCCCCATGCATCATGAGATTGTGACTCCTGAATAAATTAAGAGTTTATTGGAAGATTGTTGTGTATGGCTTCCTTGCTACTTTGGGTCTACGATCTCCAATTGATGCTCACCACTGTTCCACATTAGGAGATGCAAAGTAGTACTTTTTCAGGGGAAACTGGAGAAAGTCCCTAGTAGGGAGATATCTGAACAGTTATTAATCACCCATTTGCTTATTTCAGCAGGGTCATCGACACTATTTTAACTTTGCTTGGCAGGCATTAAGACATGAGTGAAGTAAAGCTTTTATATGGTAGTTATGGAATAGAATTCATTTTTATGTTTTCTCGCCAATACTTGAGAGTTATTTTTCTTAGGATTAGAGACAGTGTGATGTTACCTCTTAGCTATTTTTTTTATGTTGAAGTCTGTAAAAATGATCATATTTTTATGAGGCTGTGGCATGCTCAAATAGACACCTTGATTCTCTTGCATTGAGGAGTTTTAAATAAGCTTCGTTTCATTCATACATAATCTAATCAAATTTCAGTCCCCTTCTTGTTTAGAATTGGATAGACATTACCAAAAGATTTTTAAATTGAGTTTTATTAACTTGTGCAGCACCATTTGTAGTACGTAAGTATAAGCGTCATCAGGTGTGGACCTTGACCGGCGTATTTATTGCAATTCTTTTTGTTGTGTATGTGCTGTTTCCATGGCTGTTAGTTTCACCAGACCACTAACCATGATGTATGTTCAGAAAGCTTCTTGCGTCACTTCACAGGCACCTGCCAATCACACCCTTTAGTTTTATGTAAATTTTGTGAGGAAGAAATGTGGCAGTTATGAGAAAAGTCTGAGCGACTTTTAGACCTTCATTTTCAGTTTTGCAAACCTACCATACTTATATGTTGGAATCGAACCCTTGCAATTTGTTGGACAATTGATGTTGCTGTTTAACTGGCGATTTACCAAGTGTTGTAGTTTTAAATACAAGTCATTTTCAATTTTAGTCTTACATTTTCTCTGTAGCCACAGATAAAGTTTTAAGAGGAATATTTTTGTTTAATGCTTTCACATCTTTGGAATTAGTTCAGAATCAAAATGGTCATTATGTTAATATAGTTTTACTACAAAATGTGATCTGGTTAAACTACTGGATGATGACAAATGCACAGAGATTTGTACTTTCTCCGATGCATAAACAATGTCTTCCGATATGTTCTCAGTGTTTGACGTTCTTATGTTCGAACATTCTCACCCTCTGGATGCACTTCGAGCATAATATTACACGCCTAATAATTTTGGACTGATAACCATAATTAAAAGCAGTGAAAGATGTTCAGGTTTCATATTCCATGCAAGTCTTGGATTTTACTCAGCATGTACTATACGTATATTATTCAAAATAGAAAGAATATTCAAAATAGAAAGGATAAGAAACGCTAGTTTTAGATACATGAAACACTACCTTGGCTGTGTGGAGTGCATTCATAGTAGGAAGTCTGTCTGATTAGACAGTAAATAGTAAAACACAAGGAGTCCTTAGGATGTTTGTTTGAAAGTTAGGAAAGTATGTTTATGAAATATAATAGGCACATGATGCTTTAATTTTGAGTCTGTTTTGTGTGAGTTCTTATCAAACTGCAATTTATTTATTCCAAAGAGTGTCATGACTTTAAAATTTTTATGTTACTTTTCATCGTGAGTCATTTTTAACTGTGACGTCATATCTCGAATAACTAAAAATTTGCATGATTAAATATTGACAACCCACTTGCAGATATGGAAGTAGGGCTCTGAAGTTCAAGAATACTTACTACATTGAAATTTATAATCTTTTCAACAGTCTTGACTGGTGTTTTATTTTGCATCTGTAATGGATGGTTATTTTATCTTTTGCATCTTCCATAAATGGATTTTTATTAGTTATTGTTCAATTGATGGATAACTTACTGTCACTAGATTCTTTATAAGTGGGATATATCAATAGTAAACAGAGCGGCTGCTCCACTTGGCCCTTGCTGTAATCTACCGACCCATCCTTAACCCACCCACTATGCCTGTGGTTTGCCCCTTCAAGGGGCCATCTCTCCATCACCTCGTCATTGCCTCCCCTCTCCCTGACCCCATGTCCATTCCTCCAATGCGTTAGCACTCATCTCATGGTAAACTCTTATAATCACTTTTTTTTTTCTATCATCGTGCACCATTTCTGCACATAAAGTTTTTTAATGTTACTAATTCATCATTCTCTTCTTTGCCACCGCAGTGTTCTTTGTTGTAAATGAACAGCACTTTGTTTATGGTAGGCTTATAGCTTGCTCAGATTGCATTAGAGGTTGGTAATGGTTAGCTCAGCAGATTGCGCATTTGTCATAAGGTTATTGTTACAGCTGGCAGAAGAGCATGGTTTCAGTATTGTTTTAATGTTACTTGAATACAAGTTTTCTTCTCTGAATCAGCTTCGACTGTGTCTTTTTGTATAGTTATGTAGGAAACGTTTAAACGGTTTTTGTATTTCGCCAATGAAGGTAATGACATTGATACTAAGTACATTGTAAGTATAGCGGTTTTATTTCTTATATAGATAATTACTATTACGACCACTACTACTACAATTCTTGTGTGGCCGTAGCCAGCTCTAAAGAAATAAGTATCATGTCACTAGCTTCCTCAACAGCTTAAGAAAATCTTGAACATAAAATGAAAAAATATAATTTGCCATAACAAACCTGTTAAGCATAAAATAACCTTCAACTGTATGAAATACATATAGGGACACGTGTGTGGCAATTCTAAGAAAATGTTTCCTGAATTTATGCGCAGCCAACTTCTGCATCCTTGCAGATACACAGCCAGTATTCTCATATATGTGCACCCCAATAATGTTAAGAAATGCTGCTGTTTGTTCAAGGACCTGCAGCATTTTTACCACTTTGCAAGCGTCAGTCCAATGCACATTCAAGATTGGACCCTTCAGACTGATTTTGATCATCATGGCCTCCTCTAACTGTGTCACTAAGCTCCATACACTTTCAGGGGAAGTTTTCCCCTTCAGTTACAGGTCTTCAGGTGATCTCTCATTTCTCAAGTTTGCAGTCAAGTCTCAAGTCTTTTAGTAGGGATGGGTCTGTTTTTGGTCTGTGGTGGGAGTTGGAAACCAACATATGTATTCTTTGTAAGCTTGAATTTCAAGTCAGTGGCCCCTTAGGTGGACTTGTTCCATATGAATAGGTTTCTTCTACTGAGTAAATAAAATAAATTAATGAATACCTGCTCTGGTTTCTACAGCTTAAAAGGACAGTCCTCTGTTCCAGGTGAGGACCCTTAGATCTTATCGTTGCCATACACAGTCCTTTCATCTTTCTTTTCTCATCTGTTTGTGCATGCAAATTGTCAGAATCCTCCTATTTCCAAAAATTATGTATCACTTTGATTGTTATTCTGTAACGATGACCGTGCTACTCTTAAAAAGTACAATTTCTACTTCTCTGTCATAAGTAGGACATGCATTTTTTGTAAGGGTATTGACTGCCTTTTGGAGCCCCTTTCCGTGGTGGGCCATGTATTTTCAGCGGAAAAGGTGATGACTAATCCGTCCTCACCTTCGAGATTCATTCCTCACTGGCACAGTGGCGATGTGTATTTCCTGGATCCCCTGCCCTCACACCTCTTGGGATTGGTGAGTGGTGTACGTACGGGTTCTTAAAGGCAGACTTTTATCAGGTACTATGCAGGCTCTTGTTTTGGACTGTTCCTTGTGAACTCCCTGTTGAATTTTCCTGGGACTGGATTTTTGGCAGTTATGTTCCTTAATAGATGTCATCTGCTTTTTCCTCCCTTGTAGATGTGGTGATTTAGGTTGTTTTGTGATGAATGGGATTGTAATAACAAGCTGAGTTTTTTATAATAAGATTAGTGTTGTAGAAACATTAATTATAAACTGTAGCGTTCCTGTACCTTCCCTCTGTCTTTAGATGGAGATTGGCATGTGAGAATACGAGCAGGCCCTGGTTATAGGTGGGATTTTGGCCCTGATAAGTTAATGGCGTCGCTGTTAGGTCTTTATCGGTGCAGATACTCTATTATCTGAGCTGATAACCAGAAATTGGTTCATTTCGGTGCCAAAAAATCACCGAAAATTCACACCGATTTTCAGTGCTAGACAACCGCCATAAGACCAGATCGCCAATAACCGAGACCGCCGATAATTGGGGACTGCCATGAGGGGCGCCATTAACCGAAACTTGGCACCATAAGTGCCGTAAATTGCGCCGTAATGTGCCGAGTTGTGGCTAGTGGCGGTTTTTGCTTATCGGCACCCTGCTGAGAATGGAACCCCCACCAATAATTGGGTACTGCCTATACTGGTATCTTTATTAATTTATAATTAAATATACTCTGCATCGGGGTACAGTGAGAGGCCATGAAATAAATGGAATTTTAATGCCAGAGGGACAGGAAAGAAAGTGCCGTCATGAAAAGCATGGCTGAAGAAAGGAAAAAGAATGGATAATGAAATGAGACTTGGGCTCAACTTGTAAATGATCAGCTTTGAGTCGGGGAAACTTGGAAGCAGGAAAAAAAAGATATCTTCTAATCCTTAGTAAGAAATTTGCCATTTTCAGTGATTAGAAGTGCTGGAGAAGCCTTCCAAGATTATCTTCCAAAATTTTCTTTTCTCTCACAGGTTTAGTTTTTTTTCCCAATTTGCATGAAGCCAGTATATATAAATGGTGAGATACATCAGGTCACCAGGTCCCTACACAGTGAACCTGTTCATGTTTGATTCTTTGCTAAAACTAGAACCTGTCATCTTTTGTAAAGGGCAGTCCTTACTAGATAGTAAATCTGATAACATTAAAACAGATTAAATCCAATACTGGAATGTTATATTCTTCATTCCAAAAAGGATGCCAAGATGAAATAACATTTTGCTGACTTTGAATCAATCGGTCACTCCTCTTGACCCCTGGGTATTATTTGAGGAAATATCCACATGACCCAATCGTGGAATACAGACCAACATTTTTTTCTAAATATATTCTAGGTCACTGTCCAGTTTTCAGCCATCAATAAATATAGAGTTTTAGCAATAATTATTTACATGAAATTTTGTCAGAAACTTCAATGTTTTCAGTTTACCAATATTTTCACTTTACCCAGTTATTAAAATTTTAAGGAGTTATGATATATTAAATAGGATCTGACATACACATGAAGAGGGTGCCTTTCAGGCAGCCCTATCAGAGTTAACTTGCTGGCTTGGTTAAATGGTTAATACAATACAATAATAGTTAGGAAAGTGAGAGATTTTTTTTATAGTGAATAAATAGTAAAGGCTGTGGCTGTCTAAATTGAACTGGAAAAACGGGAAGGTCTGTCTCATGATGCATGAGAGTGCAGAGCCAGAAAGGTGCGTTTCGTGCTCAGAAAAGTTTTGTTCCTGATGTGAACCTGATGTGAACATGTTTCTTAAGCTGTATTAGGTGAATGCTTACGGCATTACTCGTGATCTAGTTTCAACATTTGAAAGATTGCCGACAAGAAGTATTTTGGTTTTAGCCAACACGAACATACAAAAACTGCTCATCTCACAAGGTTCCTGGACCCAAAGATGAAACATAATGTATGGATGACCTCTTTATGGGAAATTCTGGAGATTTGTCACGGTACGATAAAGACAGAATCAGGTAAATATACTTTGGTTTGATGGAAAGTACTTGCATTTTATTCGTACACAATTTCTGTCACCTGGGTTTAAGCTTTGGGTTGTAAATACTAGTTTGCTGTTTTATCATATGTAGTATGTCATTACCTTATGAGTACTGTAGTTTGAAGCTACCATGACGTGCTGGATCTTTTACTTAATTCTAGCTTGTCTTGTTAATGTTGACACACTGTTATGTGTTGTAGATTTAATATTCAACGTGTCGTTTTTAACGCATGCTTCTCAAATGTGATTAATGTCTTAACATTAATTGTATAATAATGATATACAGTATAAACTAAACAACTAATGGTAGTGCCAGTAATATTTAAATGTGTCTATTCATATTTGTTGTTTGTTCAGAACTTAGGCGGTTAAATTGTAGTATACTTGTACTAATATTAGCATTAGTATTTTTTTGTGCAAGAAATGTCTGCCACTTGTTGCTCAAGTAGTGTGATTGTGACATACGTATAATGGTGTAGATTAAAGAGATACGTATTAGACTGCTGTGTATTTTCAGAAAAGTTATTTGCTTTATTTTTGGTTGTCTGGAAAATAGTTGGGAGAACTGGTTATGTTGAAGGGGACACGTGCATCAAAACTTCAATGAAAGTCCTCTCAAAACTGTGCTTCTTGTGTTTATGAAAAATAGGTAAATGGTACAATTATATATATTTAAGCTGCAAGTGTTAGGATTTTAGTGTTACGTATTTGGAAACACTTTTGAAAGAACTACCAAGAAGTTGCTTTTGAACTGTTTGTGAACTTAGTCAATTTTACTCAGATCCCCAAAACATGTGGTGTTACCATATTCTTTGCAGTTTAATTTGCATTTAGCTCTTTCTTCAGTTTTATTGCAACTTATTTTGGGTACTGTTGTAGCATTGTTTTGGGAGCCACATTATTTTGTCTAGTCCAGTCATATATATATGTACTGGCAGTCCCTTGGTTACATTGGACTTGGCTAATCATCCAAAATTATTTCTTGGGCTACAAGCGCATCTTCTGGGTATACATCACCAGTCTGACAGAAGACAGAACTTTAGTATGGCTCCAAAATGTGGGTTTTTTATTATGGAAAGCTCAATCAAAGTGCAGGTTACGTCATTTTCAAGACATCTGAAGAATTAAAGTAAGATTTTAATACGATTTTGAATGATGTTTCGCGTTATGCCGTTTTTTGGCTTATGTTGCATTGTAGGAACGTTGTAACCCGGGGACTGCCTTATTATACATGATATATATTTATATATCTATCACCATACAGAAGAACCCTGTTGCTGAGTCATGCACTATCTTTTTTAATATATACATTCTTGCTAAAATGGGAGCTAGGCCACTGTATAATTTCCAGTTATGAATTACATGTTCAGAATCCCGGAAGCCATAATTTACATTTAAAGGAGAAAGCAAAGTAATAGTAACCTTCTGGTATGAGACAAGTATCCACCTTGAAGTAATAGTTGTAGAGAAGAAATGTATTTAGTTGGATGACAAAGTGGCTGAACATGAAAGATGCTCTTATATGTGATTGAAGGAGCCTTGGAAAAATTCATAATTTGCTGTTTTTAATATTTTACGTACATTTTCTTTCTCTGTGATGATGATCTGGTATAAGAGTACTACAAAAGAACACTCCCTCTCTTTCACTCTCTAAAAGTGGCTGATTTTCAATGCACTAAAATGGAAAATCTTTGGGCAAGGTTGAGATGGTCGATGTTTTGTTCAGCTGTAGGTGATTCGTGTACAGTATGAATTTCATTTCTTGTGGGGTGATATTAGGTTTAAAGAAGTTTGACAAGAGTTTTTCCTCAGTCACTACAATTTGAAAAACACATTCAGAACACACTGTACTTTCATATATAGCATACAGTCTTCTTATCTTTTTTGATATGCATAATTGGGATATAGTACTATATTATTAAATCTAAACAATTATAAATAATAAAAATCAAGAAGTATGAGGACCTATACCCTAGATCCAGGAATTCAAACTTAAGACTGTGGGTGGCCTTGGTATAGAGCCTGTAACATAGTCCCAGGTTGTAGGCCCAATTGTTGTATGGTCACCACACAACACTTACCAAAAAGCTATTAAATCTTCTACCCAAGATATCTCTGGGATTACCAGTAAAGGCTTTGATGCTCCTCTCAATCAGTGAGAAAAATATAATTTCAAGGAGAGAGTCAAGGCCTACAACCATCCATTATATATATGTTTATTGAAATGACATAAGGAAAGTTGATCTATTTTTAAGTGGAGCTACGTATGTTTATCAGCTCTTCCTAGTGGGTGCAACTACTTCTGACAATGTTTCTGAAAAGGTGTGAAGTCCAGTGATGATTTTGAGTGACTATCTCTGTCGCGCTTATTTTTTCAGTAACTTTTACTTGTATTTATTAGATGTTGGTAATGTAGTTATAAATTAAGATGTAGAGAAATAAATGAAAAATAGTATATACGTAATTCTATGGTTACGTCTCGTACTTACTATACAGTAAAGAAAGTTGCTAAAACTAGTATATTAGTTAACCTGTCAGTAGAGTAATTTAACTTGAGTGTTGTACATTCTGTATTAAGTAGAATAGCAGTCATCTTGAGAAGTCAGAATGAAAATAAACATTGGAAAGTGAGGTTAATTAAGAGTTCAGTGTTCATTGTTCGTACAGAATTGTGAAGTAGGAAGTATCATATGTTGTAGCAACGAGTAATACAGATTTTAGACTGAAGACCTTTTGACTTACGAGGAATACGTACCTTAGAGTAGAGCTACTTTGTTTCGTTAACAGTTGAGGCAAGGATATATGTGCGTTTTTATTTGATGTGCTTACAATGTATGGCTTATGTTTTATGTTGCCCCTTATGCTTTTATTTTTTATTTTGATGTTTGACTGATGTACTGTTTCATTTTGTTTTCCCCCCACCCATCCTTTTTCTTTTTTTATAACCTTTTCATTTCGATCTTGATCTCACTGTCTCTCTCTCTCTCTCTTACATTTCCTTTTGGTCTTTCGGCTTTTTAAAACCTGTCTTGCACTGCCTTTGTTGTGACTGTCGTGCTTCTCGGCTTTGTTTTATTTTTTTGACGCTATTGACTGCGCTTTTTTTTTTCTACAAAATACTGTACTTGACACGTCAACGGAAAATGTTCGTGGGCACATCGACACTTATTTCAATGCACATTTGACTCTCATTATCGAATTATACTGAACATCTGTCATACATTGCATTTCCTCTCAACGATTCATTCTTGAACACACACTTTCACTGTTCCTCTCTGTCCGTCATTACGGTGTGAATCTACTGGATGTCGGCAAATGGTCCTCTGTGTGGATCACTGTCATCATACCCTTCCCTTTCCTATCATCTTGCTCCTCCCTCTTGTCCAATTCCCCTCCCCCACTTTTCCTGCCCCTCCCCCTCCCGTGAGCAGCCAAAGGGGGTGTATTTAAGAGCCTAGGTGATATGGGTGCTGTTGTGACCAACTTGGCTCTAGGAACCACCAGGATGGGACCTCGGATATCCGGAGGAGCAAGCCCCAAGAAGAAACCCGGGGCCACCGAGAAGGAGGACACACTCGTCATGGACACCAAGCTGAAAATTATTGAAATTTTGGAGGTAAGTAAAGTCTTGACACTCTCTGATTATGTCAAGTATTCTGTCATAATGGGGTATCATTTGTGCCCTTCATAGCAGTGCTCAAGATTTTTTTTTAGCATTCCTTTGGGCCGCAACAATGTTGATTCATGTCTTTCAATCATAAAATCTTCATGCATTACCTTGGTGTTTTCTCATGAACTGCCATCAAACCTCTTCAACCATATCTTGTTATGTTTGCCCATATTCAAAAAAAGCAATTGCATTCCAGCCTTTTACAATTCAAATTTAACTTTGTGGTCTATCAAAAGCATGATTTTTATACATTTTTAACTGTGACTCTCTTTTTAGTAATGTTGAAAGCATTGTGAATATTCACATTCTTAAAAGCTGTGAATAAGGCAGTTTCATATTTTTGTGTCTATCTTATGTTTTATTTTTTAAAAATATATTTTTTAAAAGATTCTTGTATTGTTTTTGCAAGATTTTCATCCTCTTAAGTTCGTCATAGTTTCCTTAATGGGCTTTAGTTTGTTAGTTTGTTTTTTATAAGTAAAGTTTTGAATCTTGGTGAAAGCATTAACCCTATTATATAAAGGGGAACCTGTTGAATTAAGTAACTTAGCATAGTTTAAGACTTTTTCAAATGAGTGGTCATATAGAGAAGAGTCACGGACCCCATTGGTTTTTTTATGTGTGTGTTTTGCTTAATTCAGTGGCCACTTTCCCCCATCTACTTTAGTCAATCATCTGTCATCAGTTGCCCTGACTTTTATGAATTTTCAACCTTCAAGGGACTGATCTGCTGCCAGCCTGTGGCTGGAACTTCACCTTCTTTCTTGATGTTTCCTTCCCCTTCCTGATTTCTTCCAACTGGGGAGAGATAGGGAAATAGGTCCCTTTCCCCATTAGCCATTGCATTACATAATTTTACAGGTGCATCAGGTAAGTGAAATACAACAGTTTGGGTTGATATACATCACTTTTCATTTGCAGTTTATTCTGGATGTTCGGCTTGACTACAGAATCAGCTGTTTGTTGTCCATCTTCAAGAAGGAATCGGATGAAAATCCAAGTGCTGTTAATGGTGACAGCATTTCTCAGGGTTTGAAGAACAAGAATCTGGAGAACATCTGGGCGAGAGCACAGAATATCTTTGATGATACGTAAGTATTTTTTTGGCCTTGTCATTTTCAATATAAGTATTTTTGTTCATTTCCTTTTCTCCCTTTCTTTGGATGTATTTAACTTACCATGCATATACGTATTTAGATTTTTACTATATGTACATGTTTTTAGGTTTTGTTTAAGTACTTTTGCTGCATTCCATCATTTAAAGTTCACAGACAAAAGCAGATGTGGATGATGTTATTCCCTTTCAGTGACATGCTGATTAACTTGGTTTTTGTATAAAAAAAACTATAACCCAGAGTCCATAGTTCAGTGAAAGTAGTATTAAAAGTTCTTCCCAGCATTCCTTGGTCCAACCTGTTGCAAAAGAGGCAGTCAATTATATATTAGTAATAGTACAGTATTCAGAAGATGAAGAGCCTTGAGCCTTATCCTAATGGAACAAGCCCAACAAATGGGCTATTGACTTGAAATTCAAGCTTCCAACAAATATTATGGCGATCGTTGGAAAGAAGTAACAGAAGGTAATAGGAAATACAGGTAGTCCTCAGTTATCGGCGGAGGTTCCCTTTCCCGCAGTGTGCTGGTAAGCGAAAATAGCCATTAACCGAAACTGTGATTTGTGATGCCATGATGGCGCTGCTGTTACATATGTTATGGCGTCCTGATTCTATTACTGGGGCCTTGTGGCACCGATAACCGGAACTCGGCCCATTGTGGCGCCACAAGTCGCTGATTTCATGGCGCTAGACACACCCCATAAAACGGGATCTCTGATAACTGGGGACTGCCTGTGCATCATGAAGAGGTTATTTATTATAAAGGAAAAAATGAATTAAGAAATGATTAAGTAAATAGGTAAAAATGTAAGTAAGTTCTAAAATAAAAAGAGAATTGGCTTAGGACAATAATGCATTGCATTTGTCTATGTTGTAACTATAGAAGAATTACCATGCAAAGAGGGGTGATGAGAAGATATTTGTGTACGTATTTATCTTGAGAGGCCATTTGACAGGTAATGGAGCCAAGCAGTTAGATGGATATTGTGAATTAGGGGATAGTACTGGGAGTCTCGCTGAGCTCATGTCAGAAGAATTTAAGATCAATGTTGATGTCCCATCAAGGATCAGTGCTGAGTCGTTCCTGTTTACCATAGAATGGAGGAAGCTACAAGGAATCAGTAAAGATTGGTTGTTCCCTTATAGTTAAAGTCCCTCAACCTTTTTGCTGGATTTTTCCCTTCCTTTTTTTTTCTTTGGGCCTTGTCTAGTAATTAACACTGACCTTTGCTCTTTTAGAAAATTGAAAGGTTAATACTATGTGACATCAACTTTTTTTCAAATTGAATAGAATCAAGGGAAAGACTTTTTAAAAGAATTTTATTTAGTGCAGGCAGTCCCCGATTATTGGCGGACTCGTTTGATGGCGATCCGGTTTTATGAGGCGAGTCAGGCGCCATAAAATCGGTGATTTATGCCGCCATTACGGGCCGAGTTTCGATTATCAGTGCCGTAAGATGCTGATAATAGAGTTATGGCTTCATAACATACCATTAACCGAATCTCGGTTAATGGAACCGAATCTCAGTTCCATTAACCGAATCTCGGTGCTTATTGGTGCCATAACTGCCATAAATCAGCGAGTTTCTGTTAACGGTGGTCTTCGCTTATCAGGATCCTGCCAAAAACAGAGCCCCTGCCGATAACCAGGGACTGCCTGTCCTTGTTGGGAATTCTGTAAGTGGCAGTGTTGTCTCAATCCCATGGCACCCATGTCATAATCGTCCAGTTCATTTTGTCCCATCTTTGTAGGTCGGTTTTTGTGTTTCATCCCAGAGAGAGAGGTGCCAAATGTTTGCCAAATGCAATCATGGCCAATACATGAATAAGCATTTGATTTTACTTCACTTAATGAATGATTTTTGGCCATTTAAGAAATGGTAGCATTTTTCAATTTCTGCTTTTTGTTGGAGCTGCTCACGATTCTATACACAAAGTAATAAAATAATAGTGATAAGTGTCAATGTTAAATATTTGTCTGTGTGTACCATTTTCCAATCTTTCATAGCAATTTGTCAGAGTTCTGTGTTTCATATGGCAAACTTTGTCACGTTTACTTTTTATGTCCTTCAGCATGAAAGTTTATAAAACAAATGTTCCCTTTCTTAATACAGATAATTGTGTCGTGCATAAGACGTTTTGTGTTTGAAACAATTTTAAAAAGGGTTCGTGTGTTTGTATCAGACAGTGACACTTGATATTAAAGCATATGAATGTTTTTACAAATTGAATGCATTGTGTATTTTCATGCTCAATTTTTAAGTTTTTTTTTTTCAATTCTCTTAATTTCAAAACTATTTTGTCTTTTGTTAAGCAAAGAAATACTGGTAGCTGAAATTCAGTTGCTTCAATCTATCTGGGAACTCAGTTGTTTTTTATCAATGATGTATAAGTGTATTATTAACAGAAAGTGGAAAGTTGTGTCACTTAATATGGGATAAGGAGAAGATCTTTAGACAGACTAGAGTTAAGTTTTTCATGGATTCTGCTCGTTTTAGGGAGTTATTTTGAAATAATATATCACACGTTTCCTAATGTGAACAACCGTGTACGTAAGTTGTGTATTGCTAATGACGATAATGCTTACAGTCACAACTACTGTGTAGCAAAGGAAATTTGTAGCGTCCATGAGTAGGTAGACCTCCTTTCAGTGTCAAATATGTGTTAGTGAAATTTACTTCTTGTAGTTTTAAGAAAACAATTAAGTCATCATCTGAACCCAGCAATTTATAGACAATAGTTTTGAAATTTGAACTCAGTTCAACTCCAGCATGTCATGAATATTAAACCTTAAGCAATATAACTTGTCCTTCTGTGTTTAAGAATTAATACCCCTTATTCCACAGATTAACTTTTGATTTCTTCAATGTGATTACCATAAAATCTCTAAATAATCATTTTATATTTCCCCTTAATATTGCAGTTTTCATTCCATTCTATTTCATGTGATTTTATTTTAATTTTGTTTCTTTCATCCCGCTGAAGCCCCAAGAAGATGTAAGTACCTTGAAAAAGTCGTTATGAACCCTTTCAGTTCTACTTTTGCATGTACCTGTTTTTTTGGTCAGCTGGTTGGTTGCTTTGTTTTTTTGGGAGACATTAAAAGGAATTTGTTTGGTAATCTGGTTTCACATCAGCACATTAGTGCTTAAGGTTTAAGCAGTGTCTCTTTGATCCCCAGGTGCATTGTTTTCTGCCTTTGACTTATCATCCAGACTGTTTATTATCTTGCGTCTTTGCTGTCCAACTCATTAACTTTGCCTTGCTCCAAGCCCACCCTTCCAAATCAAACTCTTGGCCAACTGTATGTTAGCTTATAAATGGGATTTCACTGGCTGGTTGAACCTCATAACTCAGTGACAGTGGACCAGTGCATCAGTTCCCCGGGAAAAGGTAGTCTGTCTATCTTCTACATAAATTTAACTCCTTGGTGATTGAAAGGAATATTGTGATATGGGCTAATGTTTACATTTGCTGCCTATAGTAACTTGGTGATGGTCAAGATGAACACAATGCTGTCGCAACTAATTTACAGTCCCTGGTCTGTAGCAGAGTCGGCTGTCAGTAACTGAAACTGATAAAAAGTGCTTTCTAATGAAGGAAAACTGAAAGGGAAAATATTCACATTCCAAACAAAAATGGTTCGGTACAAAAGGAAAATATCAAACGACAATATTACTGCATATAATTAGCAACAGGTTTCTTGGTTTATGGCATTAGACTTTACAGAACTTGGCTTACAGAAATTGGCTCACGGCACCGTTAACCTGATTTTACGGTGTTGTAAGCGTCATTTTTTCCCATTATGGTTTGATGTTCTGGTATATGGCATTTTTTTTGTGTTACAGCACACCGTCAGCTACGGAACCCCGCCATAAATGGGGGACTGCCTAAATATGAACTGAAGCATGCAAAAATTTTTTACAAACAGTTAGTACTACTCTTACTACAATCCTTGAACTGTTAATTTTCCATGAATGTGTTGATCCAACGTCTGGGTTTAAAACAGGACAAAAGAGCAAATACTAATTGGAAAGGTTAGAGGCAGATGACTCCCTTCTAGTATCTAACATGTCTAAAGGACTTAAGATTTTGACTTCTTGCTCGATATCACAGTACTACTATACTATGTAGTTCTTGGTATATACAATCATATAATTGTCCACTGTTATGTGTACATATCTTTAATGAACTGGAAACTTTTGTAGAAAAATTAGGTAGAAAAATTAGATATATTAGACAATTCACATCTGTTTTTAACAAACAAGTCCCTTATTTTGTTATTATTCAACATGGGCACACTGTCACATGAAGCATGCCGAAAGAACAGAAAGATTTTACAAAGCAGACGTCTTTTTCAACAAAAAAGAAAAAAAGAGAGAGAGGAAAACAGAGCTAACAGAAGAGAAGTAGAGTAATATACTGTAAAGGCAAAACCAAAGTGATGTAGATATCAACACATGAATATAATATTTATGCTGGAAAAGTCAAGGCAATGTAGCACAACAGTTTCAGTGTCAGCATCCATAGCACAGCCAGGAAGACTTATCTATTTTTTTATTTTTTGATAATTAAAGCCATACAGTTCATTTTTCTAGCTTTCTTTTATACTTCAGGGAGGTCTGGGTTTGGCAGAAGATGCATCTTTCTTAGTATATACTATATGTTTGGAGCTGTCATATTCTTTTTCCTCGTGAATCACGGTTTTCAGGTTTCTACTTTCATGAATATTCCTGGTATGGTGTCTTAAGTGGTTTTATTTCTGAAAACGACAGCAAATTAATATTTGGTGGATTGCTATGATTATTCTGTTGCATGTAAGTGAGGTATCTTTTTGTATTTGATTATATTTAGGGCATGAGAAGGATTAACTAATAATTATTTTGTATATTGATAAGGCTTTGGAACTTAAGAAAACGAAATATGGCCCTTGCATGCTGTTGTGTACATATCATTCCAGTGTAACTTATGATACAGACTCAAAATGTGTCAAGTTGCCTTTAGTATTTATATAGTATGTTTGATTCAATATAAACTTTAATTTTGTATTTGAATTCTCAGATTACATTGTCTGATTGTAGTTCAGAATCAAAGCTAAAGGAGTTTGCATATGTATTTTTGTAGCAGAAATCTAGACTGTAGAGTCATTTTTAAAAACTGTTTCATCAGTAGTGTCTAGGTTTACATTTAGGAATGTCAAACAAGATATAGAATTACCTCATTTATGCAGAGACATTATAGGTAAAATTGTTATTCGTTAGCCTCCTTGTCTCTCTCTTCTCAGGGACATCACAGCTTGTCTGTTATAGGTGATTTGCAATGAGACTTGGCTATACATTGTTTTCTCTTGTATAGTATTCATTCTCATAGTCCTTTGCAATTTGTCTCATTGTGACCCACGTCACAGCCTCACATGTCACCATTTTGTGCCATCTCAGTTCAGTCTTCATGCAGATCCATGATATCTGGTTGACTGAGACGTGACCTTTTGATTGTCTGCTTAAAGCTATCCACATCTATTCATTGCATATTCCATTACCATTTGAGGTATTCTATTCTCTTCCATTGCAGGCTTTGGGAAGTACTAATATAATTTTCAGTCAGTATTATTTTGTTTGTCCATCTTAAGGTGCGCATTATGAGGTATGACCCAAGCGCCTCAGTGTGTGGTCGGTTTGGTCTTGGCCTGCCACCTCGGTTGCTGCGAGTTCAGTTCTCGGGCATTCCACTGAGGGGTCAGAGATGCGTATTTCTGGCGATAGAAGTTCACTCGCGACGTGATTCGGAAGTCACGTAAAGCCGTTGGTCCCGTTGCTGAATAACCACTGGTTCCATGCAACGTAAAAACACCATACAAACAACAAAAAACACCATACAAACAACAAAAAACACCATACAAACACAAAAAACACCATACAAACAACAAAAAACACCATACAAACAAACCATAAGGTCACCGTAGATGACTGTGTCCCTGAATTTCGTTCATCCACACGTTGATCCACATATCAATCTGCTCTTGTTCAGTAGATGAAAACCTGTCAAGAATATTGATGGTGGCGATTATAAAAGTAACTTGTAGTATTTGATGGAAGTGTTCATGCTTGATGTAGTTCACTGTACCAAGCTGGCCTTGAGAAACTTATCAGTTCATAACTTCCCTGGGTATCCCTGACTGCCATTAATTTGGTTTGGTGATTGTTTCTTTATCTGATACATCAAGGTTTGTACTACAGTAGATTCACAGCAACCATGCATTTGATGTCTAGGCCAGCCCTTTACAATGCTCCTGATTGGCTGTTGATAAGCCAATCACAGAGCTGGAAAGTTTCCTCAGTCTCTCTCTCTCGAGAGAGAGAGAATTCACAGGAGCAGGATGTATGTTCCACCTCTCCTGAAAGACGTACCCCTCAGAAAAGGTGGAACATACATCCTGCCTATGTGAACTCTCGGGAGAGACTGAGAGTTTCCAGCCCTGTGATTGGCTTATCAACAGTCAATCAGGAGCGTTGTAAGGGACTGGCCTAGAAACATCAAATGCACGGTTGATGTGAATCTACTATAGTTCTCTTCCTGCTGCAACTTTCGCAGAATCCTAGAGCTTGTATCTTCTAGTGTGTGATATACCACTTCCATCAGATTTTGACCTTAAGATAATTGTACTAGTAAGTTATCAGGTACTGTTGGTTTTGCATAGGCAAGAACTGTGATGGGTCTGTCGGCCGACCTGAAATTCAGTATTGTAGGATTTTGAATTAAAAATGCTGGTGGTAAATTTGCAAATGTTGGCTACTCATTTTTTTTGTCTGAGAGAGAAGAAACTGGCACGTTTGAGTTGGGTGTGTTTTCAGCACAAAATTTGGGATACTGATTTGAAGTTTTGTTTACGTTTGTTACATAATTATTTACATTTTGTTTGTGGTAAACAGTATCCTTGACTGCTATGGGTTTAGCCCCTTTTTCATGAGCCCACATCTTCACAGAGAATAAGTATCATTGGTATGTATGGATTTATGCTTCATTTAGTCATCCCAGTTTTTGTTTTATTTGTTATCTATAATTATTTAGCTGTAGGTGATAGAAAGCTGCTGTCATTTTCTAGTAGTGCCATTTTCCTTTAGAAAGTAAATATGATTTTATTTAAAGTTATTGGTTAGGTTTTGTACTTACATCACGACTACTGTTTTTTATGCGGCAAATTGGATTTGAAAAAGATTATGCATAAGAGTTGCCTGTGGCACTGAATATCTTTTTGATATAGCTATCTTCAGGTGTTGGAAGTTTAGAAAAATATCTTTTGGTTAGCTTGGCCATCTGTACATTCTTTATCAAGACAAACACTTGTGATGGACACCAATGTACCGTTTCTTTACAGAGAAGAGAGTTCGAATCTTGACTTGGATGGAGAAGGCGGCAAGAAATTTTTGAGGGTGTTACTGCATTTGATTATGCACGAATATCCTCCCCTGGTCTCAAGGTCTCTTCAGCTCCTCTTTCGACATTTTTCACAGAGAGAGGAAGTCTTGCAGAATTTCAAACAGGTATAATTGAGTTTGCGAGTGCATCGACGATGCATTCTGTGTTTTAGTGAAATATTAGAAAGACGCAAAGTGATTGTCAGTTAGAGGCAGTCCCTGGTTATCAGCAGGGTTCCATTCTCAGCTGGGCGCTGGTAAGGAAAAACCACTCGCAGATTTAAGGCGCTCATGACGCTGAGTTTCAGTTAATGGCGCCTCCATTAGGATATGTTATGGTGCCATAACTCTATTGTCAACACCTTATGGCACTGATAACCAAAACTCTGCCAGTTATGGCGCCATAAGTTGATGATTTTATGGCTCTGGATAAGTGCCATAAAACTGGATCGCCATTAACCGAGACCACCGATTACCAGGGACTGCCTGTGTACAGTGGTCCCTCCGTATTCACGGGGGATGCGTACCAGACCCCCCCATGAATAGCTAGAACCCGCGAATGTTTGGAACCCCTTTAAAAATGCTAAAAACAGCCTATTTTTTTAGTTAAAACTCAAGAAAAACCCACTGAAAATTTTCATACTTGGTTTTTTAATAGTTTTAAAAACTTCACAAGTTCATTTTATGATGAAATTGATAAATAAACCAGTAATTTGTGGATATTTCTCATAGAAAAATACCTTAAATGTGCGAATTTTCCACGATTAATGCGGGGAAACTTTTCCAAGAGAAATCCGTGAATGTGTGAGTCCGCGAATCCGGAGAATGCAAATACTGGGGGTCTACTGTATTTATTTTATTAATTGTGCACTTCAGTGTTATTCTGTCGTATGTAGATAATTTTTGAAAAACAATTTGAGGCTGGATTCCCTGTATGAGTGTCATATCTGAAGTTTATGCCTACTGACCATGTTTTTATTCCCCAGCTGCATTGCTTTCTTCTACAGGCAGTCCCCGGGTTACGATGGGGTTCCGTTCTTGAGACGCGTTGTAAGCCGAAAATCGTCGTAAGTTGGAACATCGTAAAAAATCCTAAGAAAACCTTACTTTTAATGCTTCGGATGCATTAAAAACTATGTAAACTGCATTCTTATTGCATTTTTCATCAAAAAACCATCAAATATTGATAATTTTGCATTTTTGGAGTCCTATTTCTTCTGCCAGATCAGCGTTGTAGGCGTCATAACCCTGGGACATGTGTTGTAAATCTGGAAATAATTTCTGATAAACATAATTGAAAAGCGTTTTAAGCCAAACCCATCGTAACCCAGGGACTGCCTGTATTTCCTTTTCATGTGTTGTTTTTGATCTCTCACTTATCCAGCTTTATTCTTTTACTTAATTGTGCCTCACTTTTCCTTCTTCATTTCAGAACATTTTCTGACAATCGGTTATGTTAAGTTTATGATAATTAAATGTCTGCTATAGTATTTTTTCCCCTCAAAAGTAATGTAGTATAACCTTGCACCTGTTCATCAGTTCATTGTTCAGTTTCCTACCAAATGATTCATGAAGAACCTTAACATTTTTGTGGGTTTTCATCGGCAGGTTCAACTGTTGGTTCAAGATGGCGATGTCGAGTCTTACAAGCAGATCAAGGAGGATTTAGACGACTTGAGAAATCTGGTAGAAAAGTCAGAGTTGTGGGTTTATAAGTCGAGGGCGGTTGATGAAGATGGCGGAGGTTCAAAGAAGAAGAAGAAAAAGAAGGACGACGATGATGACGAAAGTGAGTTTGCGGTTGTTATTACAAAGTAATTTATGTTTGCGAGCAAGGTACTAGATCAGTGATTCTTAAACTGGGGGTGCTTGCCTGGGTAGGGGGCTGCCAGAAGCTTCCAAAGGGGGTTTCAAATAGGGTTGCCAGATGGTACCTATTACGTATTTTTATATAATTTGTGAAGTTATTTGAAAAATTGCCAAAACCATTATCGTTGCCTCCATTTGTTCTCTCATTATTATCTCAACACATGCTAAAAATTCAAAATTTAAGTCCGTTTTAATTTCGAGTCTTGTTTATGAATAGTGTACGAGTAGACAACAAATTGTTTACAGTTTATAGCTGGCAAAAATTTCAGGCGAAGGGGGCCTGGGATCTATACACAATGCAGAGGGTCGCAAAACAAAAAAGTTTTAAAACCACTGTAGTACTAGATTGAACTTTTGCTGAAAAGGAGAAAATTGAAGCAAAATGAAAAATGCTGCATACAGATATAGAAGACGGACACTGCAGTGTCCAAAAAAGTATATAGTACTAAGGAATTAGCAGATAGAAGAAGGACATTGCAGTTTAAGCACACAAAGCAATATGTACATGATTCAGCTCTTGTGTGATCCTCAACATTGAATAAATCTTCAAAATACTTCTTCAACACGGTTGCTTTTCTCGTGACATCAGGAGCAATCAGATAGAGAAGTGGTAAATAATGAAAGTCAGGATACTGAGATTGAATGAAGAATAAGTAAAAAAAATGCTCGCTATAGCAGAGAGTGGAGAGAACTTTAGTACATGCAACTTCCCCGGCAGATATATACTTAGCTATAGTCTCCGACGTCCCGACAGAATTTCAAATTTCGCAGCACACGCTACAGGTAGGTCAGGTGATCTACCCTCCCACTGCTGGGTTGCGGGACTAGGAACCATTCCCGTTTCCTAATCAGATTTTCTCTGTTGCCGGTTCCGACAACACCCGTTGTTGGTTCCTCGTGATTTGGATTTCGTTTTTCGCTTGCCGTGGATCTTTTGACTGTCTTTTGGTGAAGTATCGGATTGTTGGCTTGGCATACGCTTTTGTTTACTTTTTATGAATCTCTAATGTGTCAGACGCTAGTACTGTGTTTAGAATATGGGCGATGAATGTGTGACGTAAGACTACTGAAGGATTCGGTAGATCCTCGCACTGTAGAAGAGTAATTTAATTTTTGTTTTTTCTAAGGAACTACCACTCTTTTGTAAGACAGTCATAATTACATACTGTATGCAGTTACTGAATGACAGTCATTAACACGAAACATTTGACATGAAGATATGATGAGAATCCTTAAGAGAACCTTCATTGTTGAAGTTTGTTTTGTAGTTCTATAGATCACTTATTAATGAATTGTCTATTAATAATCCTTGTACTGAATGTGAGATTTTGAATGAGGAAGAAGTCTCTGTCTTCTTCTTTGAGGAAGTTAGAGAAGAACAGAGTTAGGAAGCTTCGTCTAGAAACTCCAGTAGTTCTCGTACTAACGAGCTAGTTGAGGAGGCTTTAGAACCTAACCCTAATGTAGTTGTTGCAACCTCTCCTCCATTTTCAGCCCCTTCTCCCTTCTTCGAACCTGCGGATTTGTCTTCGAGATGAAGCGCCTCAGCGGAGTGGCTGGTTGGTCCCGTTGCTGAATAACTACTGGTTCCATGCAACGTAAAAGTACCATACAAACAAACAAACGAAGTGAGTTTTATTTATATATTTCTGGCATGAAAGCCGAGATTCGTAGGATGGAATTGCAGTTGCTTGCAATGGAAGGTAAGAGTGCTGTGGGAAGTTTTTGTGCAGTGTTCCCAGTGTAGTGGAGGGGGCGTCTGTCCGGCTCCGCATTGCTCCTAGGCCTAGACCTCTTCCAAACTCCCAGAACCAGGGGAGGAGGAATGTCGACAGCCGTAAGGAGGATGTAGAGCATCCCCAACGGTCAGGCGTCCCTTCGGCAGGCTCTGTTGTCTCGACCCAGACTGCCATGGATCGCCACAGAAAAGGCATCCTGAGGAAGTGCTTCTTCCAATTTGGCTTCTCCAGGCCGCGAGACGCTTCTCTCCTCACAGGCGCGCCTCTCCTAGCAGGCACTCGGTGCCAGGCGGAGCCAGCCGGGCACTCGTCTCCCATCAGGCGCTTTTCTCCTTGCAGGCGTGATTCGCCTGAGGAGTCTCTTTTTTGACAGGAAGTTTGCCTTCTCCCGAAGGAGATCAGGAGAAGTCTACTAAGCGGGTCCTTGTGGACTTCCAGGAGCAACTTTCTACGTTGATGGGCGCTCTAGTTAAGGACCCTCCTCGCAAGAAGGACATGGCGCTTCTGATCAAGAGCTCTGAGCTCCCCCCTCGCAAGAGACGTGCCTCTTAGGACAGGAGCCCTTCACCGAGAAGTTCCAGGCGCCTCTCCCCTGTTAGGCGCTCTTCTCCAGTTACCCGCTCCTCTTCTAGCAAGCAGGCTCCTCTTGGCAGGCGCTCCTCTCCTAGCAGGCGCTTTTGCGCCTACCAGGCGCTCTTCTCACAGCAGGCGCCTCTCACCTGGCAGGCGCGACTCTCCTGACAGGCGCTCTACTCCTGGTGTACGCCCCTCTCCTCACAAGCGCTCCTCACATGATAGACGCGCCTCTCCTCACAGACACTCATCTCTTAGCAGACGCTTTTTCATTACTGAAAAACGCCCCGCTTTCATAGCAATTACGACTTCTCACTGGACAGCAATGAAATAGCGGTTAGCGTTTTTCAGTCATTGGTAAGCACTTGTTCAGAATCTTGAGAATCTCTCTCGATTTGGCTGTGAAGAATTAGGTTGCATTCCCTGTCCTCCGTCTTCTACGGCACATAGTGTTGTTTCTCCTTAGCTGAGATTCAACTACTATGAGAATGTCTTGCCATCAGGAACCTCGGTCTCTAGAAGGCAATTGACTTTCACCTGTTGGGCACATGCCTTAACAGAATCTTCACCTCGCCGTCTGGTATCGGTGACAAATATATATACGTTTTTGATGGTCTCTCGACTTAACCTTTCAAAGGCGAAGGTCACGTGACTTGCTCGGATACTTGGACAACTTGCCTCCATACCGAACGCAGTCAGTCGGCAGCTGTCAGAGCGGCCGAGTCAGTTACGAACTACGGTGTAGACTTAATTCGAGTGTACCAAGAACTTCGCTGCGGACACCTTCCCGAGCCTGGAAGGGGTAAAAGTAGCTGAGTTGGTGGTTTTCCCCACTCAGAATGAATAAGGGCTTGTCTTTAAAATCCGAATTCGCACCTAGTGTTGTCCTCAGAAGCCTCAGAGTCGGGATGGGGAGCAACACTAGGGGCGAAAGAAGTGTCAGGCATCTGGAAGGGGGACCAGGTGAACTGGCACATCAATAAGAAGGAGTTGAATACAGTTTTCCTGTCCCTGAGGAGTTTCGAATCAGAAGTCAGAGGCTCGGTGGTCCAGGTCAACTCGGACAACACCACGGCTCTGGCATATTTAAGGAAACAGGGAGGGACTCGTTACGTCTCCCTGTACGTAACAGCGAGAGACCTGTTGCTGTGGGCAGAGGAGAGAGAGAAATTACACTTCTCACCAGATTTGTTCAGGGAGAGAAGAACGTAAGGGCGGACCTGCTGAGCAGGAGAGATCAAGTCCTCCCTACAGAATGGACTCTCCATCAAGACGTTTGCCAGATGTTGTGGAGCCTTTGGGGGCAGACCACACATAGACCTTTTTTGCCACGAATTAGAACAAGAGACTGGACAACTTTTGCTCCTCCATTTCGGATCTGAGAGCAATAACGGTAGACGCACTCCTTCTAGACTGGACAAGGATAGACGGCTACGCGTTTCCCCCACTCAAGATTTTGGGGGAAGTATTGAGAAAGTTCATCCCCTCAACAGGAACGAAACTAACTCTGGTCGCTCCCTTTTGGCCCGCTCGGGAATGGTTCACAGAGGTACTGAATGGACGGTGGACTTCCACAGATCTCTTCCACTCAGGAGAGATCTGTTCAGACAACCCCACTGTGACAGGTTTCACTAAAACCTCCCCGCTCTCTGCCTGACTACCTTCAGACTATCGAGAGATTTGTCAGAGCAAGAGGCTTTTCGCGCAAGGCTGCTAGTGCGATCGCCAGAGCCCACAGGTCATCAACCTTGTGAGTCTACCAGTCGAAGTGGGAAGTGTTTCGGAGATGGTGCAGGACGAAGAAACCATCCTCATCTAATACCTCTGTGACCATAATTGCTAACTTCCTTCTCTTTTTAAGAGAAGAATGCAGCTTAGCTGTCTCTATGATTGAAGGTTATTGTAGCATGCTATCCGCGGTGTTCAGAAACAGGGACCTGAATATCGCTGACGATAAGATCTGCATAATCTTATCAGATCTTTTGAGACGACTAAGAAGTAGTACTCTAGACCACCTAGTTGGAACTTAGATGTGGTTCTCAAGTTCCTAGTATCGAACAAGTTCGAACCCCCTCAACAGGCATCCTTCAGGGACCTGACTAGAAAGTCTCAGTTTCTTTTAGCGCTGGCGACTGCTAGAAGAGTTAGCAAGCTTCAGGCTCTGGATGCTAGTGTAGGGTTTAAAGGAGAGTCGCCAATCTGCTCTTTTAAACTTTTGTCCTTAGCGAAGAACGAGAATCCCTCTAAACCCTGGCCTTGAAGTTCTGTGGTCAAAGGGCTCTCACCCTTAGTGGGAAGAGAGATAAAGAGATCTCTGTGCCCTGTCAGGACCCTTAAAATTCTACCTGGAAAGAAGAAAAAGAAGATTAAGGGCAACCTAAAGAGTCTCTGGTGTTCTGTCAGACCCCCCAGAAGACTCATTTCTAAGAACGGTCTGGTGTTCTTTATGAGGAGCGTCATAACAGGCGCATGCGACGTGCGATGATGAACAGTTTAAACTCCTTGGAGTTGAAGCACATGCGACACCTCTTGCGTTTCAGAAGAATATGTCGCTGAACAATATTGTAGCCTCTACATCCTGGAGATGCAACTCAGTGTTTGAGAGACGTGAGAGGGACTTACGATAAGTGCTTCTCTGTGGGGCCCTACATATCTGCAGTTTCAGTGCTGGGACAGGGAGCTGAGACTAATCCTTGTTAGTTTAGTTTAATTTTTAATTTGGTGTTATGTTTTTATATTGTTTGAAAGAAGGTTAAGTGGTAACCCCTTTCAATTGTTAGCTCTAACATGGGTTAGAGTTGGTCAGGTGGTTGGGATTGGTTTTGTGCTCCTTGTATATTGATACCTAAAGCTCTGTCATGTAAGAGGGCGAGTCCCCTTTGATATGATACAGGTTAAGGCTCTGTCATGTAAGTGGGTCAGCCCCCATTGACAAGATCCAATAGAAGGCTCTGTCAAGTAAGTGGGCCAGCCCCCATTGACACGATCCAGAAGGGCTATCGGTCACAGGTCTCATCCTCGCTGAAGCTCTTGAGGCAAGCAGACTCATAGACAGTATCCATGAAGTCTTCTGCCCATTCAGGTAGGAACCAAGGTTTTTTCTTTATAACCTACAACATATGTTGTTTTCCTGTTTTGTTATATATAGTATTTAGCTGTCTCTTACCCTCCACCAAGGGTGCCAATCAGCTAAGTATATATCTGCCAGGGAAGTTGCATGTACAAAAATGATATTGTTATGATACAATAAAGTTTTGTACATACTTACCCGGCAGATATATACTTAGCTATAGTCTCTGACGTCCCGACAGAATTTCAAATTTCGCTGCACACGCTACAGGTAGGTCAGGTGATCTACCCTCCCGCCGCTGGTTGGCGGGACTAGGAACCATTCCCGTTTCCTAATCAGATTTTCTCTTCCACCTGTCTCCTGAGGGGAGGTTGGGCGGGCCATTAATCGTATATATCTGCCGGGTAAGTATGTACAAAACTTTATTGTATCATAACAATATAATTTTTATGTCTCCAAAAGTGTCTAAATATAAAACATGAAAAATGTTGATGGTATTACCCTTTATTTCCTTTTTTGTTCACTTGTTAAAAGTGTATCTCACACCAGTTTTATGTCTGATTCAAGAACAAATGAATCTTGTTAGCCCTCCAAAGATCCTGAGTTTCTATTTACTGGTCTGGTTAAGCTTTGTACTAATACTCATAATGAACATTAAATCTTGAGTAGGAATATTTCATTTTAGGTGAGAGAAAGCCAAAGAAACCTGCTCCCATGTTGACTGCTCAAGATAAGCAAGGATCTGCCATTGATCTGGGCCTGGGCCCTCCTCTAGAACCTGATCAGGCCGAAAATTACAAGCGCATACAACAGGTAAGACCTTAGATTAGTGTATGTATCAAAGGACTGATCCACTTCATTCTAAGTGGGACACTTTTAGGGAGTTGGAAGCCATTACAGTATGTCATTCAAGTGGTTTGAAACTTTTATTATCCTTTCTGAGATTCATATTCTCAGTAAATCAAATATATATTGGTTTTCTTTAGTTAAGTTTGTTATTTAATCCTTCATGCACTTTCAGGTAGACACATTTCTCTGTTCTTTAGAAATGAAAGAAATGTAGAAGATTTAGAGTAGTTGAGTCTAGAGAATTTTTTTTTGTTCTAATTTTCACCAAGCATTCGAATGAATCTGCCTGTGACGGTTGAAGAAAAATTTAACCCGGAATATTAGTGTAACTACTGGATGAAATTCATTTGAAATGGAAAAAAATGTTAAAGTAGGCTGAACAATGTTGAGAAACGGCTGCTCAGTCTTGTCATGTCTGTCTCCAGATTTTGGGACAGAAAAGTTTTGTGCTTCATAGCTTGTTGATAGTCTCACAACAATTGATAGCTTAATGTGTTGTAGACGAACATCAAGTCTGTCTATATACTGAAACCCTAGTCGGGAACAGATACCAAGTTTCAGCCAAAATTTTAAAAATTTCTTTGGGTACTGTAGGTGTTGGTTCAAGAGACTGGAGAATAGGTTTTGATAGGTTGGGTACGTCGAGAAAACATGAGAGGGGTGACCTGTGGGAAGGCTCTGGGGGTCATAGAGGATCTCAGAGAAATGACGTTGATGAAGGCCTGAGCAAGAGGGAAATGGAGACAAATGTCACAGGAGAGGAGAGAGTGAAAGTGGGAGATTAAGCCTACACGGAAACTGTGAGAACATTAACGAAGTAGATGGACATCTTATCTTTATTTATTGGTACCAAATTTTGACTTGATTTGTGTAAGAAGGGACTGCTGCGGAATTGTATTGTAACTTCACAAAAGAGTGCCAATGCCATGTAAATTTTAGATACGTATTGGAGGTTCTTGTACCACAGTTTATGTCAGCTTGTAGTTTCTTAACTGCTTATCAGAAAAAATATAAAGGGAATTCTTGACATCAGCATGATTTTGTGTTTCAGTTTTGAGTGTCAGTACTTATACTTTAGTCCATTACCAAGAATAAAACAAATGATCACAGACAATGTGATTCAGTCCAGTCATTATTTTCACCAATGATGTAAAACTTTTTAAGTGTTTGATATCGCTGCTTGCTTCATTGGGAGTGTCATGTCAGTTTGTCATGTCAGTCAGTGCCTTGTCAGTTTGACTAATGGTATATTTGATTCAGTAATTTGATGATATTGACACCATATTCAGAATATTTGTTTAATTTTTTAACTTTACAGGTTGAAATGCAGTTTGAAAACCTCATGCTTAATACCATGTTTATTGGAAATATTTTTGTGTAATGTTGCTATTCAAGATTGTCTATGACTCCCAACTGGGGTAAGGCTCTTGACTGTTGAATGGGATTAAGAATACGTGGGAGGTCGATAACTACATTTTATCCTGTATTGTCACATAATTCCATGTCTGGTAATAACATTTGCAATTCAGATTTTTAATTTTTTCATTACATATTTTACTTCACTTCAGAAGTAATTTATGCAATGATATTTGACCTACATCTGAAAACTTGAAATTTGCCATGAGTCATAGACATTCTGTATCGTGATA
Source organism: Macrobrachium nipponense (assembly GCF_015104395.2). Taxonomy (NCBI): domain Eukaryota; kingdom Metazoa; phylum Arthropoda; class Malacostraca; order Decapoda; family Palaemonidae; genus Macrobrachium; species Macrobrachium nipponense. Next base: position 33,408,204 of record NC_087214.1, on the reverse strand, counting down.
ATTGTATATTTTTTGTAGCCCATGCAGCTGAAGGCTTGTTTTTACTTGAACTGTAATTTTTCTTGTTCACAAGCAAACTGTGCCTTCATTCCAGCTCAGTCAGGCTTACGAGGTAACGCTATATTTTGGAGGGGACAAAACGTTCTAAAATTTCCTGTCCTAGAATAGCTGTTGGTATCGTGCACCAAGGGCATCACTGCTTAGTCTAGTCATATGTTTCCATTTGTTTTCTTAACACCATGCCCTTGCCAAGTTCTAGGAATAAACGTTTTTGTTCTGTTAAACACTACTATGACTTTAAAAGGAATGCCACATTAAGATGATGGATGATAACATAAACTGCAAAAACTTCACCACCTCTGCTTGTTTCTAAATTCCTCTTCAGCGTTGAAGTTTTTCTTCTAATGAAAACATACGTAAATGCTTTTTTACATACACTTAGTTTTGAGTTACATTTAATGCTGTTTTTCCTTCGTATAAAAGTATATATGATTTTTATATAGAATTATTTTTGGTAAAGCATCTCCCATTTTATATTCATAATGTTCCACATCCCATCTTGCTTTATTCAACTGATTTTGCTGCTTTGAATTTGACTTTCCTGTAGGCTTCAAGTTCCACATCCCTTTTTGAATTGCAAAGATTTTACTAATCTCTCTAGCTTTTTCCTTTTCTGACACAAACAAAGTAGAATTTTTAATATCCTTAGGGCTGTCTCACAGCTCATGAGTTTGTTGTAACATTCTCGTGTTACGTACTCTTCGCTTATTTGTGCCGTCCATCAGTGCTCTTTTGTCTGATGATAATTGTGATTTTAAAACAAGATACTAGCATGATTTGTTAAGGATATTGGAATCATGAGTGAAAGATTATGATTGCCTATAATTTGAGCTTCAAGTAGGCTTTTCTGTGACATTTTCCATTTGTCAGTTTGTTATTTTGATTGGTTTTTTAAAATCCCACAAGAGGTTTTCATGGCTGCTCAGTTTTGGAAGGTCAGCCCTATTTTTCGTTCTTGAGTTGTGCATTTTTCTTAAAGGAGCCAAGCAAATGTATGCTATTCATTTCACAAGATTGCACAAAGTCAGTTTTTTTTTATAATGTAATGAATTAATCCGTTTAGTTTTCTATTTACTTCTCTGTATATTTATTAAACTCTTTAGGCACTTGATCACAATTAGAGTTTTGTAGACAGTTACCATGTGAATGCTTTCGAACTATACATTTTCAATATTGCTTCATCTATGACTAATCATGATTATCCGGAAAGATCTTGCTTGCATCACTCTCTTACATGCCTGCCTTTGGTACGCAGTCTTTCAATATGATATCACATCCAGTTTGAGTCATTGTCAATTTGCTAGACATTACTGATTATTAAATCTTCCTCTTAATATTCATTGATATGTCTCTGAATCATAAACAAAAGTTGCCCGCCATTATTTTTTATGCCTGCCTTTGATATGTGGGGATATTTTGAACGTGATCATCAGGGATTTTGAATTCGCATAGATGTTACTGATTAGGGGCAGTCCCCGGTCATTGGTGGTCTCGGTTAATGGCGATCTGGTTTTATGGCGCCAATAGTAGAGAGTTATGGTGTCCTAACACGCCTAACACACAGGCGCCATTAACCGATTATCGGCACCATTAAGCAAAACTTGGCGTCATAAGTGGCATGCCATAAATTGCCAAGTTTCAGTTAATGGCGTTTTCCGCGATAACCGGGGACTCCCTGTTCTATATATTTCATTTTGATCTTTACTCTCAGGACTTGTGCTTTTAGTTGATCTCAACAGGTTATCTGCTTTCCAAGTATTTCCTCATTGTATTTGAATATCATATTTTTGTGAGCATAATGAACTTCCCTTTTCTACAGCCCTCAGCTTTAAGCCTCTGTTAAACCTGGTCGTAAAAGGTCAGATTTTAGATCTTAACAAGATTGTACTAAAATGTTACTATAGATGATTTGAGTGACTTGATTTTAGGAGTAGTAATGTTTTATGTCGTTATTCTGTTCGTAGAAGTGGGGGTGTGTGTGCGTGAATGTGTTTTATTTGGTTATAACAATGTCATATATCCATATTCGTTCATACAAGCACAGTACATACACACGTACATAAAATTACTGGGTGTGTCACTTGTGTAGTGTTTTATTTATCTTGGAGAGTCATAATTTTGTTCATTGTGTATATGGCAAATTGTATTTGTTGCTGTCAGCCTGAGAGAAAGTAGTTGAGCACTAAAACCATTTTTCTTTTATGACCACTCCCATTGTTTTTCAGATCCTCGTCAGAATGAATAAACTGTGCGTTACGCAGTCTGCTCACGGTCACTTGAACCCTAAGAGGAACGAGCAGCGTCTCCTGCGCAACATGGGTATTCACGCTGTGGTATTGGACTTGCTCCAGGCAAGTATCTTCTTATTCTTATTACTTACCATATTAATTATTTGAAGATGACTTTGCTATTACAGGCAGTCCCCGGTTATCAGCGGGGATGCCTTTCTCAGAAGGGTACTGTTAAGCGAAAACTACCATTAACCAATTTTATGGCAATAGACAAGCACCATAAAACCGGATCACCATTAACCAAGTCCCCTGATAACGGGGGACTGCCTGTATGTAGGGAACTTGATGAAATAACTCCATACCTTTCAGACTTACATTTCATTTATTCCTTTACATTTCTTCACACACTTTGGTGTCCAACTTCTTTAACATTGATCGATTCTTATTTTCATTATATTAAAGGTAAGATATTATTGGGAATAAAAGTGATTATATGCTTCAAGTGTTGAATAGAATAGTTTCTTGATAGACTGCACTTTACCCAGCTAGTATTTTGGTTTTGTTTTTGTCTTCAGAGCATTTAATTGAAAACACGGGGTTTTGTTCATGAAACTTACCTGTCAGATATATATATAGCTGTATTTTTCCGAATCCTGACAGAAATTTAAACACTTACGACACACGCAGTGGGAGTCAGGTGGTTAGTACCCATTCCCGCCGCTGGGAGGCGGGTATCAGGAACCATTCCCATTTTCTATTCATAATTTTTCTGTCGCCGGTGCTGTAAACAATGTTTGCAGCACCTCCGTCCAGATTTTGGAAATTTACTAGCTACTTGAGTACTATCCCTTTTGGTTTTTTCTTTGGTATCTGAATTGGATTGGTGGCTTGGCACACGTTGACTTTGGATTGATTTGATTTTGGTATTGATTTTTCTTTGATCAAGATGTCAGGGTCTAGTTCAACTAGCGCTAGATTTTGTTCTATGTCCGAATGTAGAGGTAGGCTACTGAAAGCTTCAGTAGACCCACATTCTGTTTGTAAGGTTTGCAGGGGGAATGAATGTACGTTTGAAAGTCGTTGTAAGGAGTGTGAAAGATTAACAGAGTCTGAGTGGAAGGCGTATGAAACCTATCTTAAGAAACTTGAGCGAGATAGGTTAAGGAGGTCTTCCTCCAGGAGTGTTTCAGGTAGGCAAGATTTTAATGATTCTCCTGCTAATCCTCCTTCTGTAGTTTATGCTCCTACCCCTGTAGTGTTGCCTCCGGCCCCTGAAGCAGTGTCGGTAGAAGGTAATACTTTATCGCTAATTCTTGAATCGATTCGTAACTTAGAATCAAAAGTGTTAGCTCTGGAGAGCAAAAGTGAAGAAAAGTGCAGTGAAAGTGCCCCTTGTGTAGTGGAGGGTGCGTCAGATCGGCCTCATTCCGCCTCTAGACCTAGACCTCTGCTTGACTCCCAGGTTACGGGGAGAGAGCATGTCGAAAGTCGAAGGAGGGTTATGAGGAACCCCCACCGATCTGGCGTGCCTTCGACAGCTTCTGACGAACCTACCCAGACTGCCAAGGAGCGTGCGCGTGCACGTCTTCTCAAGGAGTGCTTTTCCTCTTCGGAAGCTTCCTCCACGCGCAAGGGGTGGAGCTCTCATGCCGCATCACGTCCGCTGAAAAGGACGGCTCGTGTTCGGGACGCTTCACGTCCAAGTTGTTCTCCGGAACTTTGCTCTTCGCCTGATAGTGCGTTTGCTGCTTTTCCTCTGCAGAAGAAGCGTAAGGATTCTTCGGAGGCGGAGTCTTTCCTAGATGATTCTTTCGAGCGCCGTAGTCGCTCTAAGGTGCGTGAAGTGGCGGTTCCTGGGAGTAGGAAGAAGGCGTCCACTCGCCTGCTCACAGGATCAGCCCCTCCCCAGAAAAGGAGGCTTCACCTACAAGCAAGATTCTCCAGTCGCTTCAGCAGCAACTTCGGATAGTTATTTCTTCGAGAGACTGTTCCACGTCGCCGTAGAAAGGATGACAATCTTCCTGTGAAGAGGTCGAGGCGTTCTCCCTCTCCCTCTCCTCGCTCGTCTCTCTCTCCATTTGAGTCTCCCTCTAGAGTTCGTTCCGCTCCCCAGCAACTCTCTAGAGGAGGTGAGAAATTTGTTTCTCGCTCTCGAGAAGCGGTTGTATCCGCTACTACGAAACATGTAGATAGGAAGCGCGTTTCTTTAGATGCCGAGCGCGCTTCTATGAAAGTCAAGCGCGCTTCAGTGGACACCGAGCGTGATTCGGTGCAAGTTAAGCGAGCGCCAGTAGACGCTCAGCGCGTTACAGTGGACGCTCGGCGCGCGCCAGTGGACGCCAGGTGTGCACCTGTAGCTGTCGAGCGCGCTTCAGTCGGCGCCAGAAGATTGGCATCGGATGCCAAGCGCACGCCTACGGACGTCAGTTTTCCACCACCGCAAGCGCAAGTGGAAGCAGGAACTCTTCCTGTTCGCTGCTCTTTCTCTTTTGAGAAAGCTCGTGACTCTTCCTTACTTCCTCCGACTTCTCCAGTGTCTGAAGAGGAAATTAGTGACGCTTTCGTCGAAGTGGACGAAGAACAGCAGTTGGCTCCAGTCTCGACGGACTACAAGGTTTTGACTCGTCTGCTACAGTCAGTCTTTGCAGACACTTTTCAGCCTGAAGCTCCACATACTCCTCCCTCTCAGTTTTCGTCATCCAAAGCTACTAAGATCTCGGGCTTTGTGAAAATGAAGAAGTCGCTTTCTACGAAGCAAGCTTTTCGCAAGGTCCATGATTGGATGGAAAAGAGGAAAGCTTCAGGCAAGACTTCTTTCGCTTTACCACCTTCAAGACTTTGTGGCAAAGCTGGTATGTGGTACGAGACGGGAGAAAACGTCGGAGTTAAGCTTCCAACCTCGGCTAAAGGAGATTTTGGTAGTATTGTGGATGCCGCCAGATGATCTTTTCTGTCTTCTTCCAAAGTCTCTTGGACGCATAGTGAGCTAGATTTTCACCTTAAAGGCCTCTTCAGGACACTAGAGGTCTTTAATTTTCTTGACTGGTGTCTAGGAGTTTTGGATGCCAGGTCCAGGAGTTCTGATTCCATCAGTCTGGGGGAGCTCTCCAGTGTATTGTCTTGCATGGACAAGGCCGTCAGGGATGGTTCTGAGGAATTGGCTGCTCATTTCAGCACGGGACTGGCTTAAGAAGAGAGCACTCTTTTGCAATTTTACCGCAAAGTCCCCCCCCCCCGGTTTCTCGCCAGCGCAAAAAGCGGATCTTCTTTTCGCGCCTTTCTCAGAACATCTCTTCCCCCAGTCTATGGTAAAGGACATTGCCACCAGTCTCCAGGAGAAAGCAACCCAAGACCTTCTGGCGCAGTCTTCTAGGAAGCCTACAACTACTTCGTCTTCTGGGTCCTCTGCTTTGAAGAAATCGAAGCCCTTTGGATCTGCTTCTTCCTCGAAGCCAGCCCCTCGAAGGAGGCTCTTTCAGAGGCAAGACCCCCGCTCCTTCTAAGAGCAAGAAGTGAGAGGGAAGTCCTTCAGCCACCGGTAGGAGCCAGACTTCTACATTTCGCGAGAGCCTGGGAAGAGAGATGTGCCGACGCTTGGTCTCTGGACATCGTCAAGAAGGGGTACAGAATTCCTTTCCTGAAGTTACCCCCGCTGTCTTCGACACCAAAGGATTTGTCTCCTTCGTATCAGGGAGAAAAACGGAAAGTGCTTCACGATCTACTAGATCAAATGATCGAGAAGCAGGCGGTGGAGCAGGTCTTCGACCGGAGTTCTCCAGGGTTTTACAACCGTCTGTTCCTAGTGCCGAAGCAGTCAGGGGGGTGGCGCCCCGTTCTGGATGTCAGCAGTCTAAATCGCTTCGTTACCAAGCAGAAGTTCAAGATGGAGACACCTCAATCCGTGCTAGCAGCCTTAAGACCGGGGGATTGGATGGTCTCATTAGACCTTCAGGACGCATACTTTCACATCCCCATCCATCCCCAATCAAGAAAATACCTGCGGTTTGTCCTGAAAGGGAAGGTATTCCAGTTCAGGGCACTCTGCTTCGGTCTCAGCACGGCGCCGATGGTGTTCACCATTCTTATGAAGAACGTTGTGAGGTGGCTCCATCTTGCGGAAATAAGGATCTCTCTCTACCTAGACGACTGGCTTATTCGAGCCCCATCGCAAGACCGGTGTCTGAAGGACCTTCACACGACTTTGTCGTTAGCGAGGTCCCTGGGACTTCTGGTGAACCTCGAAAAGTTGCATCTGACTCCTTCTCAATCCTTAGTCTATCTGGGGATTCAGATGGACTCAGTGGCTTTTCGGGCTTTTCCGTCCCAGGGGCGACAACTTCAATGCCTAGACAAAGTGTCAGCCTTTCTAGGGAAGGAAACATGCTCGGTGAGGGAATGGATGAGTCTGCTGGGGACCATTTCCTCACTGGAGAAGATTGTTTCTCTGGGAAGGTTGCACCTTCGACCACTTCAGTTCTTCCTCTCAAGCAATTGGTCACGCAAACAGGATCTAGAAGAGGTCTTGTTTTTGACAGAAGAAGTGAAAAAGCACCTCAAATGGTGGTCGGATCCAAAGAAGCTTGCGGAAGGACTTTCGCTCAAGCTTCGGAACCCCGACCTAGTGTTGTTCTCCGACGCGTCCTCCACGGATTGGGGAGCAACACTAGGAGGGAGGGAGAAGAAGTGTCAGGCACCTGGAGAGGGGAACAGGTGTCCTGGCACATCAATCTAAAAGAACTTTCAGCGATTTACCTTGCTCTAAGGTTCTTCCAAGAGGAAGTCTCCAACAAAGTGGTTCAGATAAACTCGGACAACACCACAGCCCTGGCATACCTCAGGAAACAGGGGGGAACTCACTCTCCTTCTCTGTTCGCCATCGCGAAGAATGTCCTGATATGGGCGAAGTCGCAAAACGTCACGATCCTGACAAGATTCGTGTCAGGCGTGGAAAACGTGCGAGCGGACCTTCTCAGTCGGCAAGGACAGCTTCTGCCGAGGGAATGGACCCTTCATCAGGAGGTATGCCAGGCGTTATGGAAGCTGTGGGGATGTCCTCATGTGGACGTTTTCGCAACTTCCCTAACGAAGAGACTTCCTTTTTATTGCTCCCCAGTTCTGGACCCCGGGAGCAGTGGCAGTAGACGCCCTACTGTGGAATTGGTCGGGACTAGACATTTACGCTTTTCCCCCACTCAAGATCCTCGGGGAAGTAATGAGGAAGTTTGCTGCATCAGAGGGAGTGAGGATGACCCTCATCGCCCCCTTCTGGCCAGCGGTCGACTGGTTCACGGAGGTGATGTCCTTCCTGGTAGACTTTCCAAGGACTCTGCCCCTAAGGAAAGATCTACTCAGACAGCCCCACTTCGAAAGGTACCACAAAAACCTCCCCGCTCTGAGTCTGACTGCGTTCAGACTATCAAGAAGTTGGCCAGAGCGAGGGGTTTTTCAAGACCTGTGGCAACGGCGATTGCCACCGCAAGGAGGCCCTCCTCAATCGCAGTTTACTAATCGAAGTGGGCTGTCTTTAGAAGTTGGTGCAGAAAGAAGGGCATTTCCTCCACCTCAACCTCTGTGAGCCAGATAGCAGATTTCCTTCTTCACCTTAGGAAAGAAGCGAAACTAGCCGTTCCCACGATTAAAGGCTACAGAAGCGTACTACTGTAGTACTTTCTGTAGTCTTCAGGCATAGAGGACTCGACTTAGCGAATGACAGAGACATTCATGATCTCATTAGATCATTTGAGACTGTGAAAGTTCTCCAACCGAAAGTACCATCGTGGAACTTAGACGTGGTACTTAAGTTTCTCATGTCGAGTCAATTTGAACCGCTCCATTTAGCTTCGCTTAGGAATCTTACTAAGAAGACCATTTTCCTAACCGCTCTGGCGACGGCGAAGAGGGTTAGCGAAATTCAAGTCATAAGCAAGCACATTGGGTTCAAGGATCATAGTTCAGTTTGTTCCTTAAGCCCTACGTTCTTAGCAAAGAACGAGAACCCTTCCAACCCTTGGCCGAGGACGTTTGAGATCAAAGGGTTGTCGGAGCTAGTGGGACCTGAACCTGAGAGAGTCCTGTGTCCTGTCAGGGCTCTCAAGTTTTATTTGCAGAAAACCAGAGCATGCAGAGGCTCTTCGGAGAACTTGTGGTGCTCTGTGAAAAAACCAGATCTTCTGATGTCGAAGAACGCACTGGCGTTCTTCTTAAGAAGTACGGTTAAGGAAGCCCATGAAAAGTGTAGTGAAAGTGACATGGAGCTTCTAAAAGTGAAAGCCCACGAGTTGAGGGCTATTGCTACTTCGGTGGCTTTTCACAAGAATATGGCAATCAAAGATATTTTGGGCGCCACTTATTGGCGAAGCAATTCGGGGTTTGCTTCACACTACCTGTGGGAGGTGAAAGCAACATACGAAAATTGTTACTCGCTCGGACCATACATCGCTGCAGACACTGTTTTGGGGGCAGGAGGTAGCGCTCATCCTATCCTTTAATGGTTAGGGGAGTTTTTAACTTGTGTTATGGTTGTGGGGTTGACCGCCTGCGGCGGATCTCCCTTCCATTAGCTTAGTCTAAGTGGGATGCCTTTGATAGGCTACACCAGGTGGTTTTATTTTACTTCGTTGCCCTCATTGTATGGTCAATGGTCTAGTCACGTCGTGGTCTCGCCCCTGTTGACAGATCATCTGGAGTGCACCAGCTTTATAGGTCTCTACCTCGCTGGCAACTCTAGTAGCACAAGCAGACTTACGCGGCAGTAACCACGAAGTCAGCTATGCTAACAGGTAAGGAACCAAGATATCAATTATCTGCATATATATGTTTCCTAAAATCTTCTATTCTGTCTACTCCCACCACCAAAGGTGGGATTCAGCTATATATATATCTGACAGGTAAGATTCATGAACAAAATGATATTGTAATGATACAATTAAGTTTGTTCATACTTACCTGGCAGATATATATATAGCTGTATTTTTCCGAATCCGACAGAAATTTAAACACTTACGACACATGCAGTGGGAGTCAGGTGGTTAGTACCCATTCCCGCCGCTGGGAGGCGGGTATCAGGAACCATTCCCATTTTCTATTCATAATTTTTATTTCCACTGTCTCCTGAGGGGAGGTGGGTGGGTACTTGATTATATATATCTGCCAGGTAAGTATGAACAAACTTAATTGTATCATTACAATATCATTTTTACTTTAATGTAGAAAAGGGCTTCCTTATGTGAACCCATTTGTCATGATAATAGAACAGTCTTGCTGTTGCATCTCCGAAAGTGAGCAGGGAGGAAGAACTGCGGGCTTTGCTGCAGCAACCCCCAAGTACCCTTTTTCTCAGCGGATGACACTGGATGACATCCAGGGAAGATAAAGGGACCCCGGGTGAATGTGAAGCTTAGGAAAGTGCTGCTACTTCAAAAACCTACCCCAGTTAGCAAGAGCCGTGGGACTGCCGACTACAAAGTCCAGGAGATTTGTGAGCCACTCCTGCATAAGCCAGGAAGGAGCATTGAGAGCCATTTGAGAGAGGGATTCTTGTGGCTAGATTGACAGTTAGAGTAACAATTACATCAAAGGGAAGATTGATGTCGGGTGAAAATATGTAAGGAATATTCGGACAAAATTTCTGAACTATATTATTCTTAAAACTAAATTACAACCAATCAATGGTCCCTTTGCAACTCAAGGTTGCCAAAATTATTGTAATCCTTTCTATATACATACATATGAAATAAAAACAATGAAATTCTTATTTTCTTGGAAACTAAGAATTTCTGAGGAAAATAACCACTTTCACACCAGACTTATTTCAAGCCCACACCAATTTTCTACTTCTACTTAATGTATGAAACCAAACTGCAAGATGAATAAATAAAAAAAAATAAAAAGTAACTTGAAAATGCACAATTCAGGATCTGGAATAAGTTAGCATAAGCTTTCTCAGAATTGAAAATAATATCCATTTCACATACACAATCAAAGTATACTCCCAGAAGTTGCACTTATCAATGGATAATTTAAAAGGTTTTTGTCCAGTTCCGTTGCCCTAAAAAAAACAGTCAGTCATACCATTATGAAAGAAGAGGCAGCCTAAGCTCTGGGCTACCTTTAACGGTATGCACTGTTTCACTAAAAGGTAATAACACTTGTTAACAACTGCCTTTAACTCTAGGGATCGTTCAATGGCAGACTTAATGTTGAAAAGTTGACATGACTTCCATGTTACCTCCTGGACAATTGCTTCACTAAATCTTAAGTGACACTGCTGATAACAATTGCAACGCTGATGCGTCAAAACAGCCAGAGCTTTACATACTCCAAATAATACTATAGCAGTTTAACTGAAATGACACAAATCTCATTTAAGACCCGTCCATTGATGGGAAAAACTCAGTATATCACACAGACACACCAAAGAAACCACGATCAGAACCATCCATAGAAGGGGAAGAAGTTCCATGCCAATAACAAAAAGAAAAAGTCTTTACATAATGAAATAAACTTAAAGAAAATAGATAAAAAATACTTTTAATTAATTTTTTTCCTTACAATCTTGCTCACAAACCAATTGCCTTTAATTACAACCCATATCTACCCCTTATTGGACAAAGTAAACTTTTTTTCCCTTTCTGTATATAAGAGAAAAACCCAAACTACCACAGGCTAGATCTGACACTTCACCACCATTGGCCAGATAAGACAAAAGGGAAGGAAGTGGCATCCAGACCATCGTAAATTAGGAGTAGCAATCTGTGGCCCAAGTCACTTGGTCCAGCTCTGGAGAGTGGTTGATTAGATTTTTAGTTTTAGGCAAAGTTGCAAATACTCTGTAAATCCACCTAACCATAGGGTCCTACAAATGTTTAAATAAAGGGTCTGACAGTTTTTGCAGTGACCCTATTCTGAATGCCTAGTGTGAAACACATCATGACGTGAAGGTTGTGTTCCTTTTCCCAAACAAATAAAGAAATACTTGCTACCACCATGTCGCATATAGGCTCCGAACGAGTGCCCCCCTTGCTACTAGTACTAGAGGTAAGTGACAGCATTACTCCTATAAAGCAACGTGACAAGAGAGTCACTAAAGCTTAAAGGACAAGGAAGACAGACCTTGGTATTAGGAAGTTGATAGTATTTCTAACCAGTAACCCATAGCCTGTAGCCCAGAAAGTGTGTTCCCCAACCACTGGGTATCATTTATATCAACTGGATCTGGTTGAACAAGAGGAATCCCACACAGCAGGTTTTCCTGCTGCTAGTTTTATGAAAGACAAAACAGCATAGGAACCCAAATCCCATTCCCAGAAGCGACAAAAAAGAACGAAATGAGATGGAGAAACCGGAGTGAGGGATGGGACCTGGAAGGAAGAAGCCCACATGCAGAGTCTCCCACTTTCTTGGAGTACATATGAGGCTGCTGCGCTTGCAGAGAGGAAGAGGCTGGAAGCACCAACTGCCAAACACTGCCACATGTTGCCCTCCGTAAAGGGAAAAAGAATCCTTAAACCCGAACGGTGCCATGGATAATCTAAGAAATTCTGAATCAATTTGAAGGAGACTGCAAAGGTGCAATTAAAGTACCGAGCTCTGCCAGTGCTGGAAATAAGTGAATATGCATAAAGAATTGGATTGCAAGGTGTAAATATTACCATGAAGAAAGCAAAGCAGAAATTGCTGCCAGATTTGTGGTAAAACAAATAAGAATATAAAAAGATTTGTTACAAAACAAAGTAAAGAATCCCCCAGATGAAAACAAAAGTGCATGGAAAGGAGATGAACAATGAAAAAATAAAGCCACATCGGTATCAATTACTTGAGGGCTAAATCTTGAGAGAGTGATGCACAAGTGTGATTGTTAAAAGTGACTTAGAAGAATGTCTAGTAACTGAGGAATCACAGGAGATCTACCCATGTGCCATGAGGGCATTTAGATCTTGATCGGCCCGAGTGTTGTGCCTGGACTCTTGTGAGCAAACAGACGACAATGTATGTGATTAATATGGGTGTAAAAAATAGGAATTCGTGTATTACATGTATGGTTGAGGACATTTTTTGTTATTGTTGTCTAATTACTGTATTTTTCTTTAAAATTTCAGATACCCTATGACAAAAAGGAAGACAAGAGAATGAATGAGTTAATGGAATTGGCACACCAGTTTCTCCAGAACTTTTGTTTGGGTGATCGTCAAAATCAAGCTCTGTTGTACAAGAACATTGAATTGTTCCTTAATCCAGGGGTACGTATGTTTTTAAGGGTTTATGTGGTTGTAAATTGAAAAGTGTAAAACACAAGATGTGAAAGTTATAGAAAAACTAAAGCAGTTGATAATTAAGTCCCAAACACAGAATCCTACTCTAGAATTATTAGAACTATGTACTTATTATAGATATAAATAATGTTGAGGCAGGATCCATAGAAAGTATTGGTCCCTGAATAAGTGATATGCAAGTTGCTACTGATGAAGATTATCCAAAACGTAAACGCTTCAATGCTGCATTTGCATATTTTGCAGCTATTGCTAATAAATTATGAAATACTACTACACTTTCACACCTTGGTCAGGTATACTAGAAATATTGACAGCACCTATCTCATGCATGTTGTACATACTTGGATGTCAAGTGTTTTATTAACATTATTTCCATAAACTTTCAGCTGCTGGAGGCAAAGACAGTTTGCGCAGTATTTAAGGACAACTCTCAGCTCTGTGGCGAAGTTTCTGAACGTGTAATTCAGCATTTCATCCACTGTATTGAAACACATGGGCGTCACGTCCAGTACCTGAAATTCCTTCAGACAATTGTCAAAGCCGAGGGTCAGTTCATCCGACGTAGTCAGGACATGGTGATGCAGGAGGTGGGTGAGGTCTTTCAAAATTGATTGTCTGTTGCAAAGCTTCAAGTTGGATTACAAAATCCATTGGAGGTTTTAGGTCATTTTTTTAAAATGTATGTACTATGTTGTATTATGACATACATATTCAGATTTTTATTTGTCTTCTGGTAATATAGCTGTAAAATTTTTCAGTGGTCCCCCTCATACTTACAGGGAATGCGTACCAGACCCCCCCCTTTTAATAGTTAGAATTCGCAAATAGTTGGAACCCCTATAATAAAAATGCTAAAAACAGCCTATTTTGTTAGTTAAAACTCAAGAAAAACCCACTAAAAATTTTCATACTTAGTTTTTTTTAAGTTTTATCACAAACAGTGCATTTTATGGTGAAATTGATAAAAAAAGAAAAAACAGGAATTTCTGAATATTTCTCATAGAAAAATACTGCGAATAGGCAAATTTTCTACAAATAATGGGAGTTAATGTCCCCAAGAGAAATCCACGAATGTGTGTCTGGAAATCCAGAGAATGCAAATACGTGGGAGGGGTGGCCGTCCACTGTATTCAGATTTTTATTTTTCTTCTGTTAACAAAGCTGTAAAATTGTATTGACATTCATGAAAAATTTAGATGGAAGTATATACTGTCATTGTGTAAATCTGTTTCTGTTTTGTTAATATGGCTTAAAATTGTGTTGAAGGCCTGAGATTATTAAATCTTTCAAAACATTCACATTGCTATTTTCTATTTCTCTTCACAAACCCATTACTCACAGTGCATACAGCTCATGTTCATGCACTCTTGAATGTCTAACAGACAGGAGAGCAATGGTAGTACCCTAGCGCCTCAGTGGCGTGGTTGGTTTCGTGTTTGCTTCTCACCTCGGTGGTCGCGGGTTCGATTCTCGGCCATTCCATTGAGGAGTGAGAGATGTGTATTTCTGGTGATAGAAGTTCACTCTCGACGTGGTTCGGAAGTCACGTAAAGCTGTTGGTCCCGTTGCTGAATAACCACTGGTTCCATGCAATGTAAAAACACCATACAAACAAAAACAAACAATAAACAATGGTAGTACCACATGTTAGCCACTTGTATCTCTTTTTGTGTAGCTGCCCAATAGTTTAGCAGTTCCTCAGTTATTTTACAGTAGGTCTAGGAAACTTAGTCTTATATTTTGCCCTAAATTGCTGTAAGTGACCTGCATTTGTAGTGATTAATATATCTTGCAAACTTTGCCACTAGCATTAAATCATGAGCATTCCATGTTCTTCTCTTGCAGTTGGTGAGTGCTGGGGAGGATGTTCTTGTTTTCTACAATGAGAGGTCATCCTTCAACCTCTTCATTGACATGATGAAAGCAGATCGCAGCAGAATGGATTTCGACGACAGTAGTCCCCTCAGGTATGAGAATAACGCCGATTAGTGTAACCATTTGTATAGGCTTGATGTAACTTAATTGCTGAAGCAGCCTCAACATATTGAGCCTAGAATTACCTCACTTTTTAGTTTAAACTTTTGAATATGAGGGCTCTTGAAATAGTTATATATTTCAAAATAAAATTCTAACTCTCTTTACTAAGTATCTGATTTGCACCAGATGGAAAAAGGCTCATGTTCGTTGTAGTAGTTGGTCAGAGAATGAGCATAAGTATTTTCTTGCCCTAAATAAAGCCAAATTATCCCTTTCATGTCAGAACATAATCTTTCCTCAGTACATCACCAGGAATTGGTATTCCATTCCCTGAAGTAAAGGAAGGCAACAGAAGAATCATAAAGAAAAAGTTGTCAGTGTACATAAACTAGGGTCTTTGCTCTTGTGAGTTCCCAGGAGTGGATGAATGTAATAGACTACTGTATGATGAAGTGTTTTATTGTTGTATAAATTAACATGCATGAGGTTTGTTCCTTAACAACTGGATGGCCTTGTTTATCCTAGTGTCCGAGTTAAGACGACCCCCAAATACCATGTATCCATCCATCCTTTAATAACTTAAAAAATTATTTTTTCAAAATATTCAGTCTGATTTAAATATGTTCAGATCTTGTTTTCTGTATGTGCATATACTGTGGAAGTTTGCCTCGTTCATTTGCCTGAAATAAAATTTTAAAATTTTTTCATATGATAATTTTAGAGAGTACATAACTGCCCAGTATTACAGACTTTACTTACATAGTTGCCCCTGTTTATAAGAGTGTATAGTGATTATACTATTATTATGTTGAAGAGTAGCCATTGAGTAAATTGATTTGGTTGACTTCAGGAATGTAGCACTATCAGTACCCTTCTTTTTGTGGTCTCAAGCTTGTAATAAGTTTTTAGGTAAATTATTCTCAACCTACATCTGATGATAAATCCCCGTTGTGCCATGAGAGTTCAATATTTTGCGTCACTTTTTAAATCTAACAGTAATGTTTATCTAAGTTTCATTATGCTCAGGCAGTGTCAAACATGTTTTCCAGAAAATTTTAAGACCTTACCAACAGCTGTAGTGCCAAAAAGCCCATATTTTTGCAAAGTATATTGGTAAAGAATTAAAGTCACATTCATTTGTTTAGTTGATATTATGCAAGTACTACAGGCAGTCCCCAGTTATCGGGGATCTGGTTTTATGGCGCTTGTATAGTGCCATAAAATTGGCGATTTATGGCACCTTAACGGGCCAAGTTCCTGTTATTTTGCCATAAGGCGCCATAACATATGTAGCAAAAGTGCCACAATGACCGGTTATCGGCCATAAATCTCTGATTTTCTGTTAATGGCAGTTTTCGCTTATTGGCACCCCTTCGGGAGTGAAACCCCCGCCAATAACTGGAGACTGCCTGTACAACATACTAACCAATGATGCCAAGTAAGACCAAATTAGGCCAAAAAGTTAAATTGGTACTGAATGTGTGGTAAATTGGGTGATGATTAAATTTTGACTTCATATTTGCATTAGAATACTTGAAGTCCAAATAGTGAATGCAATTTAATTTAATGATTTACGTACTAGTAAAGCATTCCTTGCACAGGTGAGAAGGATCTTCATACTTATTAGTTTAGTCATACTTGTGAGTAGAGTATATTCAGCATTTCTTCGACAAGTCAGTTTGTTGGTCTAATATGGAATACTAAGATATTTTTCTGTTGGGTTTCATCTTAATTTTTGAGGGGCCAAAGCTTCTGGCTGCAGTTTTCATGGTTTATACTAAGTTATGGAATGCGCGTGTGGTTTTTCTAATGAATTTGTTTGCTAGGTAATTTTAAATTGGAAAGCAGCCAGAATGTGAGGAAATATTCACTCTTAGTTTTAAGACTTGTTGCTAAGACACTGTTTTCCAGTGGAAGACCTGACTTTGATATTTTTACTCCAAATAGTAATCACACTTGTTCCTCAAACAGTTTTACAATGACAAGAACTTGAATGTGAGAAAATCTTTCTACTATGTAATTTAAGATGTTTCAAAGTGAGAAAACTAATGATTTTAAAGGATGTTGTGATGCCCATAATAACATTAAAAGCTGCCTTTCAGGTATCACATAGAGCTGGTGAAGCTGCTGGCCTGTTGCACTGAGGGAAAGAATGCATCAACCGAAATAAAATGTCACAGTCTCTTGCCTCTGGATGACATTGTAGTTATGGTTGAGCACGAGGATTGTATCCCTGAGGTAATGCCAACTGATATCGGAAACCTACATACTAGGTGTGCATGTAGTGGATTGGTGGGTTCTTTTCATTTCACGAAGAGCTTCCTGTAAACCTTCCGAGGGGAGACAGATTCTTTACTGAAATGATACGTAATGCAGTTGGTGATGCCAGTTTTTGTATTGGAGGACTTGAGTTGTGATTTATGAAATGAATAACTGGAAGTCTGTTTGTTGGTTGTTGTTTTGATGTGCCATAAAATCATGAGTAAACTTCCTTGAGGCAGTTCAGTACTATTAGTGCTAAGCAGGTTTATTAGTCAGCCTTTTTTTTTTCTCTCTCTCTAGAGGTCAGTATCAGCTCTTAACTTGCCAATTGGTCTATGTTAGCATTACATATTCATAGCCCTTTTCAAATCCCAGTAAAAGTTTAATGACAGGTATAAAGGTATGTAGTACAGGCAGTCCCCGGCTTACGAAGGGGGTTCCATTCTTAAGACACGTCGTTAAGCTGAAAATTGTCATAAGCCAGAAAATCGTCGAAAATCCTAAGAAAACCTTACTTTGGGTGTATCAAAAACTATGTAAACTGCATTGTTATTGCATTTCTCATCTAAAAAACCTTCAAATATTGATTTTTGGAGTCATTTATCTTCCGTCAGATCGCCGTCTTAAGTGTTGTAACCCTGGAACATGTGTCATAAACCTGGAAATGATTTTTGATGAATATAATTGAAAAGCTTTGTATCCTCGGAACGTCGCAAGCTGCCCATCGTAGGCTGGGGACTGCCTGTATAGGGTTTTGCGAGTTAGGTAGATGGAAATTAGTAAGGGTAGCAGTAGCTATTAAACAGCTAGATACCAAGATAGATTTATAGTGCTACCAGTGATTCATCCACAGGGAAGCTCATTTTTTTTTCATGTATGGGTGAAAGTAAGGGTGTTCATGAAGGATAAGATAATTATTCTGAAACAATGTAAGCTGAATATTATGTTATTGTTAGATTTATAAGGCTCATCCCAAGGAATTTTTTTATATTTTGTACGCTGTATATTCTGTGTATAAGATGACCTTTAGGTAAGACTAGGTAACAAATTAGTGTAAATTTTCATTAATTTATCTCAATTCTGTAGTATAAGATGACTGCTAAATTACAGAACCATTTGTGTATAGGTCAGCTATCGGGTACCATATATACTCGCTTAACCCTTTAACACCGATTGGATGTATTAAACGTCGATATAAATTGTCTGTTGGGTGCCGATTGGACATATGGTATGTCGATATAAAAAAAGTTTTTTTTTTTTAATTCGTGGAAAAATACTAATAGGCCTACCAGGCGAAAACTTTTGAATCACGCGCTTTCGGGGATGCTGCAAGCTCACGGATCAAGGCATTGTTTTGTTCACAATCATTACCCAGGCGCATAAGCGCAAATTTCTTTCTTCTCGCACTAAAAAACATCAGCGACACATCTCAGAAATTATTTCGTCACTTTGACATAATTTTTGCACCATTTTATATTATTAGTCATTACATAGAGTATTATATATGTAAATGTTCACAATTTCATGTAGAATACAACTAAAAACAACTCATGGTTGTAGCTTTTATCAGTTTTGAAATATTTTTATATAAATAACGATGTGCCAAAATTTCAACCTTCGGTCAAATTTGACTCGACCAAAATGGTAAAAAAACGGAATTGTAAGCTAAAACTCTTACATTCTAGTAATATTCAATCATTTACCTTTATTTTGCAACAAATTGGAAGTCTCTAGCACAATATTTCAATTTATGGTGAATTTATGAAAAAAAAAAATTTTTCTTATGTCTGCGCGGTAACTCTTCCTAAAAAAATCAGAAATTTTTTCGTCCGATTGTCGTAATGTTTGCACCATTTTAAATTAGCCGTTACATAAAGTTTTATACTATATGAAAATGTGCGCAATTTCATGTAGAATACAACAAAAAACAATCCATGGTTGTAGCTTTTATCAGTTTTGAAATATTTTCATATAGATAAAGATAAATAGAAAAAATTCGTCCTTCAGTCAACTTTAACTTGACCGAAATGGTCAAAAACTGCAATTGTAAGCTACAAAACTTACAGTCCAGTAATATTCAATCAATTACCTTCATTTTGCAACAAACGGGAAGTCTCAAGCACAGTATTTCGATTTATGGTGAATTTTTTAAAACGGCTTTTTTTTTACGTCCTCTTGTTGCGAATTCATGCATCATTTTGTCATAATATTTTCTGTGTTGCCTTGATCGTTTTACATATATCCCAATATTTATATATGATAATGATATTTTTTTCATTTTGATGATTGCATACTAAACTTCAGGCAATGACAAAAAAAGGAGCCAAAAATGAACTCATAATCTTGAAAACTAAGCGTGCTGTGATTTTTTGAAAAAACATTTTTTCCCCTTTGGCGCTCACTCGCGAATGCTGCCGGCATACGGGAGACGATTTTTAAAATACCACGTTGGCGTTTAAGGGTTAACATGCAACTTATGAAGACCTAATTTTGAAGCTAATTTTAAGGGGGTTGCATCATACACGATATAAAATTAACCTATGTAATATTCACATATTAGTATCGTGACATAAAATATAAAGATACGTCTTCTCCATGGATCTTTAAAAAAGTTATGCTTACATGATTACATTATCATTAAAATTTCTGAAAGGTTCCCAAAAGGTAAATGTTTCTGTGAGTGCAACAAGTTTTGCAACCATAACTTGATATTTGTTCCGACACGGCATACAAACCTTCGGTCCTTTTACAATAGGAAGGTACTAGCGGCAGCTGGATAGGTCGTAAGCTTTCGAACAAGGGGTTCGGTAGTTAACTGCTTGTCCGACAGGCGCGCGCGCGCGAATGGGAGGTAAACAAACCACTTTTGCTTTCGGCCTCACAGTGGATGGACGTGTGTGTTTCGACGCTCCTCTGCCCGCTGCTCGTCGTTTGCTTTCTGAGTATTTGGTTGTAATTGTGTATGAAAGAGTATTGTAAGTACAATCATTCTCTCTTTGCATAATAATTACTGCCTTCAATTGAATTATGATGGAATCTCCTCGCCTCGCTACCCCAAGGAGACTTTGCCCGGGTATCGAAGGGCGTAAATGTGGGAAGTTTAGATCGTTCCCAGAGATTGACCCTCATATTTTGTGTGCTCGGTGTCGGGGCGCGAATGCACCCGGGCCGAGCCCTGTGATGTATGTAATGACTGGTCGGTAGGCGCAGTGGACTTTGTATGAGGGCAGGAAGAAGCGAAGGCCTGCAAAGGAGTCGTCGGAAAGCTCTCCCGCGACTCCTTTGGGTGACGGACACTTCGTCTTCTTTCCTGCCGCCCGCTCCCTCAACTTCCACGTCTCGCGCCTTCCCCTTCGTGGGGGGGGTGTCTAGGTCCTTCTCCTCTCCTGACGGTGTCGAGTGTGGAGGAGGGCGCTAGATACCCTGACGTAGAGTGTACTCTGGGTCCTCTATCCGCTCGTCTTCGCGCGAGCGGGTAGAGGATCCTTCTAATCACCCGACTTTTGCCTCCTCAGGTGCGGTTGCCGTGAAGGATGACCTCGGACAGGTGTGGGCATCGTTGGGGCTGCAGGGCGTGCCGAGTGTCCAGGGGCTGCTCTATCATCTCGCTGGCTCCGTGGCGGTCACTCATGCAACGGTCACAACCACCACCACGACCCTTACAACACCCCGGCTACGCGTCACCTCCTCACCTGGTGTACACCCAGCACGCGGTCTCTGTGACACCCACAACATCGGTGCAGGGGCCAGTCGCCGTAACTCGGGGGAGTGTGATGCCGCACTGGGTATTTGCCGTGCTGCCGCGACCGGACTTCATGTGCCCGATAGCTCGCCCCTGGACCTCCCACCGGTACCGAGGACGTCTGTGCCGCTGGTTCGACCACCTGGACCGCCCACAGCCTGCCGTACCTGCCGTGACCACCGCTGCTGTTCCTGTTCCTGCTCCTGCCGTCTCGACTGCCGTTCCTGTGATGCTCGCACCTGCTGATGTTGTTCCTGTTCCTGGCGCCGCTGCTCCCGATGCTGGTCTGTTCGGACAGGTACGTCCGGGCCCTGTTGCTTCGGCAACAGCAGCCCCGGCTCCGTCCTGGATGACAGACCTGACGTCTTGGTCCTGAGGAGGTTGACGAAGAAGAAGAAGAAAGAGGAGGAAAGGTGTCGTCGTCGTCTTCATCGTCTTCTTCGTCGTCGTCGTCGTCTCCGCCTCTCCTTCTTCTTCTAAGGCCCCACCGCCTAAGAAGAAGAAGGTTGCCTCCCCCCCCCCTCAGAAGTCTCCTTCGGGAACTTCTAAGGGCCCGTCTCGCTCCGGTGAGACGTTGGGGTTCTTCCGCTGGTCGCCCTGCTCCTTCGGGAGCAGGACCCGTCTCTTCTCCCGCAAGGAAGAAGACTACGGGGACCAGAGGGGTGCCGGCTAACACCGGCACTTCCTCGCCTGCTGTCAGTGGTTCGGCACAGCAGCAGGATCCGGCTCGGCCCGGATCCGTTCGCGAGAGGTACCGAGTGTACGGTCCGCCTAACAGTGACCGTGCAGCCAGGAACCAGACCTCTGAGTCCGCTCAGCGTCAGGTTTTCATGGCACGGAGCGGAAGACTGGTGACAGCCGCTCACGCGGCTCTCACCAGACCAGCTCTCGCTCTCACGGCGAGCAGCTGGCTACCCGGGGGCGGACGTGACGGTCCATGACCGGCCACGGGCTGAGGCTGGGAAGAGGTCCCCCCCGTTCGCCGGCACCAGCCACGGCTGGTACCAGCGAACTGACGCACCGTGAGATACGACGATCTCACAGTGACAGTGGAGCTCGCCGGTCGCCTGACCGTCGCTCTCGCAGAGAGGCGATCGGGTACGGCAACCAGCACCAGCTCCTCTGACACACGAGACCGCCGCCGTGTTCTCGGTCCAGCCGTTCTCCACAGCGAGACGGCTCGACTAGGTCTGCAGCTCGATCACCACCGCGGGTTGGCGATCGCCTGCAGTCCTCCAAGCCCACTGGTTCTGCCAGCGAGCGAGGAGGGAGCGTCAGGTCTGCCTCTCCCATACCTTCAACCTCCTCGGGTTACACCGGGAGGGGCGAGGTATTGAGGATGTGATCGTGAGGGGTGCGCCCCTCAGGATCCCGCCACGTCGTAGTACGTACCAGGCTCGGTTCTCGGACCAGCCAGGTCGTACGCACAGGTGGTTGGAGGAGACCGAGAGGGGGCTGTCGCTGCTCCTCTCCTTGAGGGAGGAGGGTCTCGGGAGATGCTCCTGTTTGAGGGACTGGACGGTCCGACTCCACAGGATGCTATCACGCCCGAGATCCAGAGGAACTTTGCCGAGGTTATTGCGCTGATTCGTCAGCACAACGACCTCGGGGAAGGATCGCCGCTCCCACCATCCGAGCCCACGTCCCGGCTCGAGTCGTTCTGGGGCCCGAAGAGGGAACCCAGACCGACGGTGGGTTTGGGCCGCGTTCACTAGCTTGCGGACTCAGTGCTGGACCAGGTTGAATCGCTTGTCTCCGGGCAAGACGGTTCGCTCAAGTCTGGCAGGTCGAACAAGCTGCTTCCACCCCCTCCTCTGCTACGACAGCGGCGGTTTTACGTTGCCATCTGAAGAACCGATGCCGCCCAAACAGGTCAACCCGGAGTTAGCTAGGCTGACTCCGGGTGTGTCTCTGCAACAGCTCCTGTCCGAGAAGCCTGTGGTTCTCGCAACAGCTCCTGTCCGAGAACCTGTGGTTCTCAGCAGCAAGAGGCACTAGGCCTGGAATCTACCGCCATGGCAGCTTTCCAGGCCGTCTCCTGCCTAGATCTGTGGTCCCTCACAGTATCTAAGGTCGCAGCCAACTCCGGGGGAATTTCTCCCGAAAGAGGACTCGGCCTTCAGGAGACTTTGCCAGTCTGGGGGAAGAGCCATCTCCTTCCTTGCCCACCAGACGGTGAACCTGTGGGCCAACCTGGTTCTCCGACGAAGGACGCTGTCCTTACTCGGGTTTCCATCAGGGCGGCCGGGCGTGAGGCGGCGTTGGGGCTTCGAAACGGACCTCTACGGAGTTCCACGTCTCTCTTCCCAGGAGAGATGGTGGACGCTGCGGTGGACAGACGGCGCACTGATGACAGTGACCGTCTGGTTCACCAGGCAGTCTCGAAGGCTTCTGGGCAGCCTCGGACTGCGGCCAAGTCTAAGAGCTCGGCTAGCGCTTCCTCGGCTGCTAAGACGGTTGCTGCGTCGAAGCCCCGAGGAATGACTCTGTCTTCTTCGACTTCTAGCAAGGGGAGCCGTAACCAGCCCTCCTCCCAGCCCTCCTCATCCCGTGGAGGCTCTGGGAAGAAGTCGAAGAAAGGGGGGAAACGCTAGGGACTGCGTTCCCCCTCACCTGCTGCCGGAAGTGGGGGGGTGCCTGGCCAGCCATTGGGCAACTTGGCAGCGCTACGGCGCCGAGACCTGGATTGTAGATGTCCTTCGGGAGGGATATCTATTACCCTTCGAATCTCGCCACCCCTCACCTCCAACCCGGTCCAACAGCAGTCGTACGTTCCAGGGTCATCGAAGGACGTAGCACTCAGACAGGAGATCAAGACCATGCTGAGCAAGAGAGCTGTAGAGATCGTCACGGATCAGTCACCGGCTTTTACAGTCGACTCTTCCTGATGGAAAAGTCTACGGGAGGCTGGCGGCCCGGTGATAGATCTCTCTCCCCTGAACCGGTTTGTTCGCCAGACCCGGTTCACGATGGAGACGGCACGCTCAGTGCTCGACCCTCCATCAGGGAGAACGATTTCATGCTTTCAGTGGACTTGAAGGATGCGTATTTCCAATACCCATTCATCAGTCCTCCAGAAAGTACTCCGCTTCATCCTCGACGGGACGGTGTACCAGTTCAGGGCACTGTGCTTCGGTCTCTCAACCGCCCCACAGGTGTTCACGCAGTGTTCACTCTGGTGTCTGCTTGGGCCCATTCGCACGGGATACGTCTGATGAGGTATCTCGACGATTGGTTAGTCCTGGCGAGCTCCCGCTCGCAGTTGCTACAGGACAGGGATCGACTGCTCGAGTTCTGTCACGATCTGGGGATTGTTGTGAACTTCGAAAAGTCGATCTCGAGCCCAAGCAGAGGATGAAGTACCTGGGTATGCTGATCGACACGGTAGCAGGGCGAGTCTTCCCCGCAGACTCGCGGATCAGCAGATTCAGGGAGGCAGCCAACCAGTTCCTGTCTCGGCAGGAACAGGTAGCTCAGCGATGGCAAGTCGTGATCGGACACCTGTCGTCACTCGAGAAGTTAGTCCCTCACGGGCGTCTTCACCTGCGGTCTCTTCAGTGGAGACTAAAGGAGAGTTGGTCACAGGCGACGGATCCCCCAAGCTTTCCAGTGTCACTGACACAGGAGGTGAGGCAGGACCTAGCCTGGTGGCTCGACGACAGGAACCTCTTAAGAGGAGCCACTGCGCACTCCCCCCCCCGGACATGCAGCTGTTCTCAGACGCATCGACCGAGGGATGGGGCGCACACCTGGAGGAGTTGCTGACTTCAGGAGTGTGGGACGAGAACGACAAGCACCTTCACATCAATGTTCTGGAATCAAGGCAGCGTTCCTCGCTCTCAAGAGTTTCAGGACCGCTTGGTGGGACACTCAGTGGTGTTGATGTGCGACAACACCACGGTGGTGGCTTACGTCAACAAACAGGGGGGCCTAGTGTCTCTCCCGTTGTACCAGTTGACTCGGCAGGTGCACGAGTGGGCTCAGGCACACTCAATAGAGCTGTTCGGCACGTACATTCCAGGGAAGAGGAATGTAGTAGCAGACACGCTCAGAACCGTCGGGAATCAGGTGTATTAGGGACCGAATGGTCTCTACACCAGGACGTGGCGGAAAGGCTCTTCGACCTGTGGGGGCGACCAGTCGTGGATCTGTTCGCCACCCGGCACAACAGGAAGCTCCAGGTGTTCTTCTCGGCCGTGCCGGACCCATGGGCAGCTGCAGAGGACGCTCTTCAACACCCGTGGGACAACCTCTTCGCCTATGCCTTTCCCCCGATCCCGCCGGTTCAGCCTGATTCGCAAGGTGATCAGTCGAGCGCTGGTCACACCCCGAATCTCAGGATGATCCTGGTGGCTCCCAAATGGCCACAGGCCATTTGGTATCCGGACCTGCTGGCTCTTCTCGCAGGAGAAACCGAGAGAGATTCCCCCTTGGCACAACCTTCTCGCCCAGCCACACGTCGAGCGGTACCACCGAGCAGTCCAGTCCCATACGTCTTCACGGCTGGCTGTTATCCACCATTTCTTGCGAACGAGAGGCTTTTCTCGTAGCGCAGCAACAGAAGATGGCTGGAACAACGTCCGTTCAGTCCTCTGCAGCTGTGTACCTAGGGGAAGGGGTGGGGCCGTCGTTCTGTGGTTGGTGTCGTAGACGGGGTCTATCTCCTCTCAGAGCCACTCTTCAGCAGGTAGCGGATTTCCTCGTTTTTCTTCGCCGAGAGAAGCTCCTCTCAGTCCCCACAGTTAAAGGATACAGAGCCGCCTTGGCGCTCGTCCTGAAACTGAGGGGGTTGGACATCTCGAACTCGTTCGAGATCTCCTTGCTTATGAGGAGCTTCGAAAGGTCTTGCCCACCCAGGGAACTCAGGCCCCCTGCGTGGGACGTGACTCTCGTCCTAGGAGTCTGACTCGAACACCGTTCGAGCCACTCCGAGAGTCGTCAGACAGGGATCTGACCCTCAAGACCCTCTTCTTGCTGGCCCTGGCATCGGCGAAGAGAGTAGGGAAACTTCATGGTCTTTCCTATGATGTACGACACTCCAGGGGATGGGGATCCATGACGCGATTTCGTCCCGAACTTCGTTGCGAAGACTCAGAAATCGTCAGTCCCTGATGACAGGTTCGAGTCATTCACGATTCCCTCCCTATTGGACTTCACCGATAATGATGCGGATGAGATGCTGCTTGTGTCCGTGAGGGCGCTACGGCGCTATCTGAAGAGAACTCGACACCTCAGGCCTGAGTGTCGACGCCTCTTCGTTAGCACCGGGGTCACCAAGAAAGAAAAGTATCCAAGAACACTCTTTCATTTTCTGGCTGCGTGAGTCATCAGGAGGGCCGTATGAGGCTGATGGTAGTGACGACATCCGTACGTCCCGTCCGAGAGCTCACGAAGTCAGAAGTATTGGCCCCTCGTTGGCGTTTCGCAAGAACTTCTCCGTGGCGCAGGTCCTGAAGGCAGGGGTCTGGTCTAACCAGACTACCTTTACGTTCCTTCTACCTTCGGGATATTGCCCACACAGGTCCTTGGATACCTTTTCCTTGGGACCCGTGGTGGCTGCTCAACAATTTTGTTGTAGCTAACCCAGACCCTCGCAGGCTGAACAGCATCGAGTCCTGGTGTGGACTGTGTGGATGGATGTGTGAGTGAGTGAGTGACTGGCTCTCTCTTCCCATCTTTTCCTTCCACCCTCTACCTGTGGGCAGAGGGCCATGGTCGTCACTACGCTGGATGAGGACGAGATGCAGTGAGCTATATGACAGAGCCCCATCCTATCCCTTTCACTAGGGGATAGGAGCAGAATATCCACCACTTCCTTCTACAAGGGGGGAAGTGGATGCCTACAAGAGTCAAACCCATGACTTTATATTTGCTCCTGTACAGGAACAAGTTCTTGCATTGCTGGTACGAAGAGATACGCATGCCTCTCTCTTAGTACTCGGTCCAGAGGTCTGACCATTGATCTGCGGTGCACACCCCCGATCAATCGGACAGAGGCTTGGATCCCTCCCTCGCTCCTTACGACCAGGGAGGCTTCCAAGTGGCTTGGCGAACACCAGTCTGTTCACAAAAGACTCAGATTCCACCCACCAAGAAGTGAGTCTTCCTATTGTAAAAGGACCGAAGGTTTGTATGCCGTGTCGGAACAAATGACAATTTGTCCAAAATTGCACTTTTCCTAACTATACAAACCTGAGGTCCTTTTACACATAGCCCCACCTCATGCCACCCCTCACTCTGCAGTTTTTGCTTGGGCCAAAGCAAAAGTGATTTGTTTACTCCCAGTCGCGCTGCGCGCGCCTGTCGGACAAGCAGTTAACTACCGAACCCCTTGTTCGAAAGCTTACGACCTATCCAGCTGCCGCTAGTACCTTCCTATTGTAAAAGGACCTCAGGTTTGTATAGTTAGGAAAAATGCAATTTTGGACAAATTGTCATTTTTAAATTTTCTCAGCTGGGCTCACACACACAAAATCTGATTTCATTGATATGGAATTATTTCTCGACTATACCAATACAGTAATATATAAGGTAAGAATGGTTTTACTATCTGCATTATCAGTTTATATCGTAATGTAAATAGTTTCATATATGTCAGTGCAAAACATGACTTAGAATTCAAGGTTTGATTTTTAGGATGATAGTAGGTATAAGACGACCCACAATTTTTAGGGGTGAGTTTTGGGATATAAAGGTCGTCTTATAGTACACAGAAATATATGTTAATGGTAAACATTGACGCATTTTGAAGGTAAGGAAGTACTACAGTAGGTGAAAGGAGGCAAGAAAGAACCAAATGAAAGTGAAAGGGAAAAGGCAGTGCTGCTAGGTACCAGAAAAAACTTCATAGAACTTACTGTGCAACATGAAGTTGCTAGGCAAGATTTAGCATATGGGATAACCCTATAGGAAATGAGAAAAAGGGCCGTAGCAGTTATATGTCAGTCGGTTTTGGTGCATTGAGGACAGAGGGAGCTTTCATTCAGTGATCAGTCTAGGAGTCTGCAGACTTTTTGAAAAATTATTTACATCAGTAAGAATGAGCCTCATGGCTGGATGACCGGGTAATGTTTGAAGCCAATATTTCAAGAGCATGAGTTATTGCTATTAAAAGAAGTTAAGTACAGTATTAGGCAATATTTAGTACAAAATAGTAACCAGCAATTTAGATGTGGGCTTTGTTTTTGCTTGGCATGGTATCTAGGCAGTGAGGGACTTTAGTGAATAAAAAAACTTTTCTTTTTGTTGTTGCTTTGATTTCTAAAAGTTCTTAGTGTTTGGTGTAGCCATTGTGTTTTGTAGAATGTATTTTGAATGTATTGTTTTACAATAAACCAAGTTTGTTTTAAAGTAAAGAATCTGTCTCCATGGTTCTGGAACTTAATAAAAGTCTTCAGTTTCCAGATGACTGGATCCAGCTGGGAGTTGTACGTGACAAAGTGTCGTTGTCAGCTTCGTAAGCCACCGTAGAATGAAACTGTGCTTGTGGTTGTGTCTGTGATAGATAATGCTTGAATAATTTCATTTCCTTAGGTACCACATAGAACTTGTAAATCTCCTGGCCGAATTGACCGAAGGGAAGAATGTGTACACGGAGATCAAGTGTCACAGTTTAATCACACTGGATGACATTGATTCCATTGTGACACATCCAGATTGTATCATTGAGGTATTGTAACCAAAAGCAGCTGCCTCCATGCAGTTTCCCTATACGCGCCTGTATCAGTGTTTAGTCGTATCTGTGTTTAGCGAGTACAGTACTACATTTCTGTTTTTATTCACTCGTTGTTTGGACCTCCTCCGAGTTTTTTGCAATGAGTTAATGCATCAGAGAAAGGCTTCAGCAGCAAGCATGGTATTCGCATTCTCCCTTGTCCTCTCTTTCGTCACGTACAAATATTGTGACTACCAAATTCGTGAAAAATTACGTGTTTATTAAGGTTGCCAGTTTTTTTCAAAACCAGTTCTCCTCTGTTACTGAGTGAATCTACGGTAACTTGCTTCACGCCAACTTTTCTGCTTATGCCATCTTGTGACTATAGAAGTGTCATTCGATGAAATGTTTTGTCACTTGGAGTCAAAATTCCTCGAAATGTCTGAAATAAAAGTGTTGCTTTATCATATAGCTGAGGATCTATTGGCTTCTGCTTAGTTATTATATTGTACTTTACTTGGAGTGACCATAGTCATGGTACTTATTCCATGGCTCTACCTTGTTTTTTATTATTATAATTATTATTTTATATTTACATATTAATAAGTCAAGTGTACACCATAGACCTTTGGAATGACTTGTACTATATGCATGGTTTATTTATGGATAGCTGTCATATTCTTCATTTACTCCCTTTTGTCGTGTTCTGCAGTGACTATTTCATTTGTTAACCCCTAGGCTAAAAGGAAAGATTTCAGGTTAACTCTTGCTGTATATTATGTGCCCTATATTCTTGTGGTAGTTATAGCTCTTTGGAAGTCTGTACACACGGTGATTGTTTTCTGTGCATTATAGTTCTTACAAGCAGATTTGCATTTTGTATAGAGAAGATTCATTAGGATAAGACTAGAAGGGACGTCAGGTTGTATCTGTAGAATTCGAGCCACTTTCAATGTTTATGATAATTTAAGCTACTACCAAGGGTGTTTAATTGAAGTGGAGGATTCATTTTCATTAGATGAGAGAATATTTTGATTAACTAAACGGGTATGTGGTATCGAGTATCATTGATGAATCTCCATCCTTTGGTTGTAGAGTTCACCAAGGTAATAGATGTCATTGTTTGATGTTTCTGTAGTTATCTTCATGTGTGCATGCATCATCTAAATGTTTTGAATCCTGTATTTTGCTGTGTCAGTGAAAGAATAATGTATTTATGTGGAAAGATGGTACGCACTATTCACCATCATACGTCCATTTGCAGGTAAAAGAAGCGTACATCAACTTCCTCAACCACTGCTACATTGACACAGAGGTCGAAATGAAGGAAATCTACAATTCGCATCACATATGGAGCTTGTTCGAAAAGTCGTTTCTCGTCGACATGGCTCGCGTTGCGACCGCTCCGCCCGATCGGAAACATGCCGACAAGTAAGTGTTCTTTGTTTAATTATTGAATTAGGTGGTTGGAGGCATAATGCTCGGGTAGTAGGTTTATGCCAGCATTTCCTATTGGGTTATCCCTGTAGGGGGATAGTGCCGTTAGTAGGCATTACATAGGCTCTTTGCAACGTCCCTTCGGCCCATAGTGGCAACCCCTTTCAGTCCATTTACTGTACCTTGTTTCATTTTCTTTCTTCCATCATACTTTCCACCATCTTCTAACAATTGTTTCATAGTGCAACTGCAGTGTTTTCCTCCTGTTACACCTTTCAAACTTTCTTCCTGTCAATTTTTGTTTCACTGCTGGACCCCCCCATATTAGTGGGAAATTCATGTACAGGCGGCCCTTGGTTAGCGGCAGGGGTTCCGTTCCTGGCCGCTGATGCTAAGTGATTTTCGACGCTAAGCGGTTTTAAAGCCTACTGCCGCTGCACACCTTTCGAAATTCTAGACCAGTTAACAGCGCCCTAGACCAGTCAAACGGCCCCTTAATTCTGCGATGGCGAAATAAGTAAAATTATATTTATACAGTTTAGATGTATAGAATTTACTGTACAGTACATTATAGTATTATAAATACTGTAAAGGAAAAAAGCCTAGCTTTAATCCTGTGGGTATCTAGATTATGTAAAGATATAATAAGGTTTTATACAGTGTACAGGTAGCTGTAGTGTTCAAGTCACGATCATTCGTCTTACAATAATTCGATTTTATGAGAGACCAAATTACAATAGCCTAACTTTATCCCATCTCCTAGCTACATGAGTTCAAAAACAGCAAAAGAGAATGATGAAAGTATGGTTTTAACATTATACTTGTTGCATAAACGTGTACAGCCATGAACAACTGAACGTGAAACTTTTTTTTTCTAAGTACAACCGAATTCGATAACATCCGTTTGGCTTGTATTTCAATCATCGTACTATAGTACACTATTACCGTAGTTGTTATAAATGACATTATGTAGAATAGAACTGAGATATCTTAATGTAATAACTTTATTCGCTATAGATCAAAGATCAATATACGTAGATCAAAGATCAATCGGGAAATATACTGTTAGATTTAAACCTAGTTATAACTGAAGCTTAGAAAACTTTTCAAGCTGCTAATGACTATTATCGTGCATTGGCAACAAGGATAAAACTCCAGTAAACGTATGCCATCAAACACAACCGTAGATGAAATTGAGATAAAATCATTTTAATCAAAACTACTGGGCTTGAAAGAACACATTTTACCGTTGGTTTCACGCCGATATAAGATAAATAATGTAAAGTTCGTATTACAATGATATAAAGGAAAATTGCGAATAGAATCACATAATTTTTTACGCTATAAACATTCCGCCAACGTAATCTGTTAATGAAAAAAAGTTCACAATCACAACAAGACCTATTCAATTCATATTTCCACCTAAAAACACGTCGTATAAGGAAAAATAACCTTGTCTCATATAAGTCAAGTACAGTGGTCCCCCCATATTCGCGGAGGATGCGTACCAGACCCCCCCCCGTGAATAGTTAGAATCGCGAATGTTTGGAACCCCTATGAAAATGCTAAAAACAGCCTATTTTGTTAGTTAAAACTCAAGAAAAACCCACACTAAAAATTTTCATACTTGGTTTTTTAATAGTTTTATCACAAAAAGTGCATTTTATGATGAAATTCATCAAAAAAACCAGGAATTTGTGGATATTTATCATAGAAAAATACCGCGAATGCGCGAATTTCCGCGAATAATGCAGGGAAACGTTCCCCAGAGAAATCCGCGAATGTGTGAGTCCGCGAATCTGGAGAACGCGAATACGGGGGGTCCACTGTATCTAGATATTTGTTTATGCCAACTAGGAGCAAGAAAATTTGCTCAGAATTGCATTAAATACGGCAAAACAAACTTGTGTTTGCCATCAGCTGATTAACCAAAACATTGGCTGCTCCGCGGAATACTAGCATAGGTTTGCCGTAGTATTTTATAATACAATAACATGAGAATACATACAATATTATTGAATACAGTGAAGTAATGTATAACTTTTTAAAGGATTTATGGAAAAGATGCATAAATAATAAAATTAACACCATGCATTTTTCAGAACGGTGGCGGCCAAAAAGGACAATAAAAAAAATCCTCTGACAACGTGGAGGGTAGTTACGAAAGCTGCGTTAATTTGTATCATATTTATGTACAAAAAAATAAAAATTCCATTTGGTTCCGATACGTAATACAAACCATCGGTCCATTTAACAATAGGAAGTAGCTAGCGGCAGCTGGAACGGTCGTAAGCTTCAAACAAGGGGAGAACGGTAGTTAACTGCTTGTCCGCACAGTCGCGCGCCGCGCGACTGGGAGGTAAACAAATCACTTTTGCTTTCGGCCGGCAGGTTGTGAAGGACGTGTTGTCGTCATCGCTCTCTGCCCGCTTCATCGTTGTATGCTTTGTGTTTATATTGTGTTTTCTACTAATGGTTTGTTTGAATTGAAAATGAAACTGTAAGTACACTGTTTTCATTTTCATTACTTAATTATGAACCAACATGGAGCTATCGCCGTAGATGCGGCGATTTCCTCTCTTTTCATAATTGAACCCTTGAATTATGTCTCGGTGCCGAGGGCGGGCGCGCTCGCGCCGAGTCATGTATTTTGGGCGGAAGTGTGTAATTGAAAAATGTAAGTACTTTTTTCATTATATTTTTGCCCTGTGCGTTCGTTACCGAGAGCGTGATTGCGCTCGGCACGAGCCTTTTATTTTGTATGATAAAATGCAATGAAAGTGGATTCGCAATACAGTATTCTTTTCATTTTCATTATTTATTTGCATAAATTTAATTTGGATCAATTTTCGCTCTTACCCGGGAATTGATCCTTACGATTATTTTCTGTGAAAGTGAAATCGCAAGTGCAGTAATTCCTGTTTCATTTTCATATATATTTTTATGATAGCATCATATTATTTGGGATCAAGTTTCCGTTCTTACCCAGGAATTGATCTTTTTCCCTTAAGTTCTATGAAGTGAATCGCAAGGGCAGTATTCTGTTTCATTTTCATATATTACTTTTCACTGCTGTGCGGGGGTAGGGGAAGCGAAGGTCTGCCAGGAAGTCGTCGGAAAGCTCTCCCGCGACTCCCTTGGTATCCGATTCTTCGTCTTCCTTCCTGCCCCCCCGCTCAGCTTCTTCGTTGTATTTTGTATTTGGGGTCTTCCTTGCGTTCGGGGTGGGGCATGTCTTCCCCCCGTGCGTGAGGGAACCCCTCTTACTAATCTATCTATGCTACCGCAGGTGCTACATCCGTGGGAGACGACCTGGGGACAGGTAGGACCCACTGCGGCGGCAGGGCGTGCCTAGCATCCACGGGCTGCTGCAGCGTCTAGCGAGGTCTGGGGCGGTCTCCACTACTACCACGGCCGCTTATGCTGCTCCCCCCCCTCCTGGTCTACACTCCCCATGCTGTGTCGGTGACGCCGTCTGCCGCTACTAGGGCCGCCGCCGTACCGAGGGGGGGTTGCCGCCGCCGCCTGTTTTCTTTCGTGTTGCCTGCCCAGACTTCCGCTGTTTCCAGCAGCTCGCCCCTGGACCGGCCGCCAGTACCCAGGTTCCGCTGGCTGCCGATGATTCTACGAGGCGATCGCTGGGCCTGCCGTACCTGCCGCTGATGTGATTCCCGCTGCTGATGTGATTCCCGCGTTTGGCCACGGGTTGAGGCGAGGAAGGGGTCCCCGCGGGCCGTCGGTACCAGCCACGGCTGGTACCAGCAGCTTGACGCGCCGAGAGGACGCTCGCCGGTCTCACCGCGACAGCGAGCCTAGCAGGTAACCTGACGCCGCTCCCATCGGGACCGGGCGGAGACGGTAACCAGCAACAGCTCGCCTGACGCTAGAGATCAGCGTCGACGTTCTCAGCCGAGCCTCTCGCCCCAGGCGAGGCGGCAAGGCTAGGCCTGCTGCTCGATCGCCACCGCGGGTTGACGATCAGCAGCAGCCCTCCAAGCACGCTGTCCTGCCAGCGAGCTAGGGGGGAGCGGTCAGGTCTGCCCTCCTCCTGTTACCCTTCAACCTCCTCGGGCTACACCGGGAGGAGCGAGGTACCTATGGAGTGATTGCGAGAGGTGCGCCGCCTCGATCCCGCTTGACGCCGTATGGACCAGGCACGGTTCTAGGACCGACCAGGACATACGCGCAAGTAGCTGGAGGCGACCGTCAGGGGTCTGCCGCTGTTCCTCCTTCTGAAGGAGGAGTATCTCGGGATCTGTTCTTGCTGGAGGGACTGGACGGTCCTACTCCGCAAGACGCGGTTACTCCCGAGATACAGAGGAATTTGCAGAAGTCATTAAGCTGATTCGTCAGCATAATGACCTTGCGGAAGGATTGCCGCTCCCACCAGCAGAGCCTACGTCTCTGCTCGAGTTGTTTTGGGGCCCGAGAGGGAACCCAAACCGACGGTGGGTCTGCCGCGATCGGAGCTTGCCGATTCTGTCTCGAACCAGAGTCTCTCGTCTCCGGACAAGAAGGCTCTCTCAGTTCTGGCCGGTCGATCAAGCTACTTCCACCTCCTCTACTGCGACAGCGGCGTTTCTACGTGTCTTCGGACACGTATTTAATACTCCTTCGGTCCTCCTGAGAGGTTTCGACCTCGACGAGGACTGGAATGAGTCGGGAGGACGGTATCGGCTCTCTCCTGTCAGGTGTCGATCAGCCCCACCCAGACGACATTCACAGTGGCGGCAGACCCTTACCTACAGTGAGAGTTCGTAACCCTCCGCGGGAAAAACGTTTTCTCCGACGATACGTTTTCCCAGACTCTGAGAGGCCATCGCCGCAAGGCGATGGCTGCTCCTACTCTTCTCCAACTGCTAGTTCCACTGGGAAGGCGAGCGAGTATCCAATTCCTCTTCCATTCCCTCTCTCCTTACGGCTACGAGGGAAAGGGGAGGGATCCTACAGAGATTTCTCTGTAGGATCCCACGTTCGTACTGCGCTACCGGGGGACCTTCGGGTCCTACCTGACGTAAGCCCCGGTCGTTGAGGAGGGATCCTGCCCCATTCTCGATTTCTACGGGAATCGAGAGGACCACCAGCCAATATCGTTTGACGAATTCGGTGGGGGTTTTCGCAGACTGCTTAGAATTCTACGGAATTTCTAGTGCATTCAGAGTGTTCAAGTTTTTTACGATCTCCAAACACTTAGGCGAAGACCACGGTCCAAAGTGAGCGAGACGAGAATCCCTGATATGTT
Organism: Macrobrachium nipponense; assembly: GCF_015104395.2. Lineage (NCBI taxonomy): Eukaryota > Metazoa > Arthropoda > Malacostraca > Decapoda > Palaemonidae > Macrobrachium > Macrobrachium nipponense. Next base: position 33,373,328 of record NC_087214.1, on the reverse strand, counting down.
CCACGATAATCGGGAACCTCGCCTATGCTCGAATTCCTGGAATTTCTAGCATTGGGAAGGAATAAGACTGCTGCTGAAAGAAACTATCTCACAGTAGGCGACCAACCTGGAATAGAGAAGATCGGACGGGAATATCCAGTTTGGCTTGAACTATCGTCTTAGTATTCTGTTCACCAATTGAAGCTTCCTTCGAGGAAGACTTCTCCTTCACTCTCTCTCTTTTGATAGAGATCGAAGGTGGTCGATCTCCAATCCTTATTTTGTTTTCTTGAAGGAAAGAATTTAGGATGGAGATCGTTGTTCAGAATCCTACAAATATACTACGTATATTAACCTCCGCGACATGATTCTACTAAGCAGTTGAATTGTCCGAGGGGTAGGCGCATATCCTAGTTTATCTACGGATTGCGACTTAGAAGAGAAGTATTCTAATTGAACTGCAACTCGGGGTTGTTGCCTCGCAACCTCCCAGGAGTTTTCAGTTTCAATTTTATATACTTATGGTTTTGTCACGACAACACCATTTCAACTTTTATATTTACCGAAATTCGTTTCGCCTAAATATAATTGCTCGAGCATATCTTTTATGCTCGGTAGTTCTAGCCGAACGCATTCCTTCGTGGAATAATGGATTACCTGGCAACTCAGGATGACGAGTCAGCGAGAGCTCAGGCTCAACTACTGCATATTGAACTGCCTGATAGCAGCTCAGTATCAGCTGGGCCTCCGAGATGCACGGTCAGTTATGTCTCTCTCTGCCCTGCTTTGATTGACTACCGAACCGTATCTTTGCCCAACAATCATGGACTTAGTCTCTGATTAACGGGGATTCTCGCAATAATGAAGGACCATCTACTGCTGTGACGCTAGATTCCATCGCCTTCGACATTGCGAGAATTTTCAACAGAGATATCTCTTGGACTCTTTCATCTTTCTGTTTACCGCACGGTAACAGAAGTCTGTACAAGTCTCCCGCTGCATCGCACTGCGATAATGCGAATGATTTTGCAGACATCTGAGTTTGTCTTCAAAATATCTCGTATTTGTAGGTGTACAATTGTTCATTGTTCAACCCAGAATTACAAGATGTGTCAGAAGACATCGCCCTACTCTCCGACCTGACAGCTCTACTGCCAAATGTTTCGGCCATGAGAAGCAGTTCTTCAGGCGGCTTTCCCCTGTGTTTTCATTACTGAAGAACGCCCCGCTTTCATTGCAACTACGACTTCTCACCGGACAGCAATGAAATAGCGGTTAGCGTTTCAGTCATTTGTAAGCACAGGTTATGAATCTTGAGAATCCTTCTCTCGATTCGTCTGTGAAGACGTAGGTTGCATTCAATATCTACCTTCGTCTTCAACGGTACATAGTGTTGTTTCTCCTTAGCTGAGATTCAACAACTATGAGATGTTTTGCCTTCAGGGACCTCGGTCTCTAGAAGGCAATTGACTTTCGCCTGTTGGGCACATGCCTTAAGAGAATCATCACCTCGCTGTCCGGCATTGGTGACAAACAAATACATTATTTGTTTGGTCTCTCTGCATAACCCTTTAAAGGCGAAGGTCACGTGACTTACTCGGATGCTTGGACAACTTGCCTCCTACCGAACGCAGTCAGTCGGCAGCTGTCAGAGCGCCCGAGTCAGTTACAAACTACGCTGTTGACTTAGTTCGGTTGTTACAGAGCAATCATTACTTCGTTTTAATAGCTTGTCACAGTACCCATACCATCGACACCCACCATGGAGTGTCGGTGTCCTATCCACTACCGAGAACTTCGCTGCATGGGGATAGGAGGATGCGAGAGACTTCGTGGCAAATGGACAGACCAGTATGGGTACTGGACATCACCGAAGTAGAGAAGAGGGATAGGTCATGCGACTATTCCCTTCTTTTCCGTTGAGGAACTGCATGACTTCTCCTGCGAAGTCAAGCATCCAGGGGATGGGGATCCGTGACGCTCGATTTCGTACCGAACTTCGTAGCGAAGACTCAGAACCCTTCGTCCCTGACGATTGGTTCGAGTCGTTCACAATCCCCTCCCTAATGGACTTCACCGCCTTCGATGCGAAGGAGATGCTGCCTTGTCCGCAAGAACTTCTCCGTGGCGCAGGTACTGAAGGCAGGGGTCTGGTCCAACCAGACCACATGCCCTTCCTTTCTACCTTCCGGGATATTGCCCACAGGTCCTTGGATCTTTTTCCTTGGGACCCGTGGTGGCTGCTCAACACGTTGTGTAGCGAACCCAGACCCTCGCAGGCTGAACAGCATCGAGTCCTGGTGTGACCCGTAAGAATGGATGAGTGAATGAGAGTGTGACTGGCTCCTCTCCCTCTTTTTTCCTTCCCCTCTACCTGTGGTTAGAGGGACACGGTCGTCACCCTGCTGGATAAGGGCAAGATGCAGGTGAGCTACTCAACAGAGCCCCATCCTATCCCTTTCACTAGGGATAGGAGCGTATATCCACCACTTCCTCCAACAAGGGGGAGGAAGTGGATGCCAGCTTGAGACAACCCATACTTTATGTTGCCTCTTGCAAACAGGAACAAGTTCTTGCTGCTGGTACGAAGAGATACGCTTGCCTCTCTCTTAGTACTCGGCCCAGAGGTCTGACCATTGATCCTGCGGTGCACACCCCGATCAATCGGACAGAGGCTTGGATCCCTCCCCTCGCTCTTACGACCAGGGAGACATTCCACAGGGATGACGAACACCAGTCTGTTCATCAAAAGACTCAGATTCCTCCCACCAAGAAGTGAGTCTTCCTATTGTTAAAGGACCGATGGTTTGTATTACGTATCGGAACAAATGACAATTTGTCGAAAATTGCATTTTTCCTAACTATACAAACCTGAGGTCCTTTACATATAGTCCCTCCTCATGCCACCCCTCACTCTGCGTATTTTGCATGGGCCAAAAGCAAAAGTGATTTGTTTACCTCCCAGTCGCGCGCCACGACTGTTTCGGACAAGCAGTTAACTACCGTTCTCCCCATTGTTCGAAGCTTACGACCGTTCCAGCTGCCGCTAGCTACTTCCTATTGTTAAAGGACCTCAGGGTTTGATAGTTAGGAAAATGCAATTTTCGACAAATTGTCATATATGTACATAATACATTTGCATACACATTGTAAACATTAAAGCATGAACATTTATAAAATCGACACATCGATCGCTAAATTTGCACTTTTTTTAACTGGATATTTTGGAAAGAGCAGCAGACTGCGGCTTACAAGAATGAACATGAGAAAACATTAAATTGATAACGTGAAGGGCAGCTTCAAAAGCTGCCTTTGTATCATATTTATGTGTAGAAATAAAAATACCTGTACGTAATACATTTTCATACACATTTTAAACAAAAGCATGAACATTTATAAATCAACACATCCATAGCTAAATTTGCACTCTTTTAACTCGATATTTTCGGCATAGAACAGCGTCAGAGGCATATATTTTACCCTAATACCTATGTAATAACTCTCAATACAATTTTTTAATATCATTTGCATAACCTTTATGGGCTGAATGATATTGCTACAAATGTATGTACTCGTTAGACATAATGGCGCTAGCGGCGCTGTTGACCGAAAATTGTGTCTTAAAACTACCTTAAAATGCCTTATTTTTATAAGGAATTTTTGACGACAGCCGTAAAACCGATTCGCCGTTTAGCGATTGCGCTGTTAACTGCGGGCCACCTGTATTCACAGTATTTTTTTGTATGAGAAATATCCTCAAATTACTGTATTTTCATATCTATTTCATGATTAAAAGCACTTTTTGTGATAAAATATAAAAAAAACAGGTACAAGCATTTTTAGTGGGGTTTTCTTGAGTTTGAACTAACAGGATAGGCAGTTTTTGTTAACTGTTGAGAATGTTTGTATAACGTTGCACTTTGCACTCGTCATTTGTTTGTGAGGTTTGTTTATGTTTATGTTGTGAGCGGGAAGGATAATGAAGGGTAATGAATGATGCAGGCACTTGTTAGGTTGGAGCTCAGCGGTAAATAAAGTCAGTATTTATGTCTGCCTTTGATCTATCCTGCCACACTGGTCTATACGAATAACAGTTTTAAGCGTTTTTATAGGGGTTCTAAGTACTCCTGGGTTTCATGGGGGGTCTGAAATGTGTCTCCACTGTATTCTATTCTATGCCTGTGGGGGGTTTACCACCAATCTCTTTGTGCTGAATGCTGTGTAGATCGTCAAAATTGATCAACTATGAATGATTTGGTGTCACAGCCATCAGGGTCGCTGATTTTAGAGTCCAAAAGGTTAGTGTGAGCGTCCTTTGAGTGTTCAGCTGCTGTGCTTTTTATTAAGTATTATTAAGAGTTAATCTTTTTCATATAAAAATAATAATAATAATAATAGTAAATACATTTTATCCATTTGACTTTTTCTCACATAAATGACCTGCTTTTTAGTTTTTGTTTTCATGCTGCAGTCTTTGCCCCAATTGTAAATGAGCTTTTGATGCAGCCCTGTGGAAATCTAGAAGTGATTCATTGGTTTGGTTAACCAGCTAAATAATTTTTGAACATCTTTGCGGCCTTTGAGTTTGCACAGGGTTTAGTTACCCAGAGAGAGGATATTGTCAGGTTGTTATACAGAACCTTATAATCAGTACTAGCCTGATTCCATGTGAGATGGAACCTGTCATGCTGATGACAAGAGGTAAAAAAGGAAGTTGTACTCAGATCAGAGCTCACTGTCCACCAGCTGTCACTTGTGTGTTCTGTGGCTCTGATGGTGTCAAATTTCTCATGCTTCCTAGTCAGAGAAGTTGGGTAGGTGTTTCATGTGGGAGGAGTCAAAGAGAATAAATGAAATGTCATAGGATAAAATTATAATTTGTAATGGTATAATAATTTGTGTGTAATTGTCAGAATTTTGCTGAACTTAATGTGTTTTGTTCATTTTTCCTACAGGGCCCTTGAAAGCTATGTCATCAACTCCCTAATGAACATCATCACCACATTCTTCAAAAGTCCTTTCTCCGATCAAAGTCAGACCATCCAGGTAAGTTTTGATGTTGGGTCAGTTAGCCTGAAATGAAAAGACGAACGTTTTACGAGCACTAGAGTCGTGAAATGTATCTGGTTTTGCGAGCCTGATCGTGCCGAATGTTTGCAAGTAAACTACTTTATAGCAATTATGATTTTGAGTGCGTTCACATGATACTACACATCTGATGCCTTGTTGAAAGTGCATTTTTGTTATTATCTGATGTGGCTTTCAGGAAAGGGATTAGTACTCTGTTTGTAGGTAATTACAGCTGCTTATCACATGATTTATTGGATTTAATTCTGCTTTCTGTAGGAAAAATGTTTTATGGAGACCATGTTTTTGTGCATCGTGTTTCTGAAAAATTTATGTGAAATCTAATTCTTCTTTAACTGTCTTCCTGTGGTCTGTTCATTGAAAATGTGTTGAGTACTTATGAGCTGTAGTTTTTAGTTCTGGTGTAAATCATGTTTAATGAACTTTGGTTTTCAAGTTAACTTTGAGAAAATCTGAAAGGAAATGCTTCAAGTTCTGTCGTGCTTGTGAACTTTTATAAACGAAACTTCAGGTGATAAGAGAAATACATAAAATATCAATCTAGAATGCTACATGAAATGCCCAAGCAACATGAAGTGGGAGATTTCCCAGATAGTGTGTGCCCTTGACTTTGGGCGCTTTAGAAAGCACTGAAGGCTCTTTTAAGAGACCTTTGGTGTCCCAACTTCCTGGCTTTTTGACATTTAACTCTTCACCCATTCCTGTGGGCCATTCCCACCATCTGTTCCGCTTCTCTAACTTTTTCATACTCAAAACTGAGCTTAAACCCCCATGGGGGAGAGTGTGTTGTAGGCATTCGTCAAGGGTCCTCGCAGCATCCCTTCAGCCCCTAGCTGCAACCTCTTTCATTCCTTTTATTGTACCTCCATTCATTTTTTTTTTCTTCTATCTGACTTTCCACCCTTTCCTAAAGTTGCATAGTGCACCTGCAAGGTTTTCCTCCTGTTACATCTTTCATACCTTCTCCCTGTCAATTTCTGTTCTGTTCCCTTTTAAAAAGAAATTGTTTATACAGGACTTAGGTTGCTAATATGATGGGATATTATCATATTCCTGCAAAGTGTAAGATATATAATTTGAGTGTCAGCGTATTCTCAAGACTTTTTATGATTATGTACAATTTTGAAGCCTGTGACTTTTTTTTATTGTTTTGTCTTTTTAGAAATTGTTTTACCAGCTACTGGAGAATTTTGAATAGCTGCGTATGCGAATAACTTAAAAAGTGCATAGTATAACTGCAGTGTATGTATAAATATTGGCATATGTATACAGCAAACCCCCATATTTGCAGACTCCGGATTCACGGACTCACATATTCGCAGATTTCCCTTTGGAATATACACCCCCAGAAAATTTACACTTTTTATAATAAAACTTTATAATACAGTAAAACTATTTAAAAACCAGGTATAAACATTTTTAGTGGCTTGTTCTTGAGTTTTGCCTAACAGATAGGCAGTTTTAAGCATTTTTATGGGGGTTTCAACTGTTCATGGGTTCTAGCTATTCATTGGGGGGTCTGGTACCCCACCCCTGCAAATATGGGGGGAACACTGTATACAATTCTTTCGAGGAATATGCGAGAATTGGGTTGACAGAATGACTCATATATTAGGAATAACATAAATAATAGAAACACATGTAAGTGATCAACATAACACCAACTTTATCCGTCCATTTTATGGTTAACAATATGTCAATTATGTACTCTAATTATGTACTGTTACATTGATGTAGGTTATTGAATACAAGAAAAATGGAATCCCACAATCAAAAGAACTTTCCCAGATATGGTGGAGATAGTGCTTGATATGAAGGGAGTTGATTTTAAAGCAGTTTTTTTTAATGATAGAATGTTTCTTTTGTTGCTCTTGAAATGGTAATTGTACATTTCATATTTGACAAGGCTTAGTAAATAGAAGTTCAAAAGCTTAAGTTGAAGTTAGCCTCTATATACTAAGTGATAGCTTTGCATCCCAAAAAATAGAATTTAAACAAAAAATTTGTATTTTGTATGTTTTTTTTTCATTTCATCGCAAAATTTTTTGTCTTATTATTATCATTATTCACAGATTCTATAGTTTATGTAGTCATAATTTATAGTTTATGTAGTCATAATTTTTTTAATATGCCTGTCTATAGTAGCAGTTATATTATTCATGTAGATTTTTACTGATGATATATGCAGCACTGAATATTTTTTGAAATATGTAATTGTTCAACAGTACTGATTGCAAAGAAACACTTTTGATGCACTAAGACTCACGCATCACACCTAATGATTTGAATATTTGATATTTTTTAATCCAGTTTGCATTTACAGATGTGTCACTAATGTACAAAAATTACTATTATAAAAACATTTGTTTTATACATTCAACTTACCTGTCAGATATATACATAGCTATTGACTCCGTCGCGCCGACAGAATTTCGAATTTCGCGCACACGCTACAGGTAGGTCAGGTGATCCACCGCGCCGCCGCTGGGTGGCGGGAATAGGAATCCATTCCCGTTTTCCATCAGATTTTTTCTGTCGGCCATACTGGCAACATCGTTGTTGGTATCTCCGGCTGGATTTCGTTTTTGGATACAATTGATCATCGTTTTGGACCCTTTGGTGACGTATTTGGATCGTTGTACTGGCATACGCTTTTGTGGATCGTTATTTGGATTTTGGCTTGGAATTTTCATCATGATGTCTGATTCTGGAAGTGTGGTGAGAATGTGTGTGAATGAAGGGTGCAAGGTGAGAATGCCGAAAGCTTCGGTTGATCCTCACACTGTATGTAAAAGATGCAGGAAGTATGAATGCTCGATGGATAACACTTGTCATGAATGTGAGAGTTTGAGTGCTGAAGGGTGGAAGTCTCTAACTTCTTATTTAAGGAAATTAGAGAAAGACCCGGTTAAGGAAGTCATCTTCCAAAACCAAGCCTAGCTCTCAATCTTCAAGTGGTTTGGTGAGTAATATTGTACCCTCCTCCTAACATTATGAACGCTCCTTGTAATATTTCAGGTCCTTCTTAATCCGAAGCAGATCCTACGGACTCTGCTTCGGAGATAGCAAGCCTTAAAGCTGCGCTTATGAAAATGGAGCATAAAATGGCTGCCATAGAAGGTAAACAAAGTAGTGCTGTGGAAAGTGATGTGAATTTCCCCAGTGAAGTGGAGGAGGCGTCTGATTGGCTTCACAACGCTCCCAGGCCTAGACCTCTTTCAAGCTCCCAAGCCCAGAGGAGAAGGAATGTCGAAAGCCTTACGGAGGTTATGGAGGATCCCCACCAGTCAGACGTCTCTTCGCAGAATCTGTAACGTCACAGACTGCCAGAGAACGCATTAGAAAAAGCGTTTCATGTGAATGTTTTTCGTCATCGGAGAATTCCTCACCTAAAAGAGGATGGAGATCAGCGGATCGTTCTCGTCCCTTGAAGAGGATCTGGGAAGAATCGGGCATAAACTCGAGTCCGGAACGTTTTTCGGAGGACTCCCCGACAGAGAATAAGAAAGCAAAGGTTTTGACTTCTCCCGATAAGTTGTGGGGAATGGAGAAAGAAGGCTCTCCTTCCTCTCGTTTAGACCAGAGAGAAGAAACGACGAAGATTTTAAAGGATATGCAAGAGTCTATTGCTTCTCTAGTTGGAGTTCTTTCGAGAGATCCTCCAAGAAGAAAGGATGTTAATCTTCCTGTGAAGAAGTCAAAAAACCCTTACTATCAAACCTCCCCGAAAAAAAGATTCTTCTTCGGATGAAGGGTCTATTTTTCACAGACCCGCGAGTTCGGGGCGCGAGGCGCCAGCCAGGCGTGAAGCGCCAGCCGAGCGCGAAGCGCCAGCCAGGCGCGAAGCGCCAGCCAGGCGCGGAGCGCCAGCCAGGCGCGGAGCGCCAGTCAGCCGCAAAGAACTAACACGTAAGCGCGAGGCTCCAATCAGGCGCGACGCGGCAACCAGGCCCTATCCGATATCGCAGGAGACGATTAGGCGCGAGAAGCTGGCCAGGCGCGAGGAGCCAGCCGCGCGTGAGAATTCCTACAAGCAGGAAGAGACAATCAGGCGCGAGGCGCCATCCAGGAGCGTAGCGCCAGCCAGACGAGAAGCGCCAGCCAGGCGCGATGCGCCAGACTGCCGAGAAGCGCCTACCAGGCGAGAAGCGCTAGCCAGGCGCGAGGCGCCAGGCGGCCGCGAAGAGACATACAGGCGCGAAGCGCCAGCCAGACGCGACGCGATAGACGGCCGCGAAGCGCCAACCAGGCGTGAAGCGCGAGTCGAGCGCGAGGCGCCAGCCGCGCAAGAGGAGCCAGCGAGGCGCGAAGCGCTAGCCGAGCGTGAGGCGCCAACCGCGCGAGAAGATTCAACCAAGCGCGAAGCGCCAGTCAGGCGCAAGGCGCCAGCTGATCATGAAGAGCGGCAAGAGCGAGAAGTTATAAGGGGTAATAGAAGATCTTTTCATGTAATGTCTTCGGATAGCGAGTCTCCTACAAGTAGAAACCCTAATGCAAGGAAGCAACCTGGTACATCGAAGGTTACGGTTTCAACCTCCATGTCTCAGGATGTTTTGGTGGATAAGAAAGGGAGAACTTCTAGATCTGTCAGTCTCTCTCCTTCTAGGAGTATTTCTCCTATAGGGAATATGTCTACGGACAAAGAATCTAATAAAAGAGCTCGCTCTCCTTCTAGGATGGAGTTGGATGAGGTGTCGGAGGAAGAAAACCCGAACAATGAGGGGGTATCTAACTACAAAGTGTTAGCCTCTCTTCTCCTACAAGAATTTGGAGACTCTCTAAGCCCTGCAGCTCCTCCTCCCCGAGATCTCTGTTCTCCAGTACGAAGGTTCCTAAATCGTCTTCGTATTTAAAAATGAAACCAGCCATATCAATGAAGAAGGCTATTCAATCTTTAAATAATTGGATGAAGGTGAAGAAGGAAGCTCAGAAGACAGTTTTTTGCACTCCTCCATGTAAGCTCGGAGGTAGGAGGGGAATATGGTACAGGACAGAGGAAGCGATGGGGCTTATGCTTCCATCTTCCGCGGAGGCGGATTTTTCAAGCTTGGTTGAAGCATCGAGAAGACATGCTTTGAATACAGCTAAAGCATATTGGAGCATGTCAGAATTGGATCACACCTCAAGGGACTTTTCCATGTACTAGAAGTTTTTAACTTCTTGGATTGTTCCCTTGGAGTGCTGGCCAAGAAGGCAAATGAACCAGATGTTTAGAACCTGAAGTTTTACATTGCATTTTATCCTGTATGGATAAGGCGGTTCAGGATGGATCGGGAGAATTGTCATCTCTATTTGGAGCAGGAGTAGTGAAGAAGAGATCATTATTTGGTTCATTTCTAACCAAAGCGGTTTCTCCTTCACAAAGGTCAGCCCTGTTATACGCTCCTCTCTCGGATCACCTTTTCCCTTCGCACTTGGTGAAGGAGATTTCAAAGTCTCTTGCTGAAAAGGCAACCCAAGACTTATTAGTACAATCCTCCAAGAAATCAAGACTAACAGTACCAGTAGCGAAGAGACTACTCGTACTCCGGTAGTGCCCTTTCGGAGAGGTTCCACCTCTCGTCCTCCAACGAAAAGGAAGACAGCAGAAAAGCGAGGAAGGTCCTCCTTTAGATCTTTCAAGAAATCAAAGTAGCAGCGAGGTCCTCCAAACATCTGTAGGGGCCAGGCTCCTAAACTTCGTAGGGGCATGGAAGATAAGGAAAGCCGATCCTTGGACGCTAGCAGTCTTGGGAAAGGTTACATTATACCTTTTCAGGACAGACCACCTTTGTCGAATTCCCCAAAGGAACTGTCGGCGAAGTACAAGGACCCTGTTCTGAGGGAGACACTTCTTCAGATGGTGATAGGAATGAAGTACAAAGAGGCAATAGAAGAGGTTCAGGATCCTTCCTCTCCGGTGTTTTACAACCGCCTGTTTTTAGTTCCAAAGGCATCCGGGGGCGGATGGAGGCCAGTCTTGGACGTGAGCATTCTGAACAAATATGTGGAAAAGAAAAAGTTCTCGATGGAGACTTCTGCCTCGGTACTTTCAGCCCTGCGAAGAGGAGACTGGATGTCTCTCTAGACCTGCAGGATGCATATTTCCACGTTCCTATTCACCCGTCATCAAAGAAGTATCTCAGGTTTGTGATTCAAGGGAAAGTCTACCAGTTCAGGGCCTTGTGCTTCGGCCTCTCCACGCTCCACAGGTATTTACGTACCTGATGCGGAACGTAGCCAGATGGCTACACCTGGGAAAGGCATAAGCGTCTCTCTTTACCTAGACGATTGGCTGATAAGAGCAAAATCCCAGGAACAATGTTTGGAGGATCTGAAGAAAAACATTAGAATTGACAAAGGAATTAGGACTTCTCGTGAATCTCGAGAAATCGCAGATGACCCCCCAGTCAGGACATAGTCTATTTGGGGATTCAGATGAATTCTCGGGATTTTCGGTTTTTCCATCCCAAGAAAGGATTCTTCGGGGGATTCAGAAAGTTACATCCTTCCTAAAGAAAGACAGGAGTTCAGCCAGGGAGTGGCTGAGCCTTCTAGGGACTCTTTCTTCCCTGGAACGATTTGTATCCCTAGGAAGACTTCATCTTAGGCCTCTACAATTCTTCCTAAAGAGATCTTGGACTTGGAAGAAGGGCCATCTGTCAGACCACTTTTTCCGGTAACATTAGAGGTGAAGAAACACCTAAAGTGGTGGCTGCTCCCACTCAAAGAGAACAAGGGAGTGTCCCTAGAGGTTCGGAACCCAAACCAAATCTTGTTCTCAGACGCGTCAGAAGCGGGATGGGGAGCGGACTCTAGGGGCAAGAGAAGTCTCTGGCAAATGGAAGAAATAACAAAGAGATTGGCATATAAATGCCAAAGAAACTATATGCAGTGTTTCTGGCATTAAAATTCTTCGAGTCAGAAGTAAGAAATCAAGTGATTCAAGTCAACGCAGACAACACCACGGCGTTGGCTTATATAAAAAACAGGGGGGGACGCACTCGTTTTCCCTATTTGAGATAACGAAGGATCTGTTGTCATGGACGGAGGAGAGGAATATTACCCTCCTGACCAGATTTGTGAAGGGGAAAGAAATATCAGAGCAGACAGGCTCAGCAGGACGAAACAAGTTCTCCCCACGGAGTGGACTCTGCACGAGCAAGTCTGCCAAAGTCTGTGGAACCTGTGGGGAAGGCCGCAGATAGATTTGTTTGCGACGTTCCTGTCAAAGAGGATAGAGAACTTCTGCTCCTTAGTAGAAGACCCGAGAGATAGCGGTGGATGCCATGCTACTGGAGTGGTCGGGACTCGACGCTTACGCTTTCCCTCCATTCAAGTTGCTAGGAGTAGTGATGAAGAAGTTCGTAGCATCAACAGGGACGAGATTAACTCTCATCGCCCCGTTTTGGCCATCCCAAGATTGGTTCACAGAGGTACAGGAATGGACAGTAGACTACCCAAGATCTCTTCCAAACAGGATAGATCTTCTCAGACAACCCCACTTCAAGAGGTTCCATCAAAACCTCCCCGCTCTCGCTCTGACTGCCTTTCAACTATCGAAAGATTGGTCAGAGCGAGAGGCTTTTCAAGCAAGGCTTCGAAAGCAATTGCTAGAGCCCGGAGATCGTCAACTATCCGGGTCTATCAATCGAAGTGGGATGTGTTTAGAAGATGGTGTAGGAAGAATAAGCTGTCCTCCTCCGATACCTCTGTGACCAATATAGCAGATTTTCTGTTATTCCTGAGAGAGGAATCCAATCTGTCCGTAGCTACAATAAAGGGATACCGAAGTATGCTCTCAGCGGTATTTAGAAATAGAGGCTTAAACTTGGCAGAGGATAGAGATTTGCACGATCTCATAAGATCGTTCGAGACGTCAAAATCTATATCCTCTACTCCGCCAAGTTGGAATCTGGATGTTGTGCTCAAATTCCTTACATCGGAAAAATTTGAACCTCCCGACCGTGCCTCGTTCAGGGATTGGACGAGAAAGTGTGTTTTTCTCATAGCCTTAGCGACGGCTAAGAGAATAAGTGAAATCCATGCCCTAGATTCTCGGGTGGGTTTTAAGAAAGACGCAGCCATCTGTTCTTTTCAAACTCTGTTTTTTGGCAAAAAATGAGAACCCTTCGAAACCATGGCCAAGGAGTTTTGAGGTGAAAAGTCTTTCAAACTTAATGGGAGACGAAATTGAAAGAACTTTATGCCCGGTTAGAGCTCTTAGGTTCTATCTTAAAAAGAAAGAAGAGTTGAAGGCATGTAAACAAAGTCTATGGTGCGCAGTTCGGGACACGAAAAGACCAATGTCCAAGAATGCGTAGCGTATTTTATTAGAAGTGTGATTATGGAAGCTCATAGCGATTGTGCAGAGGATTCCTTTAAATTATTACGAGTTAAAGCTCATGAGGTAAGAGCAGTGGCAACATCATTATCATTCCAAAAGAATATGTCTATGAAGGACATTATTAATGCGACCTATTGGAGATGCAACTCGGTATTTGCATCCCACTATCTTAGAGATGTTAAAATTACCTATGACAAGTGCTTCTCTCTAGGTCCTTTTGTGTCTGCGGATACAGTGCTGGGACTGAGGACACATACCGATCCTTAAACTTTTATGAAAAGTCTAATACTTCCATACCATACTGGTGGGATGGGCTCTTAACTTTCTTACCTGACGGCTAGTTGTTGCACAGGCGGCCATGGCCTTGTTTAGGTAAGGAACTTTGAGTTTATCTTACAGGATAGGCTTGGATAAAAACGGTGTCTTTGATTACGGAGATCTCCACTATTTGAGGCAGTTTTTGTGTTACTATTGGTAAAAGTGCTTGATGTCGCACAGGCGGCCATAGCCCTTGCTAGTGAGGAACTAGAAATGTGCCTTTTAAACGGAGTAGGATTAAAGACATTGTCTAAATTCGTACATGGACCTCTCCTTTTAAGACAGTATCAGGATTTTCTGCTGACAGAGTGCTTTGGGCTAGCACAGGCGGCTTTTTGGTGCTTTTGACAGTATGAGAATGTGCATAGGTCTTACAAGCGAGGTAGTACAAATTGAAATTATATTTGTTTATTTTTATTTTTATTTATTTTTCATAAAGAATTAGGTGTAAAATATTTTGATTGAGTTTTTTGGTTGTTTGCAAGGAGTCCGGGGATGACTTCTTGCAATCTTAGATACAACATTTGGTTAGGTTAAGGTGATCAGGATCGGGATTGTGCTCCTTAGAAAAAAGGTTCTTGTCATATAAGTGGATTGAAACCCTTTGACATAGCCCTTATAGGATCGGCCAAGTAAGTGGATAAGACCCCTTTGGCAGACCTACAAGAACTCTTAGCAATAGATCAATATCTCGCTGAGGCTCTTGAGACTAAGCAGACTCCTGGGCATTAACCATGAAGTCTTCAGTCTAAACAGGTAGGAACCAAGGTTTTATGTTATTAATACCTACAACGATTGTTGTGTTTTCCTGTTAAATCAGTTATTAGCTGTCTTTACCCTCCTCCAATGGTGTGAATCAGCTATGTATATATCTGACAGGTAAGTTGAATGTATAAAAATGATATTGTTATGATACAATAAAGTTTTATACATACTTACCTGGCAGATATATACAATTAAACTACCCACCCAGCCTCCCCTCAGGAGACAGATGGTGTAGAAAAAATCTGATGGAAAACGGGAATGGATTCCTATTCCCGCCACCCAGCGGCGGCGCGGTGGATCACCTGACCTACCTGTAGCGTGTGCGCGAAATTCGAAATTCTGTCGGCGCGACGGAGTCAATAGCTATGTATATATCTGCCAGGTAAGTATGTATAAAACTTTATTGTATCATAACAATATCATTTTGTTGAGAGAAAAGGAATTGACTGCAAACTTTTCATTCAGTTTTCAAAGGTGAGCTTGGGATGCCAAGGCAGTCACAAGCAATTGAGTTAATGGTAATCTTATTGCCAGTATGTTTGTCCAGGCACGGGATGTTTGATAGGCAATGGTACATTACTGTATGATGAAGCACAGGCTCATACAAGGTCAACAAAGAAATCCAGTTACACAGTGGGACATGTGCTCTTCCCCTGTAGTATGTTTTGACACATTTAATCTTTTTGTGTACATTACTAGAGGACACTGTTTTCTATGGAGGTTTAAATTTTTGTTCTCTTTTTTTTTTTTTTTTTTTTTTTCCTCATTTTCAAAGGCATGCTAGCATTCAAATGTTCTATGTATGATTTGTTTCTGTATTATAGTACGCATAGCTATATTTCTTAATTATGAGCTAATCTTACAGGCTGTGGATTTTGCTTTAGAGGAACTCGAGCATCAGGAGGATGGACTGTATTGTCCAAAAATAATTCTCTTAAGCAACTTACTTTTAAAAAAAGGATTTAGTCATATGCTTTATATTTACCTAGTTTCACTTTTGTTGTTGTCTTTTTTAGTTAAATTTCATAAATTTCAAGATATGAGAATGAATCCATAGATTGATGTCATTACTCATCCAAGTCCTGTTTACAATACAGGCAGTCCCGAGTTACAATGGAGAGCCGTTCTTACAGCTTGCTGTAGGTTGGTCAAATTTTGCAAAGTCAGAATAATAAGTAATCTGTAGCGTAACATCAGGTTTATGTCAGAAATAGATTTTTTATGAATATTTTTTAATAGCATCATAAGATCGGAAGAGTATAGGTCGAGATCGTCTTAAACCTGGGACTGCCCGTGTGTATTGTCTACGGCTGTTATAATGGGAGACATTTTTTTTGGGTGTTCACAGTCAACGGGGTTAATAAAGGACATGTCACTGTTTAACGTTAACGCCTTGACATGGGACCGTGGTTCTGAATCATTGGGATCTGAGCACAACCCCCTCACTGCATCACCCAAATTCATTGAATGATCATTTCATTCTGTATTGCAATACACTCCCTGAACACCTGAATTAGCCCTGGTCAGGTGTTCAGGTAAGTATTACAATATTAGTTTTATTATGAAAACTTCATTTCTTTTTTGCTGTACAGTTTCAGAGTTTCTTGTCAGGTTTTATGAATGTGCATTGTTTAGATTACGATAAAGTATTATTTATTAATCAATTCAGAAAAGACTTTAGGAAAATTTTTTTTTAAGAATCACAGTCCTAAGATCTGGTAAAATTAATCATGAGAATTTCCACAAGGTTCTCAGAATTCTAGACTGTGTAGTATGATCTAGTCTTGTTGTGTCCCCAAGTGTTTCAAAATTAATGTAAAGATATGTAATAGGCATTTCCTTGGTTTTCATTTGATTTGACGTCGTCTTACTCTCATCCGTGATTAACGTGATTTTCTTAAGAGACGTGTAATAAATTCTGACATATTCTGTACATTTCTTCTCATGCATTTAGAAGTCTTACCACTTTTGATGAGTATTACAGTGTCCTCCAGTGTTTGGACTTGTATTTTAGTGAGATTTAAGTAACATTATTCATTTGTGAATGGAGGCAGTATTGGTCGTTACACATAATGGAATATACATCGTACAGTATCCAGCCTTTATGAGTCCTGATTTCAGTTGTGTAATCATCTCAGTTCCACGTTGTTGCTCGGTATTATAGTCATTGCTGGTGTGCCTTGTTCTTGGTGTAGCATTTGTTGACATGTTTTGGGGTAGATGCAGTTGCTGTTTCCATAAGAAAACTTATCTTTTTTTTCACAGATTTAAAAGACCTGCAAAATATGGACTAAAATGTAAGGAATTTTTAATGCAAATGCTAAAGCACTGCCTGATCATTGGCTTTTGAGCTTCTGTCTCAAAGTGGCTTCTCATTTCCACACATACAAAAGTGGTTTTTGTGAATACTACAGCAATTTCTGGTAAAAATCTGTCTTAAAATGAATTCTAAAATTTATAGTACTAGTTCTTACACTTAACTCATAAATATGAATTGTATATTTTTTAAACCTCATTTTGGTGTTTTGTTTTTACAGACTATTGCTGTAGCGTAAGGTGATGATTTGTTTGTAATGGAATCATTGTGTGATGTTCTAGTGGAAAATACAGTTTTTTTTCCCTCTTAAAGATTTCGAACTGCAGGTGGTCCTTGGTTATCGGGGGGGGTTCCGTTGGTGGGTGTGTGCCGATAAGCGAAAACCGCCATTAACCGAAACCCAGCAATTTACGCTGCCACGATGGAGCCATAAGCACCCTTATTGGCTCCATAAGAACCTTATGGCACCGATAACCAGAACTAGCCTCATTATGGCGCCATAAATCGCTGATTTTATGGCACTAGAAAATCGCCACAAAACCGGATCACCGATAACTGGGGACTGCCTATAATGGAATCTTGTCAAGGATGGTAGACATTCTACCAGAAAATATGGGAGGTAATTGTAGCTCCAAAATTTTGTGCAAAGAATATTGCATAAAGTAATAGGAGGTGTGAAAGATGTTATGCCAAGAAATGCGTGGTGTGAAAAATGGTGGGCATCAATGAGATTTCTTGTTCTCAATGAAGTTAGTGTAGTAGTAGATCTTCTTCTCATTTGGAGGCAGATTCGAAGCTTGTGAAGTTCAGTTTTGTTAACCCTTAAACGCCGAGCCGGTATTTCCGAAAGTGTCTCCTGTATGCCGGCGGCGTTCAGGAGTGGGCGCAGAAACAGAAAAAAGTTTTTCTTCAGAAAATCACAGCACGCTTAGTTTTCAAGATTAGGAGTTCATTTTTGGCGCTTTTTTTTTTTTTTTTTTTTTTTTTTTTTTTTTTTTTTTTTTGTCATTGCCTGAAGGTTAGTATGCAACCATCAGAAATGAAAAAAAAATCATTATCATATATAAATATTGGAATATATGACATCGCAAAAAAAATTTCATATATAATTGTATACAAATCGTGCTGTGAGCAAAACGGTTAAAGCTAATGAATTAATTATTTTTTTGTTGTACAAACCAATTGTAAAACGATCAAAGCAACACAGAGATAATATTATCACAATATGATGCATGAATTCGTAACGTGCGGACGTAAAAAAAAGCAGTTTTCAAAAATTCACCATAAATCGAAATATTGTGCTAGAGACTTCCAGTTTGTTGCAAAATGAAGGTAATTGATTAAATATTACTAGACTGTAAGTGTTGTAGCTTACAATTGCAGTTTTCAACCATTTCGGTCGAGTTAAATTTGACCGAAGGTCAAATTTTTTCTATATCGTTATTTATATGAAAATATTTCAAAACTGATAAAAGCTACAACCATGGATTGTTTTTTGTTGTATTCTACATGAAATTGCATACATTTTTACATATAAAACTTTATGTAACTGCTAATTTAAAATAGTGCAAACATCACAATCGGACGAAAAAATTTGATTTTTTCGGAAGAGTTACCGCGCGTACGTAAGGAAAAAGTTTTATTCTTAAATTCACCATAAATCGAAATATTGTGCTAGAGACTTCCAATGTGTTGCAAAATAAAGGTAAATGATTGAATATCACGAGAATGTAATAGTTTTAGCTTACAATTCCGTTTTTTTAATATCTTGGTCGAGTCAAAGTTGACCGAAGGTTGAAATTTTGGCACTTATCGTTATTTATATGAAAATATTTCAAAACTGATAAAAGCTACAACCACGGGTTGTTTGTTGTTGTATTTTACATGAAATTGTGCACATTTTCATATATAAAACTCTATGTAACGGCTAATATAAAATGGTGCAAAAATTATGTCAAAGTGACGAAATAATTTCTGAGATGTGTCGCTGATGCTTTTTAGTGCGAGAAGAAAGAAATTCGCTCTTGCGCGCCTGAGTAATGATTGTAAACAAAACAGCCTGATCCGTGAACTCCCAGCATCCCCCGAGGCGCGTGATTCAAAAGTTTTCGCCTAGTAGGCCTATAAGTATTTTTCCACGAATTTAAAAAAAAAAATTTTCTCGTCGACGTTTAGTACGTCGGTTCGGCACCCGACAGACAATTTTCGTTGACGTTTAATACATCCAGTCGGCGTTAAAGGGTTAATTAGATTATAAAAGATTTCCTTGATCCTATTTAACTCTAATCCATCCAGATCCCTTCTGGCTGAAAATTTTTTTTATTTAGGTTCATTTGATTGCATGAATGCCCCCTGCAGACCTTGGGTTTCATGCAGGTGAGAAACTGATTTCATATGTGATTAATTTACTGAAAGCAAGGTAAACATCTTGCATCATTATAGGTAATTGGTGTTTCTTCAGGAAAAGAATTGCCTTGCTGCCTTACTCCATCTCATCTTGGTCTAAGCAGTGTGATCTTTAGTGTTTGCTTCTGTATTCTTGACTTTGTTTTTTATTGTGATATGTACACTTGGGAAACCAGTGTTTTTTTATTGTGATATGTACACTTGGGAAACCAGTGTTTTTTTATTGTGATATGTACACTCTGGAAACCAACACTCATTTGTCGCCCTTTGTGGGATTGGAGTGAGTACAAATCATCTAAGCTTCTGCTAAGGGCAGGCTATATGCCTACCTGTTTTATTTAATTTGTTGCTAAGTTAGGCTTTGTTGGTTTTTTCTTGCATAATTCATCCCTATAAATTTTTTCTGGTCATAGTAGTTTTCTGCGTACAGGTTAATTGAAATTTACGTTGGTTATGCACTTGACTGTCTTTAAGGGAATCCCACCATTGGTGATTTAACAAATCGTCTGTGCTGACATGAATCTTTGCCTTTAACGACTTGTGTGGAGTCAGTGAACATTGGTCTGTAAGTAGGGAATGCCTGTACCTGCTTGAACAGGAGTTAGCAGCCTACAAAGAAACCTTAAGAGGAGCCCTCTTGTTTGCAACAGTACTTTGAACACAAGCCATCATTTACAATTGTTTGGTCTCCCAGACATACACTTTTCACAGCCATAATATGGACAGCATGAGAAAGAAGGGTCTCACCTACTTAGAACCTGAAGTTTTAGAGCAAACCTGTGCTTCATTGTCAGGTAACCAGTGTGTGGAAGAGGCATTTTTTAGTATTCTTGAAGAGTGTCAGTTATAAATTGATGTAAATATGTCGTTGTAATAGAGAAGCCAGTTTGTCTTGTAAAAAGTCCTATTTTTATGGATTAGTGTCTTTTCTTGGGGGGGATGGTGTGTTCATGCAGAGAGAATGAAAAATGACAGATTTGGGAGGAGGAAGTTTTTTTATGCAGAGTATGAATGGATCCTTCAACATTTGGTATAACTTTATTTTGGAATTTCATTTATTCATTGTCAATCATAAAAATTTTTTCTTAACAATTCAAACATTTAAAAACACATAACTTCATGAAATTGTGAAAAATAAAGAGTTTACTGGAAATTACTGTAGTAAAGCTATACATACAAAATTTTACTAAATTCTCGCTTCTTGTTCATACCACATGATTGCTGTATGTGTTTATGCATTTTGCAGATAAGACGTGCACAAGTGTAGTACCTGTACAATTCTTGGTGCTCAGAATTGTATAAATATATATGTTTTCCATTGCTGTCAGCAGAGGACTGCAAAATAAGTATTGCTGCTCGTGAATGTTGGGGTTACACGTACACACTTTTGCATCTTTTTACTTCTTGTGGTAAACTTTAGTAACTGTTACTCTTTTTTATGTGGTTGCAAATTTGAAATGGTACATGTTACCATGGTGATATCAACAAGCACAGACAGAAGGAACTTCAAGTTTTACTGATTATATTTGATATTCTGTTCAAGGTATGGTGTCCAGATGCTAGGAAGCTAAATGAGATATATTTTTGTACCGCTGCCTTTCAGGCTGTATCTATAGCACACTTTATGACTTGTTTCCCTCATATGAAAACTGAATTTTACTACTTTTCATCCTCTTGTCATTTACTCTTGAAAATTTTTTAAATGATGTACACTTGAAGCATGTGGAGCTGCACATTAATTTATATTTTCATAATTCACTATTCCTTTTTATAGATCATTTTCTCTTGCCTCTGTAAAAGTGTGTTTGGTGACAGCTTTTCGTAAAATTGTCATGCAAGTTTTTTTAGGTTTACCTTTAAAATTATGCTAATCATTTCTGTTGATCACATTTTGTTTATACTACTCCTAAGAGAATGTACTCATTTATGTGCAAAATGGTAGTACTACAAGATCATGACGCGGTGCGTGGTTGCGGACCAGCTATCACCTCATACGCGCAGGAGTTGCAAGATCTCTCAGATTCGTTGCTTACAATCTTTGATTGTTTTTAACTAGTTACCAGCTAGCACTTGGAAAATACTATCCTACTGTTAAGACCTCAGGTTCGTTAGCTATGAAAAATACAAAAGGGAGTGCTAAAGAAGACATATTTCACGGAGCGACACGGCTGAGCCCAGAAATTGATTTTAAAATTTGTCATTTTTTATAATATATAATGTATTTGCTTTATTTGTAATGCACTCACATTGAGATATGCTTGATACCCAGGTTTTTGTTTGGAAAGAAAACTTTCATTACTCTGACTTTGTAACTGTGTGCTTTCAATTTAGAAAATACAGTGGAACCTAGGTTTTTGTAAATAATCCGTTCCAGAACTTCCCAAAAAGTAAAAAACATACAAAATCCGAAACAATTATTCCCTTAAGGAATAATATAAATACAATTAATGTGTTCCAGGCCCCCAAAGAAATTAACAAAAAATACATATCATGGGAAATAGAAACAGTTTTGCATACAGAAAACAATGAGAAATAAACATAAATGACTAATGAAATGAATAAATGAACATTCAACATCACTCTTACCTTAATGGAAAACACTTGTTAGCGCATGGAAGACAGAGGGGAGGGGAGAGGGAAGAGGAGAGGTTACTGTTTGGAAGGTGACTTCCCTTCCAGAAGGACATAAGGTATCAAGGACCTATCTGGGGTTACTTTTCTTTGTTTTCTTACTGGCACTAGGACCAGCTTGAGAGTTACTGCACCCTGTCGCGCAACAAAACTGTCCAGAGACATTTGTCGCTGCCGTTTCTTTAAAATTTGCCTCAAGTTAAATACGGCATTGTCATTAAACTTGTTGGATACATGGATTACAACTTCTTTGTTGGGTTGTTTGGGGTGATAATTCTCCACAAAAATTTTTACATCATTCCATTTTGCACACGTCTTTAATCCCTGATGTATGCCCATTCGTTTTCTGAATTTTTCAAACCAGCCTCTGCTGGCCTTAAATTCACTAACAGCAGCGCTTGTTGTAGAGATTTTCTCACTGCGATTGGCATGCAACTTCCTCCAACACTTTGCTACGAGTTCTTTCTTGAATTCTATAGTGTTTCTCGCCTTTTATACAGAAGGGTTAGCACTTGGAACTTTCTATGGCCCCATGATGGCTTATTTAGCAGTTGTATTTGCATAAAAAAGCACAAAAAGCACAAAAACAACAAACATAAAAGCATAATGGGTCATGAGAGAACACAGGATGATTTGTTTGGGCGCTCGGTACAGGGCCTAGTCAAGCGGTGGGTCTTTGAAGGAGCATTTCCGAGTGTATGAAACCTGAGACAAAGTTTTGTTGGAAAAGGTTTACAAAAACCAGGGCATACAAAACCCAAGGTTCCGCTATATCATTTCTTCTGGAGTAATATAGGAAAAAATAAGACTGTGACAAAATGTTTATGTAAAAGTTGCTCTTTTTCTTTTCTACCTCACTCATTTATAACTAACAGGGCTTTTGCAAGAACAAAAGCCCTCAGACCTACAGAAAATGTCCACACTGCGCATCTTGGAATGTCACTGATTAACCACAGGTACCTTATGAATGGTTTAATGTTGAAACATGACCAAAAATATATAAATTATAATATAACATGTTCAATAACATTTAATGAATGAGGCAAATTGTCAGTATACTAAATAAATGGTCTTTATTCCCTGTCTTTATCAGGTAGTCCCTTTCCATATCAACTATATACTATATCAGTGGTGGTTCCATTATGACGGCTTGATGATAAGCAAAAATCAATGATAACCGATAATCAGCAACTTTCAGAGCTTAACTGGTTTTCAGCACCTATGTTAGGTATGTAGTGGCACCAATACTCCATTATTGGTGCCAATAACCAGAAACCTGCGCATTGGTGCCAAAAATCTCCCATTTTTTTGTGATTTTTGGTGCTAGGCAAGTACCATAAAACTGGATCACCAATAACCGAGGCCATTGATAACTGTTGACTACCTATAATATATATATGTATATCTCCAT
This sequence comes from Macrobrachium nipponense, assembly GCF_015104395.2. Taxonomy (NCBI): domain Eukaryota; kingdom Metazoa; phylum Arthropoda; class Malacostraca; order Decapoda; family Palaemonidae; genus Macrobrachium; species Macrobrachium nipponense. Next base: position 33,350,087 of record NC_087214.1, on the reverse strand, counting down.
AGAGGAAGTCCCTGGCTTACTACGGGGGGTTTCGTTCTTGAGACGTGTCATAAGCCGGAAATCGTCATAAGCTGGAAAATAGTAAAAAATCCTATGAAAGCCATAATTTTAATGCTTTGGGTGCATTGAAAACTATGTAAAATTATTATTGCATTTTCCATCAAAAAAATCTTAAAATATTTATTATTTTGCATTTTTGGAGTCATATTTCTTTCGTCAGATTGGCGCTGTAAGCGGCATAACCCTGGAATGTGCGTCATAAACCTGGAAATCATTTCTGATGAATATAATAGAAAAGCGTTGTAACCTTGGAACGTCGTAAGCTGAACTCTTCGTAAGGCGGGGACTGCCATTATATCCATTGAATGTTGCAATTTATGACTTAATCCCAATGAGGTTGTAGTTGTTGCTGTATTCCTGTGTTATTTAAAATTATTTTCCTCTCCATATAATCTTTTTGAATATATTATTTTAATTTATATACTGTTTATGACTCACATCAGGAAATTGATTACGTAGTATATAAAGTTGGCGAGGAGGAAAACAGTCAGTGGAAACTGAATTAATGTATCACATAAAAGATTACCTGCCGTGATGTAATATTATTTATCGGGTATGTTTCAGAGAAGAATGTAATCGTGTGTTTACTTTCATGCCAAAATGTTTTCGCAAGCTATTCCATTTCTGAGAGGAAATCTTAGACTTTGTGGGCACATTGCTGCTTCAAGTGATATACATGATAATGGCACCTGTGTTACCTTTCTTCATAAGTTAATTGTTTTCTATCTTTTATTTTAGTGTATGTAAGTTATGCTTTGAGGACTTTTATATTGTTATAATCAAGTTATTGTCTTGAGAAGTAAAAATCCTTGTTAAAGTTCTTTACATGGTGCATCATGAAGACATGAGACGCCTGAAGACTAAATTATATGTCTTGAGGAGTAAAAATGCTCGTTTAAGTTCTTTACATGGTGCATCATGAAGACATAAGACGACTGAAGACTGTCAGTTCATTTGCGACTGCTAAAAACTTCAATTCCATCTGTACTAGTATGTAGGTGAAGAAAATCATCCAGGCCCACGAGGGATAGATTTCTCTTGCTGTATCATTGTACCATTTAAGGGCCATGACTTCAAAGTGTACCTTGGCAACTCACTTTTGAAAGTATTAGAATTCTCTTCAATGTCCTACTGGCTTCAGATACATTGCTTTCCTCTACTGATTTTGCATTCATTCCCTTTGGCCTCTTCCCGTCTAGCTCTTAAGTCATCTTTAACTTAGCTTTGAGTGAGTGTTCACTCCATTTGAAAGTATAAATCTTCCTGATCATCCTTATAAGCTCTAAAGTGTGACTCAGAGACCTGGTTGGATTTCCCAAGTGACATATACTTTACACTTAATGGATTAACTGTGTAGCAAAACTGAGGGGTGAATCATTTACCAGATGTGTTGCAATTCCTGCGCTGGCCAAACTCACCTTCAGTTCAGGAAATGTTAATCTGAATAGCTACCATTTTTTTAAATTTATGAAAGCCAGTGTTTCAAGATTTTCTTAAATTTTTATATGGTTTGGGGTTTAAGATTGAATTGTTTGGGTTGCACAGTTCTAATTTATTTGTTATATTTTAATCAGATTTAGTTTTGCAAGACCTCTTAATTCATCTATCTGGTGTCAAGAGTCTCATATTTCTCCTGTTCAAACTGTGATAGTAACAAACAGACCATTATTATCATAAATAATCTTTTCCTTCAGTTTGAAGTTTGTGTGAAAAGACGACCGAATAATCTTTACCTTTCGTTACAGGATTTTGTAAGTTAATAACATGGCAGATATTTATAAAGGACCATTCTTTTCTATACCATCGCTTACTGGAGTGTTGAAATGATTAGCTCTGTTCCAGTAGATGTGAAATGTAGCTACGTAGTGTGTTTTGTATTATCATGAGTTTTAAAGACTTATATGGTCTTTTTCTATGATTTAAAGGTGATGGTGCTTTCGGCTCACCCACGAGTGATAGAGAACAGACATTTTGTTTGGAGACTCTGATGATGCTGATGTGTTGTGTTGCAGGCAGTCCCCGGTTATCGGTGGGCTCCGTTCCCGGGGGTATGCCGATGAGTGAAAACCTCCATTAACCGAAACTCGGCGATTTACGGCGCTATAATGGCGCTTATGGCACAGATAACAGGTTGTTGGCGCCATAAGCACAATTATGTCCCCTCTGTTAGATATGTTATGGTGCCATAACTCTATTGTTGGCACCATACACAGTGGTCCCCCCCCCCCCCCCCCCCGTATTTGCGGGGGATGCATACCAGACCCCCCTGTGAATAGTTATAACTCGCGAATAGTTGGAATACCTATAAAAATGCTAAAAACAAATTATTTTGTTAGTTAAAACTCAAGAAAAACCCACTAAAGATTTTTATACTTGGTTTTTTAATAGTTTTATCACAAACAGTGCATTTTATGATGAAATTGATTAAAAAACCCAGGAATTTCTCATAGAAAAATACTGAGTGCACAAATTTTCCGCGAATAATGCGGGGGAAACATTCCCAAGAGAAATCCCCAAATGTGTGAGTCTGCGAGTATGGGGGGTCCACTGTATTATTGGTTCCTTATGGTGCCGATAACTGGAACTCGGCTCGTTATGGTGCCATAAATCGCTGATTTTATGGTGCTGGACAAGCCCCATAAGACCGGATCGCTGATAACAGAGTGTGCCGATAACCGGGAACTGCCTGTATAGTCGTGTGCTCTGTTAGCATTTGCTTTTCTTCTCATTGATCATACAAGTCCAAAGCTGTGCTGAATGTCAGAGTGCAAAACATCCAGGTCTTTGTCCCACCTCACAACAGATCATTTTTTTCTTGAAGTGAAATTATGGTGTGCAGTCTAGTTAATGTACTGTCAGGGTTGTCTGCTACCATTTTGAAAACAACTTTTACAGTTTTTGCACTTTTAAAATACAGCAGTTTGATATCTAAGTAAAATTGAATCTTTTCTATTTTCTTGATTGTCAAAAAGCCTAGCAGTTGGTGCAGTAATGATTACAGTTAGCTAAAGAAAAGAAAATGTAATTGAACCTCGGAAGACGCTTTTAAATTTTACATAGATATCTGAAAAGCAAAAAAAAAAAAAAAAAAGTTGGTACCACTGTGTGCTGATTTAGTAGTTTGGTCCATTCACCATTTTTATAGCATGCATGCACTCTTTACCTTGCTTGCAGAAATACCTGGAAGAGGCACGGGACTTCTGGGGACAGCCTTATGTTCAGCAGTACAGTTCAGAAGTATGCATGCACAGATCTCGTCAAGTTTTACGTGTTTGCTGGTTTTGTTCCTCACGCTTTTATTTTTGTCTGCTTCGTGTGTGAACTGTGTGTGTGTGTGTGTGTGAGTGTTGACCTGTTTGTAGCATTATGCTCTGAGAGAGTAATTTGCATTTTCCTCCCTAGGTCTTTGATTGCTTATTAGTTGATTTCTTTACTCTACAAACCATTTTAGCCGCATTGCAATACGCTGTAAGTTAACAACCGATTGAAATTTCTATTTTTTTTAAATGTACTATATTAAAGGTCAGAAGCACATTTTTCTTTTCACGTTTAGTAATGTTGAGATTGGTTTATGAAGAGTGACGTCACCTTGTCACGAGTTTTGTGGGGTTGAAAATTTAGTGAAGTAATGTTCATTATCTGCCAATAATCGGTATTGTATATGGGAAGGGTAGTTTTTCTGTGATCTTTTATAGGGTTGATCAGCCTTCAGTTTGCTTTACACAGCAGGAATCCTTCAGAACAAATTTTGCCCTGCAGTATCATACATTTTGTTCTTGGTAGTTGGGTTACCTACCTGTTACTGTAGTAATTAATATTGCTTGATAAGCCGATGGAATAAGTGCTGAATACATATGTAACTATTTATTCTATCAAGTTTAATTTTAAAGTAGAGTGAGTACAGTACTCATTTTTTTATAGATTTGATTCATTTATCATAGATCAATTCTGTGATAAATTAAGTTGGCATTTTTGTAATAAGAATACACAAGATGTGTAATGAAAAGTAGATTGTATAATGCAATTTTAAATCCTTATCATGGGATGTGGTTGAACGGGTAGATAATAATTAGACATCTGGGAAGCAGTATGCCGTAAACGTTTGCTTCAGAATAGGGGGGGTTGGTGTGGAGTTTCATTCTACTTTGCAATGCATAGGCATTCTGTTCCCTTTTCTGTGTCGTGTGGGTGCTTCTGTAGTATCATTTTGACAGTGGAAGCTCTTGCAAGTCTTAATTTTTGTTGCCCCCTTTTTGGTACTCAAGCACTTGTCATTGATGTCCCTGTTTCCCAGCCCCCCATTTTACATGTTCCCTCCAGTTGTCTGCATATCATTAATCATGTAGTGACCTCCTCAATCATAAAATATTTCATTTGTTAAACCACATGACAGGAGGTTTGTTACCAAGGCATTCTTGCTTTGGTCTGTTAAGAGAGAAGAGTTTTCATTAACAGAGTTGCTGGTTTTCTCTGTCTTTTCAGCTCTAGGACTTATGAGAGACAATTTGTTAGATGAACTGATTACTGTTTTTGGATGTTTTTAAAAAAAAAAATTTTATATCCTACCTGGAGAAGGTATTTTGTATGATGTTGAACTTAGGAGATGATTTTTACCTGGCATTCCAGGGGTCTGTTACTCGTTTTACAAAGCTTGAGTCTTTTATGCTTGGTTAAAATCTTTTCATCCTGCATTTTCATTCTCTCAGTTCCACCAGGCGAGGAATACCGTCAAGTGCACCCTGTGTTGTAGCATTAAACTTTTTTTTTGGATGTGATTATCTGGGTTTTGGATTTTTACAAGTATCTGAGATTGCCAAATTGTGGACATTCTTGGCAGAAATATTTTTTCTAGTGGTTTAGAAATGATTGTATTACATTAACCCCCAAGAATAACATCCTGGACGATTTTTTTTTCTAAACGTTAATTGATCTGATCCTTGTTAAGGTGTACTTTAGTGTTAAGGCCCCCAAAGGAATAGTGTAATACGTATACTACTTATTCCTCATAACTGTAATGGTATCCTAAGGAGTTATGCAGTACCTTTAGCTCTTATGAGAATGTTTTATCATTAGCTCATTTTCCTTTCTCTGGGTAAGGGAGAAAGATCTAAATGTGAAAGGTTTTTGATTGCATTAGAATGACCATTTTCACTTGATCGTGTTTTTTGCCATGGCTGTTGATAGTTTACTTTTAAGTTGGTGTTGTCTGAGCTGATAAACATACAAAGGACCAACAGGTCTTAAAACTTTTTTTTATATAAATTGTCATTGAAAGGATTAGTGTAACTAGTAAAGTACCCACATACATAGTGATTTTGTAGAGGTTTACCTACAAGGGAAGTTAGTTCTTTAGAAGTGCAGCATTGTTGGGAAGTATACTGTGAATAAAGTCATTTAGAATATATATATATATATATATATATATATATATATATATATATATATATATATATATATATATATATATATATATATATATATATATATACATATATACTATATAACAACTCATAATTTTTATGTAGGGTATATTAGGAGGTGCATAGGTTTAGTGCAAGTCTTAGATTATTGTCAGTATTCTAAACTATAACTGACATTCTTATCTTGAAGGAATGTCACAGAATAATGGGTCTGGTTGGTAATTTTATTTTTCCGTTTTTGCTAAGCTTTTGCCAGTACGTACATATTAGTACGTACACGTTTAGTGCCATTTACATAAATGATCTCTATATCACTGTTCTTTTTTGGGCCTTATTATTATAAGTTTTTCTTGCACAGCGCTTTCTGCATCCTGGAAAGTCTTATCTCCAGTGAGATAACTTGCTTATCTGAACTGTCCGTGTTCTAGCATTACGTGGCTCAAGTACAGTTTTAGAAGTTAATGAAAGCTTCGATGTGGTAGCATGTTAGTCATTTGATGAAAAGCCAAAAGATGGCTCATTTTGAAGAGATTTAGAAGGGATCGTCAATGATGATAGCTTCTGACAAATATATTTAGATTGTATGTTATTGGTAGGATGACAGAGGTAGACTTAAGTTAATAAATTTGTAAATTAGAGAAAGAGTTATTTTGGGAAGCAGAAAAAAAGATTGAATAAAGTACAGCATGTTCGGAAGTTACTGAATTAGGATTTTTTTATGGCTGAATAATAATAGATAAAATGTGAATTAAACAAGTTTATTTGATTCCTGGCATCTATGTGGAATTGTAGTGGTAAATTATTTTTTTGAGCTTTTCTAATACAATAGCTAGATTGCTTGTAAGTTATACAGCATTGTATTTGGAATACTATTCAGATTGTGCAGTCGGTAGGTGTTTTAGACACACGCAACTAATATGCATTGATATAGTTTTGTAAAGGTACCTCTAACATAGCATAGTCTTCTAGACTGTGATGTCCCACTAGATTTTAATAAATCAGTGTGAACGAAGTATTGTCTCATCATCAAGTGTTAGGTGTCATTCCTTGCAACCCCAAAATTATGTGATGGTTATTACTTTAAGCTCCACATAGTTTATAAACATGCTTCACAAAAATTGAGATGCATTATTTTCATGCACAAGTAAGGGGACTCTATAGGGATTACTAAATTCTACAGTGTTCCATTCTGTCATGGTGCGCTGAAGGCTGCACCAATTGAACTTTACAGCTTCCAGTTGCTTTACCTTTTGCATTTTACTCTCCATCTGTCTTCTTTGGCTTGTCGCACCCATCTGTCAACTTCTGGAACTTTACCCTGCCACAACTTTTGTATCCGTGTGAGAGTCTAGAAATACGTATGGCCCTGTGGTCTTTGTGAACTACTACGTCATGTAGATTGCAAACATATTGTTGTCTTTTCCTGAATCTCATCCTCTTTAGTTTTCTCCTTACTAATGAATTACACCGCTCTATTATGCCATCCAAGGTTAGTCAATGATGACTATGTTCACAAAAGCTTTGGAAAGGATTGCGTGGTTCAGCTGTGGCTACTTTTCCTCATTTCAAGCTTTAAAATTGGCTTCCTGCTTCCAGTTTTACTGGATTCTTACAACCTGAAGAAGAGCATCATGTTTACCATTCCATGTGCTGTTATATCAGAAGCTTTGGAAAGAGGAATTCCTGTTGAAGGTCACAACTTTTAACCTTGTTGTGTTCTTATTTTCACCGCTCGCATACAACTGTAGCCTTTTGCCAGCTCTCTGGTGTTATAGAAATGTAAATCAGTGGTATGGTTAAACAACTTCAAAATTGCAATAGTAACACTAGTAATATTTTATCAATGCTTTGTTGGCATCAAATGCTAAGTAGAATGACTTTTGTTTCATGTTTTGTCATCATAGTTTGCACATAACTACAAAGTGCTATACATATAGTATCAATATCAAACAAGTCATGATGGAAATTAAGTCTATCACTGGTTTAGCCTATTTTACACCGATTTTTTTTGTAATTGGTTTGAATTTCAAGAACCACTTTTGACATTTAACACCAATCCACAAACAATTCATTCCACAAACAACTCATGCCATAAGATATTTGTATGCTGTGTTTTGAGATGATTGGACCGTAGGTGTCTCTTTCCCATCACTACAACACTGTGGAACAGTCTCAGGAGTTTGAAATGGACTGTAAAGCTGTCTGTAAAATACAGTGCTCTTTTGTCTTAATTTTCCATGTGTAATTTTTGTTTGAAACTGTATTGCTTGTCCTGTTAAAGGTTTTCTTTGCAGAAGCCTGCTGAGCTAATGAGTGGTGAATGTGGATTGTTGTGTGTGAAAATATGCATGCTACAAAGACATTGATTTGGCCTTTTCAACATCCCTTTCTGCCTGTTACTTGTCATGTGATCCCTTTGTCTCTTCCTTCTGAACTGTCATTTTTTTTAACATTGTCTTGCTCTCATTTTCCTTGTTCTGAACTAATACCTTGGGCCAGCCCCATGAGATTTTAGAAATGTGGCTCAGTGGTCTGGTTTAAAATATCCTTTGATAATGTAAACTAAAATGCTTTCAGTTTCAGCAACTCAGATTTCAATGGGGGTAAAAACACTCTTCAATTGATATATCTCTAGACCATCACACATTTTTAAGGTTGCATTGAATATATATATATATATTTTTTTTACTGATTATACTGACTAAGTTTTCATTTTGTTATGTTAAAACAGAAGTTTGCCCATATTTTGATAATGATTTAATACAATTTATTTCCTAGAAAATTAGATTGGCATTTTATATGGCCCCGAATATTGTTGTTTACTTTGTCGCTTGGTTCAGACCCGCCAGCCAGTGTTTGTGCAACTCCTTCATGCTGTGTATCGAGTCAGCCAGGCCGTGTTGGGTCACCAGAGAGTTAACGTGGAGAATTGCATAAAAACCCTGACAGAAGTGGGTGAGTTAACCAAAATTTTGCGGTGATGAGAGGAAACATCGTTTTATGACTTTTTTTATATTGAACTATGCACTGTAATATGTGTCGGATGTTTCCTAGAATTAGTAAGCTACACCAAGGTTAGTATGTAATCTGTTGCTGTGTCTTTTCAGCCCGCAAACACAACATTTCCATTCCCAGCGACTTAGAAGCCCAGGTCGTAAGCATGTCGCAGCGCACAACAAACATAATGTCCCGGACTGCATCCCAGTGGAGCAAGAGAACAACACGTCGAGATGCTTCGTCGTCCTCTGTAAGTTCAGCAACAGTTTTCACTTAGGTGTTGTACTTATCAACAACCTGAGTGTACAGTCCGTGTACACAACTGTAGGTTGAATGGATAAAAGAAGATTCCACTTCAAAGAATGATGGAAAAAGGGAAATATATAACCAAGGCATATTGTCAGTGAAAAGGGAAGGGGTATTCAAAATGGCATATTTGTAGCGAATCATCTGGTCAAGTGGAAGCATGTTCATGCACACAACTAAGTTTTTGGTAAGAAACATGATAGAGTGTAGGTTGTAAGGGAGCGTATTACACTTTCTTAGAAGATATATTTGTTCTGACACTTAATACAAACCTGAGGTCCTTTAACATATGGAATGTAATCAGCGGCAGCTGGAACCAGTCATAAGCTTTGAACAAGGAGGTTTGGTAGTTAACTGCTTGTCCGGTAGTTGGGAGTCCCATCCGACTGGGAGGTGAAGATCCACTTTGCTTTCAGCCGCCATCGGAACAAGACGTGCTCTTCGCTGTTTTCCCCACTGTGTCGTATGCTTGGTTACTTCTTTATGAAGCCATCCTTCATTACTTCTCCCTTTAACTCTGAGTGCTTGTGCGAGTGGAAACTTGTAAGTACTTTGCGTTTATTGTTTGTATTGCTTGTGATTTGTGTTGCAATGGATTCCCACGAGCCGGAGAGACCCCTCCACCCCCCCCAGTCAGCCACAGATTGTGCCCTGGTGTGGGGCCGTAGGTGTGGGGCCTTTAGGTCTCTCTTTGAGGTAGACCCTCATGATTTACGTACTCGGTGTGGAGGGCGCGAATGCTCTCGCACCGAGACTTGTGAATTATGTGTATCGTGGTCTGGGGAGCAGTGGGAGCAATACGAGGGGAGGAAGAAGACGCGTAAGCCGGCCAAGAAGTCGTCAGAGGGCTCTCCAGCGACTCCTCTGGTTACGGACACGTCTTCCTCTTTTCTTCCTCTGTCTCAGCTCCCGTGTATGGCTCCTTCCCCTTCGGGGGTGTGTCGCAGTCCTTCTCTTTACTTGACCAGTTGAGTGTAGAGGAGGGTGTGCGACACCTAGGCATTCAGTTGTATTCAGGGTCTTCCGTTTGCTTGGGGTGGGAGGGCCCCCCCCAAGGTGATTGGGGGAAACCCCCCCAGGTGATCGGGGAACCCCCCCCCCAATTAACCCGACCTTTCCTTCCTCAGGTATGCCTGCCCGTGGGTGGCGATCTCGGACAGGTCTGGTACTCTCTTGGGCTCCCGGGCACACCGAGCATTCAGGGGCTGCTGTACCACCTGGCAGCGCGTGGATCCAGGTCGGTCACACATGGTCTAGAGAAGTCGACCACAACAATGGTGTCGACGCCGGGTTATGCTGCTCCTCCCCACCTGGTTTATGCGCAGCACGTGGCCACGGTTATCCCGACAGCTGTAGTCCAGGCTCCGGTGCCGGGTTCCAGCCCCTGACAGCTCCCCGCTCGACCTGCCGCCAGTACCTGTAATGTCGCTGGCCCCTGTATTGCCACTCCTGTACCAGTTCCTGCCGTAGTCGCTCCAGCCCGTGGTGTTGCTGCCCCCACCGCAGGTCCTTCCAGACAGGTGAAGCTGGGCCCTGTTGCTTCGGCAACTGCCCCAGCTCCGTCCTGGATGGAGGACCTGACTGTGGTCCTGAGGAAGATGACGAAGAAGAAGAAGAAGAAGAGGAGAGTGTCGTCGTCTTCGTCATCATCTGCAGCTGCCTCTTCCCCTTCGACTTCCAAGGCCCCACAGCCGAGGAAGAAGAAGGTAGCCTCCTTCCCCCCAAGAAGTCTCGCTCAGAGACCTCTAAGGGTCTGGTTGGGGCTTCCGCTGGTCTTCCTGTTCCTTCGGGAACGGGGCCTGTCTCTCCTTCCGCAAGGAAGAAGAAGACGGAGACCGGAGGGGTACCTCCTCTCCTGGCGCCAGAGGTTCTGCCTAGCGCCAGGGACCATCTCGGCTGCTCGTTCGTGAGAGGTACTGAGTGTACAGTTGCCTGTGGGTGACCGTGTAGCCAGGGTCCAGGCAGCCAAGCCTGCTTGCCGCCAGGACCCAGGCATGGAGCGGAAGACTGGTGGCAGTCGCTCAGGCGACTCCCGCCAGGCCAGTGAACGCTCTCGCGGCGATCTGCCGGTTCCCAGTGTTGACACGACGGTCCCCCCAGACCGTACACGGGTTGAGGCGAGGAAGAGGTCCCCCTGGTCACCAGGACCAGCCTTGGCTGGTCCAGGTACCGTGACGTGCCGTGAGGACGGGCCACGCTCCCACCACGACAGTGGACTCTGCCGGTCTCCTGACTGTCGCTCCCACCGGAACCGGATGGATAGGGTGACTGTTAGCAGCTCTCCTGACACTCAGGACCGTCGCTACCATTCTCGGTCCAGTGATTCTCCCCAGGGAGACCGTGCGACTAGGCCTGCAGTTCGATCGTTACCGCAGGTTGGCGATCACCTGCAGCCCCCCCAGCACACCGGTTCTGCGGTGGGCAGGAGGGGAGCGTCAGGTCTTCCTCTCCTATCCCTTCAACCTCCTCGGGCTACACCGAGAGGAGCGAGGTGATTAAGAGCGACTGCGAGGAGTGTGCTTCTCGCGGTCCCTCCACAAGGGCCTACGAACCTGGCACGGTCATGGGACTGATCAGATCGTAAGCCCAGAGACCAAGAGGGGTCTGTCGTGGTTCCTCCTGTGGAAGGAGGAGGGTCTCGGGAGGCGTTCTCCCTGGATGGACTTGACGGTCCATCTCCCCAGGATGCAGTCACTCCCAAGATCCAGAGGTCTTTCGCATAGGTCAACGCACTGATTCGTCAGCACAATGACCTCGGGGAAGGATCGGTGCTTCCGCCCTCCGAGCCTACTTCTAGGCTGGAATCGTTCTGGGGTCCTAAGAAGGAACCCAGGACGACGGTGGGTCTGCCCCGATCAGCCTTGGCCGACAGTGTGCTGGGCCAGGTGAACTCTCTCGTCTCCGGACAGGAGGGATCACTTCGGTCTGGCAGGTTGTCCAAGCTACTTCCCCCTCCTCTACCATGACAGAGGCGCTTCTACGTGCCTTCGGGGACCCGCTGCTTCCCAAACAGGTTAACCCTGAGCTGGCTAGGCTAACTCCGGGTGTGTCTCTTCAGCACCTGCTGGCCGAGAGGCCAGCAAGAGGCATTGGCTTTGGAATTGACTGCCATGGCTATTTCCTACCTGGCCTACCAGACAGCCAACTTGACGGCCAACCTGGTTCTGAGATGTCGGGACGCAGTCCTTGTCAAGGGACCAGGTCGGCAGGGCATGAGGCAGCTTTGGGTCTGAGAAACAGATCAGTGCTGGTTTCCCCCGCTTTCTTTCCCAGAGAGATGGTGGACGCTGTGGTGGAGCAGCGGCGCACTGAGGACAAAGACCGCTTAGTCCACCAGGCAGTCTCGAAGGCGACGAGCTTAGCTAGCGCTTCCTTTGCGGCAATGACGACGGCCTTGTCAAAGCCGAGAGGAAAGACCCAGCCTTCGACTTCTACGGTAAGGAGTGACTGTCAGCCCGCCTCCCAGTCCTCCTTCTCCAGAGGAGGAACCGGGAAGAAGAAGTCGAAGAAGGGGAAACGCTAGGGACAGCGTTCCCCCTCACCTGCTGCCGGAAGTTGGGGGGGGCCCCGGCGAGCCATTGGGCAACTTGGCAGCGCTATGGAGCCGAGACCTGGATAGTGGATGTCCTTGGGGAGGGATATCTACTACCCTTTGAGTCACGGCCACCCCTCACCTTCAGCCCAGGCCATCTACAGACGTACGTCCCCGGTTCTGCCAGGGATGTAGCGCTTTGGCAAGAAGTGAAGGCCATGCTGAGCAAACGAGCTGTGGAGATCGTACAGGATCAGTCACTGGGCTTCTACAGCCGACTTGTCCTGGTGGAGAAGTCATGGGGGGCTGGCGCCCGGTGATAGATCTCTCTCCCTTGAACCGATTCGTTTGCCAGACTCGGTTCACGATGGAAAAGAAAACGCCAGTGCTCGATTCCATCAGGGAGAACGACTTCATGCTTTCTGTATGAATCTGAAGGACGGGTATTTCCAGATACCCATCCACCAGTCCTCCAGGAAGTACCTCCACTTCATCCTCAATGGGACGGTGTACCAATTTAGGGCACTTTGTTTCGGTCTTTCAACCGCCCCACAGGTGTTCATGCGAGTGTTCACTCTGGTGTCGGCTTGGGCCCATTCGGTAGGGATACGTCTTCTGAGGTATCTCGACGATTGACTGGTCCTGGCAAGCTCCCGCTCGCAGTTGCTACAGGACAGGGATTGACTCCTCGAGTTCTGCCACGATCTCAGGATCGTGGTGAACTTCGAGAAGTCAGATCTCGAGCCCAAGCAGAGGATGAAGTACCTGGGCATGCTGATTGATACGGTAGCAGGGCGAGTCTTCCCTGCAGACTCGCGGATCAGCAGGTTCAGGGAGGCAGCCGGACAGTTCCTGTCCTTACAGGAGCAGCCAGCTCAGCAGTGGCAGGTCGTGATCGGTCACCTGTCGTCTCTCAAGAAGTTAGTCCCTCACGGGCGTCTTTACTTGTGGTCTCCTCAGTCCAGTGGAGGCTAAAGGAGAGCTGGTCACAGGCAAGAGACCCACCGTACATCCCTGTGCGGCAGGACCTAGCCTGGTTGCTGGACGACGGGAACCTCGTCATACGTCGACAAACGGGGTCCCAGTGTCCCCCCGTTGCACCAGTTGACGATGCAGGTGCACGAGGGGGCGGTAGCTCACTCGGTAGAGCTGTCAGCCCGATACATTCCAGGCAAGAGGAATGTAGTGGCAGACAAGCTCAGCTGTCGGAATCAGGTAATAGGGACCGAATGGTCCCTTCACCCAGACATGGCGGAAAGGCTCTTCGACCGGTGGGGGCGTCCAGTAATGGATCTGTTCGCCACCCGGCACAACAGAAAACTTGAGGTTTTCTACTCAGTTGTGCCGGACCCATGGGCAGCTGCAGAGGACGCTCTTCAACACCCATGGGACAACCTCTTCGTGTACGCCTTTCCCCCGTTCTGTCTGATTCGCAAGGTGATCAGCTTCTCGGCCATTCCATTGAGGAGTGAGAGATGTGTATTTCTGGTGATGGAAGTTCACTCTCGACGTGGTTCAGAAGTCACGTAAAGCCGTTGGTCCCGTTGCTGAATAACCACTGGTTCCATGCAATGTAAAATCACCATATAAAACAAAAAGCAGGGTGCTGGTCACCGCGAATCTTCATATGATTCTTGGACACCTTTTCCTTGGGACCAGTGGTGGCTGCTCAACAAGTTGTGTAGCTTACCCAGCTCCCGAGCGGACAGAACAGCATCGCATCCTTGTGTGACTACGTGAATGGGTGAGTGAATGAGAGTGGGACTGGCTTCTCTTCCTCCCCCTTTCTCTCCTCTACCTATGGGCAGAGGGCTGCGGTCGTCACTACGCTGGACAGGAGGCCGATGCAGGTAAGCTACACGACTGAGCTCCGTCCTGTCCCTTTCAGTAGGGATAGGAGCGGTTATCCACCACTCCCCTAACAAGGGTGGGAGTGGATGCCAACAAGAGACAAACCCATGACCTTATATTTGGCTCATGAGTAGGAACTGTTCTTGCTTGCTATTCATAAGAGGCACGCTTACCTCCCTCTTATGAATTTGGTCCAGAGGTCTGACCACTGATCCTGCGGTGCACACGCCGATCAGCTGGGCAGAGGCTAGGATCCCTCCCTCTGCTCTTATGACCAGGGAGGGAACCAAGGTCGGACAAACACCAGTGTGTTCTTAAGGCTCAGATTCCACCCACCAATAAGTGAGTCTTCCATATGGTAAAGGACCGATGATTTGTATTACATGTCGGAACAAATAACAGTTTGTCGTAAATTTTATTTTTCTAACTATACAAACCTGAGGTCCTTTACACATAGTCCCACCTCATGCCACCCCTCACTCTGTTCCTGGGCCTAAAGCAAAGTGAAGCTTCACCTCCTAGTTGGGTGGGACTCCCGACTACCACACAAGCAGTTAACTACCGCACCTACTTGTTCAAAGCTTACGACCAGTTCCAGCTGCCGCTGATTACATTCCATATGTTATAGGCCCTCAGGTTTGTATAGTTAGGAAAAATACAATTTACGACAAATTGTGATTTTAATATGACTTTAGCACATCCTCAAGTCACGAGAGCTAATTCTTGATTGGGAGTAGTGAGTAATAATAGACTAGATTTGATGTTGGTTATGAGTAGGTAATAAATTGTTTGGAAAACAGATTTTAGAGTCTCAAAGATTGAGATGCATGGACAAATAATGAGGCAGGGAGACAAGTTCATTCATTTGAGGAATGGTGAAGGTGGAAGTTGACGATTGCCAACCAGCGTGAAGGTCAAGATCATCTTAGAGATTAGGTAGGACTTCAGACTTCAGAGAGAAGGTACTTACGATAAGAGAATATGGAAATCTCAAGTAAAGTTCAACCCTACAAATACTATGAGAAAATGACAGAACTGTTGTTGAATGAAGGTTGTAGTAAAAATAGTCAAGGACCAAATAATCTATTGTTCCATACACTTCTGATAATGTAGAGCTTTATGTGGAATATCCAAGTGTTCATTGTTTGCAAGCACATTTTTGGGGCTGTAGCAGTGTTTTTTGGTTATTAGTGAAATGACAGTTGTGTGCCATTCATACTCAATGCTGGTTGTGTCCGAAAGGTCTGGCTGTGGCATAACAGTTTCGTTGCTGTGTGTAATAATGTAAATCATTTTAAATTCAGAGGCGTACCACACTGTTTCTTTTAGCTTAATAGTACAACATTTCTCGGTAACTAAGTTCAGTGCAGTAAATACATTTTTAACTTTGATCTTTATAGTTTTCAAATGGGCTTTTCCAACATCATTAGATTTTTTCTGTAGGGGTGATAATGTTCTCAAATGATTATTGTGGACCTTCATAGGGTGGTCATGTATTGGTAGTACTGTAGTTGTTAGGAGCTGTAACTGGCTAGCCATTTTTTTGTGCACTATAGGTGAACATAAGTTTTAGGGAAAGTATAGAAAATTTGTTTTACGTAGGTCGGTCTCGGTAGCCGTGCTCTTCTAAAAAGTCAGAATTTGGGTGAATGTTTAGGGTAATTTGGCAGAGTAAGCGAGTCGTCATTTCTGTTGCTCACCAGTGGAGTATCTAAGTGAAATTTGAAATGGTTTATGACATCAGTAACAGTATTAAAGCCCTATTTTCAGCTACTTATTTACCCTGTCATATTACAGAGAAAGATATTTTGCCATGCTGTCTGTTTCTGAAATAGGTAAATATGTACTAAACATATACTTTCTTTCATAGAAATGTACTACTACCTTTGCCTAAACTATACAGATAACCAGGTTCATAGAAATAGAAAATTGATTGTCTAACGAAATATGTTTTTTGAACATGATGACATTATCAGGCAAGATCTATGGCTACAACTGTATTTTTGCTTTTATCATATTTGCCTTATGTCTCACATGAGGCAAAGTGAACAGCAACATCACCAGTAGTATATAAAGAACTAATCTGCAGGCCATGCCCCTAGTGTAATGGACATTAAATCACCAAAGTTGCTTACTATAAGAAAAATAGAAGCATGGAGAGGCCAAAAGTATTAAAGAGCGAAAAAAATCGAGTAAACAGAATAAGTTAGACATCAGAGTTGTTCAGTTTAGCATCAGATAAGGATAAGTGGAACAAAATTCTATGAAAAACAGTAGAAAAATGAGTGAAGTAATATTTAATAACAAAAACAAGTCAGAAATAAAAGTTATGGCTAAAAGAGAAAGTCAAAAAGTAAGGGAACATTAAAGGTAAATTCACTTTATATTTTGTAAAATATCTGTACTATTGTTTTCTTTTTTCACAGTTTTCATTTCATTTATGGGAAATAAGCTTTTGCTACATAATATTTATAGCAATCAACATTGGCATAATAATTTGAGAATTAAAGTGTAATTTTGTAAATCTTAGGTTGAAAGCTATCATGGGTTTGATTTGATTGTCTTTTAAAGAAAAATAGAAAATGATACAGTTGTTACAGGTTTGTCTATAAAAGTTAATGAAAAATAATTGTAAATTTACTAATACAACCTGTCAAGAATTATGTGTTCATGCAGAATAACTGTGTAGCACTGTAGTGTCGATTAACATACCACGAGAAATGTCGTCTGATGCTTTTGCATTTTTCTGTAGCCAGTCAATGAGTTTGACTCTAGTTTCGACGAAGATAAGGGGGATCAGGTGAGCCCAGACGTGAAAGGATTAACTTTTGCTTCTAGATGTGACCCATGTAGTGATGCCTTGATGAATAGTCCGGCAGACGGAAAGGTTGTTGATGTAATATCCCCTGGACAGTTGCACTTGTTGCCCTATGTGTACTTTTGTTGTTGTTGTTTTTTTTAATTGTATGAAATAAACTTATGGGACTGCTCTCCTCCCTGGAATGTAACCCCCACCCCCTCCCCCCTCCCAGCACCTGGGCTGATGCTTGATAGTGTTGATGGCTACCTGGTTTCTAGATGTCTCTGTCAGGCTTTGGTACTTGCTCCTAATGGCTTTAAACTTTTATCACATGACACACTGACACTTGCTCCATACTGATATGGTTTGTTGCAAGTTTCAGTAATGCTTTTTTTCATTTTTGTTACCAGGTACGGCATACCCCTAGTATTTCTTAATCATCCTCTTTCATCCGGGCTTGGAACATCTACATTTTGTATTGTAAACTCTTGTGGCAGAGTTGTCAGCCCTTAGTAGCCTCCAGTTCAGTGTTTGTGAGCAACCTCCTCCTTAGTTGTAAGGTTGAAGTGCAGAGATATAAAGGGATTTCAGCGCCTTTATGCTTCTATCCTTCTGGAGAAACTGGAGAAAGAGACAGTCTCAAATATTGTCCCCAGTTATCACCATCACTAAAGAGTGCTCAGACTTCTGTTTTGAGTTTTTATGGTGCTGCTCCTGTAGAAGGAATAAGTAACGAGAGAATGCTATACATCTAGCACCATAATGTTTACATAGTATTTTTAAAGAGGGAAAGGGCAAGTATTATTTGTACGCCAGTTTAAAAACTGCCAGCATTTTGTTTAAATGAGTTGTTAGTTTTTAGGGTCATGAACTGACCTTTTTTTATAGTGATGGAATAAAAGGGGAACTGTTGGATATTGTTGCATTACTCCAGTTTCTCGTTTTGTAGAATGGGGTTTCCTTCCAATTGCTCGTTATCGGCCTTAATGTCTCTTAAATATATTACTGGGTTATCCATACTGTAATTTTCAGCATCATGAATGAGGAGCCAGCACAGCACTTGTGTTGAGAGGACTCTGTTATGTTTTGTAAGCACATTCACATGTAGTCCATAATTTTGCAAGTACTACAGTATAATGCAATTTGCATTTGTCGAGCATATTTGGATATGAAGATTTGCATACTTTGTAAATGGATATTTGCATGGCTCGTATAAAGGATGGTGATCAAATTTTTATGTAAATATATCAGATGTTTACGTCACTCATAGTACATGTACTATATGACATGCATGTTCTGTTTTATTGTTTGTACAGCCTGTCATTTTGACATACATGGTTTTATTGTGTTACATTTACTTTCTGCTTTGTTTTTTTTTATTTTCTCAGTCCAGTGATGTCATTACATTATTAGAGCAGTAGAGTACTATATGTGTTTTGAATCTTCGGAAGATATCTTAATGGCAATGTGTCTACGTATCATAAAGAACCTACAGATAGAAATAGGCTATGGATGTCCTCTTTTTTCAGTCAAGTTTACTGGAGAAGCTGTTATTTGACTTCTTACAAATGGAGGGTTGTAGCTAGCAAGTTACCTCTTATCTGGGTGCCTTTCCTAAGATTAGGATGCACTAATGAGAATCCTGCTACTCCCGCCCTGTCTTTATTGTACTATGCAGAAGTGCGGTTTTTATTCAGTTTTATTCAGGGTCACAGTTCCCTGCCGTCTAAAGTAAGATAATTCTAATAAAGAAGGAAATTGCATGCTTAAAGAGACAGGAGCAATATTTTACAGAATGTAAATATTAACACAACAGAATGCTGATGAAGGAGAAGACATAGTAGATTCCAGAGTTTCTTCTGTATTATGATATAGGTACAACAGCCATATGCTCAGGCTTGAGCAATCAGGACTACTTACTACTATTAGCTGGGCTACTCTTAATAAAAATATCATCTTGAAACTCCATAATTTGGAACTATGATGTGAAGTGAAGGAGAGTATGTAGTCATATACATATAAGTAACAGGAAAACTGACTGTTGGGAAGGTCTACAAAGTCGTAGGGAATGGAAGTCATCGAGAATGTGGAACAGATGGAGATTTGGGTAGGAGGGTTTGGAGAGAGCCGTCATTAAACCCTTTCAAGCAAACCCTGTTGTATTGATGTTGATAATGTTATTGGACCGCATACTTTTGATTGAATTGTGGTTTGCCTACAACTTGAGTGTTGGCCATTGTCTGTGTACCTGGAGCTCTGTTAAGATCAGCTTAATTTGGTCTTGTCATCATTATTTTTGTGTCAGTGAAGTGAATTGTATGTACGCCTAGAGTGGCAAGGGTGATATTTGATTAATGGCAGATAAGAATTCCTGAACCAAGGTGGTTTATGGTGACCATATCCTTGAAGCTGATGGGAGGGGACGGAATCAGACACATTATGGAATTCCAAGTACTACCATCTCCATAAATCACCCTGTCAATTTGGGTATTGAAAAACACGCATGAAATTAAATTGCAAAGTACCATACTGTCTGTGAGGTGAGCTGATGAATGACAGCAAACTAGCTTTCCAAGGTGTACAGTTGTAACCAACAAATCAAAGGAAGGGAATATGTGATTTGATTTCAATACCGATACTACAAATCCATGTCAGGATAAAAACTGCCATTTCCACCAATAAAAATGGAGCCGGCACCATTTTAATGCTCCTCAGTTATAGAAGAAAAATTAACTTGTCACTTTAGGCTTGTGCAATGTACAGGACCCGCCTTATTCGCGTTCTCCGGATATACGGACTCACGCATTCACGGACGTCTCTCGGGAACATTTCCCCCCATTATTCTTGGAAAATTTGCCTATTTGCGGTATTTTTCTATGAGAAATATCTAGAAATTTCTGGGTTTTTTTATCAATTTCATCATAAAATACACTTTTTGTGATAAAACTATTAATAAAACCAAGTTTAAAACTTTATAGTGGGTTTTTCTTGAGTTTTAACTAACAAAATAGGCTGTTTCAGCATTTTTTTATAGGGGTTCCAACTATTCGCGGATTCTAACTGTTCTAACTATGGTACACATCCCCTGTGAATATGGGGGGATCACTGTAATGAGATATTCAGAGGATTGGCAGAAAGTCATCGTTGGGAACTGGAGGTTTGCCCTGATGTTGTCACAGCTGATGAATCGTGAATGGGGTTCTGTTTAGTCCAGCAAAGGTTTTGTATTTTACGGATCCCAACAAAATGTCTCGGTTAAGGCCATGGGTCCAAGAATGGCCTTTGTTCATACGCGAACAAACTCTCGGTCTCAACAATAGGATAATTTTTAGCGCCTAGCTGGATCCGGTTAAAAAGCAGATGAAAGCAAGGAATCTTGTGATATCTGCCAACGCATGCGTAGATCGGGTGAAGAGTGGTCAAACGTGTCCATAAAGATTTGGTCTTTTTGTCTCTTTAGTTTTTATAGCTAAAGTGTACTGTAGAGGGATTTATTATTGTAACATATTCAAGAGCCTAGATAACCATAACGAGGCCAGTTCCTTGGGGAGAAAAATTAAGTCGCTCATTCTAGAAGCCTGCGATTGTCACTTTAGCATTATTTTACAGCAGCTGTCTAGTCATTTGCCTTACAGTGGCCCCCCTGTATTCGTGTTCTCCCGATTCGCAGACTCACGGATTTGAGGAAAATTTGCCTATTCATGGTATTTTTCTATGAGAGATATCCAGAAATTCCTGTTTTTTTTTAATCAATTTCATCATAAAATACATTTTTTGTGATAAAACTATTAAAAAACCAGGTATAAACACTTTTAGTGGGGTTTTCTTGTGTTTTACCCACCAAAATAGGCCCTTTTCAGCATTTTTATAGGGATTCCAATTATTCACAGATTCTAAACACTTGCGGCGGGTCTGGTACGCATTCCTGCAAATATGTGGGGACCACTGTATTTTGATTTTCCCCCATAGTAGGTCATATCAACGGTCCTCATCATTTGTGAGTGAGTTGTCAATACCTTGGAAGTTTTGACTGAGAGCCGAAAAAATCTAGACTAATGTCTTGGATAGTCAAATTGCACAGCTTAGTGACTGATTCTTATCTTCTACAGCTTTGGAACTCTTAATGCTTTCATTTTACCCAGTGCCTGTTTTTCTGTACCTTCCAAGCATCAAGAGGCTAGTCTATTATGTTCATTGGGGCTGAGCTTTGGGTTCTTTTTCCTTCCCCATTCTTTTGCTGGCTAAGTAAGATCTGATGTTAGTTACATGATAGTACTAGAGTTTGTTGCCTCAGTAGGTCTATGGCAAACTTGTCAAGGTTAGTTTTGGGTTTGTGAGAGGCAAGGGGTTGCGTTATGATGCTAAAGGCTTCTCTTTAATGAATAAGCCTTCCAGAACTGGGTACTATAGGACAAATGTGAGATGCTTGATGCTTTACCTATTAAGTAAGCACAGCATTGGAGAAATGTTTGAGGTGAGAGGTGCTATACAAAAATGATTTAGCTGCAGTGTAAGAAAACTTATGACGTGTGAGCCAGTTACTCGTAGTTGTTCACTGAGATATCCAGACATATGATATGGAGATACCAAGGATTCAGATGGTTCAAGCATAGGATGAGAATCTGAAACAAGTGTTTGCTATTTAGAAAATTAGATGTGGGAGTTGCAGAATAAATACGATGGGGAAGTCCCCAAAATTCTGGGATAAAAAGGCATTGACAACGTTCTAGAGAAGATGGGAAGTCAGACAGGAAATTTGCAAGACAGTGATAGTGTTAAAACTTTAATGCCCACTTTGGGAGAAGGAAGATTAGACACAAAAGTGAAAATTGTGAATTATGTGTAATACTATTAATTTTTTTCTGTTCATGAATTTCATAATAAAAGGCTTAAATTTTAGTCGTCATTGGCCGATCCATTTTCTAAGCCTATACAGTATAAACAGTTTACTTTCATTCTCTGTGTTAAGAGTTTATAAACATACACAAACATTCAAGGAATTGGAGTTATGAGAGTTGAAATACAACTTTGTATCACTGGTCTATACTAGCTTACTGTACATAACAAGGTACAGGCAGTCCCCGGCTAAAGACTGGTTTCCGTTCTTGAGACGCGGAGTAAGCCAAAAATTGTTGTAAGCCGGAAAATCATCATAAATCCTAAGAAAACCTTATTTTTAATGCTTTAGCTGTATTTAAAATTATGTAAACTGCATTTATACTGCATTTTTCTTAAAAAATCCTTCAAATATTGATTACTTTGCATTTTTGGAGTGATATTTCTTCTGTCAGATCGGTGTCGTAAGCGTTGTAATCCTGGAAATCATTTTTGATGAATATAATTGAAAAGCGTCATAACCTCGGAACATTGTAAGCACTCGTCGTAAGCTGGGGACTGCCTGTAATAATGTCACTTTTATATTTCACACACACACACACACACACACACACCACACACACACACACACACACACACACACACACACTCTCTCTCTCTCTCTCTCTCTCTCTCTCTCTCTCTCTCTCTCTCTCTCTCTCTCTCTCTCAGTACAAGCATACACATCAGAAGTCAGTGAATTTGGAGCAGTAAATGGTTGCCATACAATGCAGTATTGTATCGTCTTGCATTTGCTTGGTAAATAATGTTCTTGTATATAAAGAAATAGCATTGTGTAATCTTATGTGTTCATTTTCATCTATTTATGTTAAGTCACCCATAAAATGCCCATTGAGTTGTCCAGAACTTCCCACAAGTCATTGGTAGCCACCCCAATTAGTCCAAATTAGAGCTCTCACTTTACCATGGCAAAATTTGTAATAAGTAAAAATTGAAATATATTTTAACATACAAATAACAGAGTGTGTTAATCTTAAAATAGCTTTTAACTGTGCAGAATGCATCAAGGTCCACAAAGGGAAGCATTTCATTGAGAGCTCCTTAGTGTACATGCCCCACTAATTGCAAGGTCTTTGCAAAGGAGAGAGGAGAATGGGAGTCAGTGACTAGTATTTATGATAAATATGTTTGAATTGAACAATTTTGTGATGTTAAAACCTAGTTATTACACAAAATCATTAATCATCGAACAGCATGTTTCACCATTTTGGAGATAGGACATGGCAGTGAGGTCCAGAAAGAGAGGATATAGCTGGCAGAAGTCAAGTTTCCATGAAAAAACAATGGAGTGTAGGCAAAATGCAAAAGAACCGCCTAGTTGAGTTATTATCTTGTCAACTAAGGATTTTCCAGCTGTGAACACTTCTGCAAGTAATAGGTCTGCAATGGAAAATGAACACAACGGAGGTTACTCTTGAAGGACGAGATGCATAATAGCCATTATGCCGGGAAATGCACACCTCAATTATGTCAGATGGCTGAGGTATAGATCCAATCGTAAAATTCCCTTTGCCAAACAATAAACCATGCCTGGTAATGCCTTTGACAGAAGGCAGGGGAGAAGACGCATCAGGCAACTGACCCCTTAATGAAGGGATAACGGTGGGAAAGAAGACTGAGGCATAGATAACGAAGATGACGTGATGATTCGTTCAACTCCCCCGTCACTAAGCGAACTCAGGTTAACTAACACTAGAACAACTTATTTACCAGCCAAAAAGTACCACAATGCAAAAACTCACAAATAATTGTATTTATTATGTAGTGCACCCGGTCAAGATGGAATGAAAATGCTATCGGAATGCTTCCTTGTCCAAGGCACATCATGAAACATGGTAGAAACTCTGTGAAGTCTTCAGGAGAATGCCAGCATATCAGCTTTCAGTCGAGATGCACAAAATGATGAAAACAGGGACTTGGAGGTTCGGGACAATGGGCATTTGGAC
The DNA here is from genome assembly GCF_015104395.2 of Macrobrachium nipponense. Taxonomy (NCBI): domain Eukaryota; kingdom Metazoa; phylum Arthropoda; class Malacostraca; order Decapoda; family Palaemonidae; genus Macrobrachium; species Macrobrachium nipponense. Next base: position 33,326,279 of record NC_087214.1, on the reverse strand, counting down.
CTTCCCTTGAAATGCTTTCCTTTGAACAGCTAAAGGCTTTTTATGATTAATGAGTTTTCAAAAGTAATTAGCTTTTCATTTTGAAGTACAATTGGAAATTGGTTACAGTATGGATGATCAAAGTATCGTTTAGTTTCTACAAATGTTAAGGTTGTCCAGTAATTGGCAATGTTTTCATTTTTCAAGTATTATTGGAAGCTTTTAAAGGTAGCAAGGTTTGTCAGTAGGTAAGTTCATATGTTGTGCATAATGTAGCAGGAGATTTAGAGTAAAGAACATTTTGTTAAATGGAAAATACAGCAACACCTCAACGTAACAGCCACTTTGGGGGTCTGGCCTCTCTCGTTAGTAACAAAGTCCATTAAGTAACAAGCACCCGATACGTATGTACTATGGTCAGTACTTGAATATTTTCTAGTTCCTAAACTAAACTCACCTATATGTTACACTGAACAATCAGTTTAAGAGATATATTAAAAACTTGATCGCATCCAAAATGGTGGCATAAGAAGAAATAATCAAAATAAGTTAGCTGATATGTACAGAAGTCTGTTAAGTTGAGATGTTGCTGACACTTTGTATTTGTTTATTTTAATAAGTTCTATATTGCAAAATAACTATTTTGATTTTCCTCACATGAGCAAGTATTTTGTTGCTATTACAACAGTATATTCCTAGTAGTACTGGAATACATAGAGTAATATGTCATTAGTCTGTCATTGAAGATGTTCGCTCACTCTTTCCAGCTTGCCGGCCGCATGGACCACCTCGTCATTGAGCAAGACTTCAATTCGGTCGTGTCTGTTTTGGAAGCCGAGCTTCGGCCGCTGGTCTCTGCCGAGTTGTCGGTGTTAGTGGATATTTTGTACCAGCCTCACATGCTCTTCAGACCAGAGAGTGAAGCAAGTCTGAAATGCCAGAATGGAGGCTTTATTTCAAGGTACTGTACCAACAGGTTTATCATTGATTGGAGACAAATAATATTTGTATTTTAATAGCAAAATGTGTAGCCATAACAGCTGGAGGACATTTCATTCTTTTTGAAAGAAAAATTACCATTTTGCATGGTGTTGCTGAATGTGTTATATCTCTGAAATTTTTATTTAATATTTTGAAGTATGCTTTACAAATAAAGCTGTCATGCTGACTAAGTATTAGTAAATGGAATTTTGTATCCATAATGTTGAGTACTACGGTGGACCCTCTGTATTCACGTTCTTTATATTTGTGGGCTCGCCTATTTTAGTGTTTCTCGGTGGACCGTATCTGCCCCTTATTTGGGGGAAATTCGTCTATTTGCAGTACTTTTCACAGAGAAATATTCACTAATTACTGTGATTTCCTATCAATTTCATGACTAATTTCACTTATTGTGATGAAACCATTAAAATATTAAAGTATAAGCATTTTAAGAGGGCTTTTCTTGTGTTTGAACTAACAAAATAGGCAGTTTTAAGCATTTTTAGAGGGGCTTTTAAGTATTTGCAGATTTTAGCTATGTATTTTGTGGGGTATGGGGACCGGGCGTCTGGTGCGCATTCCCCACGAATACAGGGGATCCACTGTATGTGGTTTTTAGTCCTTCTAGCCATCTTATATACTTGAAATTACGTTGCATTAGTAGAAGTGTACATTATTATCATTCTTTGAATGTTCATCTCAAAACGACAGATTAATCCGACATTGTGAGAAGTTGCTAGAAGAGAAAGATGAGAGACTGTGCATCCAGGTGCTGCAGACATTGAAAGACATGATCACAGATTCAGAGTACGGAGAAAAGGTACGTGATGTGCTTTGGGTTTTGCAATTTGAAGATATTCAGATCATGCACCTTCTTTTATGATTGTTTATCTTTTGAATTCATTGAATGATTGTGTGTGGACGTTATTTTAGATCCAGGCATTTGAACCAGACGACCCACCTCTATAGGATCTTGTTGGTCATGTATGTGAAGAGATGTGTTGCATTTGCCATTAGAATAGAAAAACAGTGATCTCTGTTGCCTCTCATCATCCCTCCCCTAACATTCAGTCAGTCTGGTATACTTTAACACGTGTAATAATACCTGTAACTGTTTATTTCATGTTGTTCTCTCACCATTTAGACATTACAATTGAAGGAAGGTTTTCAGTTTTCAGCTTTTGCTTTTTACACCTCCAGTCAGCACCTGACATTTTCATCTATAAGACCTGGGACAGTTGCTCATTGTCAAAGAACCTATCCCCAGTTGTCCACACACACACACACACACACACACACACACACACACACACACACACACACACACACCAGCTGTGTAGGTGGTGTTGTACTCTTGAACAAAGGATGAATTAGCACTGAATTCAGCAATGTGTAAGATAGTTTGTCAGAGTATAGTGACTGACACGACTCCCACCAAATCACAGGAATTCCAAGAGAAAACATAATATTTTGCAACATTTGTTGAAATCATTACAGATATTTTAGTGTGGTGTTAGTGTTATTTAATATATTACTCCTCTTGAAAAATATTGAGTACAATTTTGTTCCTTTGGAATTGCAGTCAAGTTTCCCATATCAGAAATATGAGTTCAGTTTGATGGCCACAGCACACCTCCTGTTCATGAGTGATGTCACTAATTTAGCCCCTTAAGGGGGTTATATTACCTTGGGATGCCATGCAATTTTGTAAACAGTACTAAAGCTCTATATAGCATCATTTTGGCCTCCAGATTATTATTATTTAGGAAGCAGACCCTCTCTCAAGCATACTTTATTAAAAGTAATGGCTACCTAGGCAGCGTCACGCTCGTAGAGATTCTTCTCTATTTTTCGAATGGCGGCTTTTTCCGTAATACTTAAACAGGCTAGTAGAGCACCTATAAAGGTCATTATCAAATATAGGGTCAAGATCGGTGTATATATTTCAACTTTTACAGATAAACTATGATATCATAATCATCAAAATCATTCTCTCTCTCTCTCTCTCTCTCTCTCTCTCTCTCTCTCTCTCTCTCTCTCTCTCTCTCTCTCTCTCTCTCTCTCTCTGGAAGCTGAGGGTGGACTGCTTTTGGTGTGGTGTCCGTCCTCCTTATATTTGGGGTTGTCAGCAGGGGTTCAGCCCCATGCTGATCTCCTATTGGCTGGTGGCAGTAAGTCTGCTTTTTCATTGGTCGATTGAGCCGAGCCAGGCCTCAAGCCACTTTCACCGTGTCGATGGTTGCATAGACCTCCTGAGCTGTGCGGTGACGTTGCTGGGCGTTGCGTTATGCTGAGAGACGTCAAGGCTAATTTGATTTTCGTTGGCTGCAGGAGTATCTCATTTAAGGGCATTGTCTTCCATAGAGTTGTCGTGATCGTTGGTGTCATAGTTGGTGGCAGGTCTTCTCATACTCACTGGTAGGAGAACTCTTCCTGTATTATATTCAGTGCTGGTTTTATTTGCTGGATGAGAAGTGCCTCCAGCAGGTGTAACTGACAGGCATCACGAAGATCATCAGGAAGGCCCCGGATACCTGTCGGTTATGCTTGCTGGAGGCGCTTCTCATCCAGCAAATAAAACCAGCACTAAATACATCACAGGATGAATTTCTCCTCCACACGAGTATGAGAAGACCTGCCACCAACAATGACACCACCGATCACGACAACTCGCGGAAGACAACGCCCTTGAACAAGATACTCCTGCAGCCAACAAAAATCAAATTAGCCGTGACATCTCGCAGCGTAACGTAACACCCAGCAATGTCACCGCACAGCTCAGGAGGTCTAGAAGATTGCAGCTATGCAACCATTGACACAGCGAAAGTGGCTTGAGACCTGGCTCAAGCGACAATGAAAATGCAGACTTACCGCCACCAGCCAATAGGAGATCAGCATGGGCCTGAACCCCTGCTGACAACCCCAAATATGAGGAGGACAGACACCACACCAAAAGCAGTCCACCCTCAGCTTCCCAGCCTAGAGGATGTCTGGCAGCTCCAGACAAAAGCTCACTACAAGAAAATGAGAGAGAGAGAGAGAGAGAGAGAGAGAGAGAGAGAGAGAGAGACTGATTGACTATGATATCATAGTTTATCTGTAAAAGTTGAAATATATACAACAATCTTGACCCTGTATTTAAAAATGACCTCCATAGCCGCTCTACTAGCCTGTTTAAGTAGTACGGAAAAAGCCGCTATTCGAAAAATAGAGAAGAATCTCTACAAGCGTAACGCTGCTGAGGTAGCCATTACTTTCAATAAATATTATTATTATTATTATTATTATTATTATTATTCATTATTATTATTATTTTATTATTCTTATTATTATTATTATTATTATTATTATTATTATTATTATTATTATTATTATTATTATTATTATTCAGTAGGTGAAACCTATTCATATTGAACAAGCCCACTGGGCCATTGACTTGAAATTCCAGAGAATATGGTGTTCATGAGGAGGTAAAGGGAAATACAGAGATCCACTTTAAAAAAAAATAACAGTATTAGGGTAGTAACGCATTGTATTTTTGCTTGAACTTCTGAAGTTCAAATTGCACAACATCCTCTGGGAGGTTGTTCCACAGTCCACTGACTGATGTTGCTGTTGGCCTTGTAATTTACGCATATTTTCTTTGAACAAATCATTCAGGACATCCCCAGGATGGAATAACAATGGGACACTGCAGTCTATTTAATGACTTACCAAGGATAATGTGGCTTTAGCAACCATTCATTTTTTTTCAATTGTGAAATCGGGAACACTTTGTATCTTGGCCACGAATCTTGATAAATCAAAATTGAAACATTTGTTGACAATGTCTATTGCTGCCAGAGTGTATGTTCAAATTTAGTATGAAGTCAGACTGCGGTCGTTTGGTCATTATTCACATAATAATATGTATACATTTATGTGGAATGAGCTCTAAAGTTGCAGGTGTGCATAGTACACTTCTACAGAATAGAATGCTGTTGTGCACAAAGGAAGAAGCAGAGAATATCACATCGACACAAAATTGAATTACTTGGAGAATGTTTAAGGTCTTACACTATTTTGAAAACATTGAATATTTTTATAGTCATGTTTCAGATAAAATTCAGGCATGTTGCAGTAAGATATTTTATCCGGAGATGAAGGCTTGGAGTATTGTCAGTATTATGTATAAGATTTTAAAAATATGGTGAGCTTAATTAATCATTTCGGGTTCAGCCAGTCATCATTGGTGCATGTGTGCTGCAAGCACCTCTCATTTAGCACTCACTTATCAATGCAGGTGTCATTCTCTGCGAGTGGATGTTCTAGAAGTTCATCATAGGCTAGAATATTTGTTGTGGTTGGGTCTTCTCAAGGAAAGGTTGAGAATTTGCCTAAAGGTTAAATACGCATTTGACATCGAATTTGCATTGATGTAAAGCATTCAGTTTGTTTTTTGCTGTATTCATTCACCCCTCCTCCAAGTCTGCATTTCACTCTGCCTTTTACTGGTTAAACTACTTGATAGTAATAATATGCCCCTTACTTTTCATCATTCACATCGATTTCTTCCTGTATAACTGACCTCATTATAAAACAAATCCTTGGGCCAGCACTACAAGACTTGGAAAACATCTTGGTGATCTTGTTGAAGTACTCAAGAATATTGATGATAATTTTCTGTCTTCTTTATTACTACAGTAGTTTTATTTTTCAAAAATCATACATTGGAGTATACTGTTCTATTTAAGACACATTTTGTTTAACCTCATTGTGTAACTACCTTTCACCATTGTCACCATGACCATCATCATGGTCTTGACAAGTGGGAGACCACTTGAAAGATATTGATGTGCACTTGAAAGGGTTCTAACCAAAGCATGATTCTCATACAACAACCTGTTTTTCACATTTGTAGGGGGAAGCAAGTTTTGGAAAAGAGGAACTGAAAATGGTAAGGATAATCTGTGGATTTGCTACATGCAGTTAAGAACCTTATAGATGTATTCAACATATTTGTCTAATAAACTAGTTTTCATTGATCTTTGCAAAAAAAAAAAAAAAAACAAAAAAAAAAAAAAAAAAAAAAAAAGGCATTGTATGGAGCAATTCCTCATCAATAAGGATGCAGTGGCTGGTGTTTTGATGTTCCCTGATGTGTGACGCTACTCAGTCAGTGTTTCTATTCACATGTTCACTGGAGAATATGAGGGACACGACACTTTACGCTCGCATCCGTACGATTTTACTTGACGTTTCAGTGTTTTTATGTTCCACCCCCTGACGCCATGCCATGATATTGTTTGATGATCGTGTTTCCAGAATGTACTTCAAAAAACTTGAGAGATGAACTCGCCGAGACACGAGTAGAAATGCACGTCGTATTGGTGTGTTCTCTGGCTCTTCTTTTCTTTTCCCCGCAGTGTCTTCTCATCCAGGGAGCAGAGTCTTGAAATCTATAGTTTCCTTCTCTTCGTTTTTCTTTCTTTCTGTCTTTATATAGCCGATAAAATGTTTTATCATTCATTTATTGTTTTCATGCATGTCCATAACTGCTTTTCCTTGAGTTTCATATTTATTCTACTCTGTGATTCATGACTCCATTTGCTTTGTGTTCCTGGATGAAAAATTGTGCATTCTGTCAACTTGTCCAAATGAAATATTTGTTCTTTGAGCTTTGTGATTCTTCTTTTGACAGCAGCATAGAATTTCTCACCTTCGTACGTCTATGAAAAGCCACACAGAGATTTGTAATACTACTTCTGGTACAGATTTCAAATGTCTTTTGATCTATTCATTGTTGGTTTTGAACTTAATGTTGATATAGAACCACTTGTTACTACAGTTTGTCAAGTGATACATTTGCATGTGGTCTTTGTCTTGTCTTAATGACCAGTTAGTTTGGCTAATTACTTGATTAGTCAGTGAATGTTCTATTTTAAACAATATCTGTAGATTCACTTTTAAAGACTTTCATCAGTATGTATTAGGAAGGTTAGCAATTACATATACAAAAAACTGGAAAAGCTGTCCTCTAATCACAAATATAATATTAGCAGATCTTAGAAGCACTTTTGTACTGATATCTACCAAATAAGAGTTCACACAATTGACAAACCATTGCCTGCCTTTCTTAGTCTGAGGCATTGCTTCGAAGTGGGTGACCACCTGTGGAAAAAGTGGGGGAATCTGGTATCATTGAGGGTGAAATCTCTTGGTTGGATGTAAACCCCACAGTTTCTGATATTCCCTACTCAGCAGTATTATTTACTGTCATGTTTGCTCTGTAACCCAATATTTACCCCACATTACTTGTTTCTTTTACCTGGTAATCCTACATTTTTTTATGTCCAGCTTTACCTTCTTCCCCATAAGGGCTACTTCCCAAAGGGGGTCAGTGTTGTCAGTGCACTGCAGGCATTGCTTAAGGCTCCTTGCAATATCCCTTTGGCCCCTAGCTGCAACTTCTTTCATTCCTTTTTCTGTACCTCTATTCATATTCTCTTTCTTCCATGTGACTTTCCACCCTCTCTAACAAATGTTTCACAGTGCAATTGCTTTGAGGTTTTCCTCCTGTTATGCCTTTCAGACCTTCCTACTGTCCATTTCTTGTTCAGTGCTGAATGACCTTGTAGGTCCCACCGCTTGGCCTTTGGCCAAAATTCTATAATCCAGTCCATAAGGGGTACTACTTACAGTTTGCTGTGTTTAACGGACTTCATACAGTAATGGAGTCTCTGCAGCATCATTTTCATTTGTCATCAATTCACTTGTGTCTCCTTCCACTTGGCTGTACGTACAACTTTTTCAACTTTAGACAGGAGGCACTCCCCGGCTTATGACGGGTTCGGCTTATGACATTCCGAGGTTACGGCACTTTTCAATTATATTCGTCGGATATTATTTCCAGATTTACAACGCATGTTCCAGGGTTACGCTGCTTTCGACATCGATCTGGCGGAAGAAGTATGACTCCAAAAATGCAAAATAATTCCATATTTCAGGTTTAATTTTTTTTTTTTTTTTAAGAAAAATGCAATAAAAGGCAAGCTTACATCGTTTTTAATACACCCAAAGCATTGAAAGTAAGGTTTTCTTAGGATTTTTTTATGATTTTCAGGCTTACAACGGTTTTCAGCTTACGGCGATTTTCGGCTTACGACATGTTAAGAACGGAACCCCCATCGTAAGCCAGGGGCTACCTGTATTGCTTCTGTTTAAACTTCCCATGTGAGTTCAGAAGAAAAGCTACTTTAGCAGCCGTTGGACGTGAAAATGCTTCAAGGTTACCCAGACTCCCTTTCACTTTCCATTATTGGATCCTTTCCTGTTTGCTGATGCCTTTTTGACAGGCGCAGTATAGTACTCTTTCCTCATATGGGACAAAAAAAAAAAGATCTTGGACGACAGATGAGTGACACCTTCACAACATAACGAGCTGGTCTACCGGTATGGTGGTTAGTGTCATGGAATGCCACTCAGATGTTGCTGGTTTGCATCTCCCCCAGGGCGATAAAAAATCAGAGGCTCTGTATCATGATCAGTTACTGCTGCCTTGTGGGCTCTTCAGAGGGAGGTTGAAGCTAACATTCTTTGGAAGCTTGAATTTCAAGTCAGTGGTCCCTGTGCGCTCGATCCGTGCGACTAGGTTACATCTACTGAACTAATAATAATATTGAAAAAGAAACCCACAAAATCACTTTGTAACTTGTTTACTTCTAAGTATTTACATTTAGTTTTACTCCACACTCGAGTACTTTCAGGCCCTTCTGTGGCCCATTCTCAAGAGACGTTTGGGATGTTAGCCTGGGTCAAGGCCCAGCAGTCTTCTGGAACTTCTTCTTGTTGAGCTGTCATTTATGTGATGGCTGTTCTGGTTTTCTTGAGAGTTGCCAATCCCCTCTTGTCGCTCTGATATCCTGAGCTGATGGTCAATGGGATTCGCCCTTGTGGTAAGGGTGTGGTCACCAAAAGTCTGTTGGGCAGGAAACCTAATCTCCAGGTCAGCAGGGTCAATCTTAGCTTCTTTTAATATCAAAGCTCGGCTTATGGGATCTTCTGAGGTAAAACCTTTGTTTCCTTCAATTACTTTAATCTCTCTGATAAGTGCACCTTCTACTACCCTCCTGTGACTAATTATTAATATTAATAATAACACAGGCAGTATCCTGTTTACGACAGGGGTTCTGTTCTTGAGACGTGTCATAAGCTGGAACATCGTCGAAAATTGTGAAAAATCCTAAGAAAACCTTACTTTTAATGCTTTGGGTGTATTAAAAACTATGTAAACTGCATTTTTATTGCATTTTTCATCCAAATAAACCTTCAAATGTTGATTATTTTGCCTTTTTGGAGACATTTCTTCCGTCAGATCAGCGTCACAAGCGTCGTAAATCTTGAAATAATTTTTGATGAATATAATTGAAAAGTGTCGTGACTTCAGAACACCGTAAGCCAAAACCGTCGTAAACCGGAGACTGCCTTTAATAATAATTTTCAGTCTCTCCTTTCGGTCAGAGACAGTTTTCTTTTTCCCAGTTTTGGTCTCTCCTAAGAAAGAATTCTTGCATTAGGAGATATTTGGTTAAGTAAAGTTATGGTTGGTCCATGTTAAGAATACACATTTTAAAAAAGAGATTTTGTATGATGAATACAAGCCATGGTCTGTGTCAGGATTTAGTTGTAGATGGAGTGTCTTTATAGTACCATCACCATAGCATTTGTGAAAAGTAAGCTTTAGTTGATTTCTATAAGTAGCACAATTCTTTAAAGTATATGGGCTGGAGGCTGTGATCCGAAGTAACTTTTTGATGATTTTGAGTTTGCCCTTTATGAAAATACTGCGACTTTTGTAGTGCCATGAGAATCCAGTTAGTAATAATTCAGCAATGGAACATTCCAACTGATGCATTTTGCATAAGTTTGATTTGATAAAACGGTCATTTTGCACATTTTAATTGGTTTGCACGTACTGCAGTAGTATATGCTTCAAATATTAATGGAGGTTTTGTGCTATAGTTATTAGTATAAAAAATTTCATGTTAGTGTTATCAGTATATTTTCATAGTTCATTTTATACATATGTTCTGTAAACTGTCCTTACTGTTATTAAAAATTATTATAGAACATGTACCATATTCTGTAAAGTTTATGGACATTTGTAAGAATACAAATGAAAAAATTCTAATTAAAGAGTGACATGGGTAGAATTACATTAGTAAATGTGTTTGTACCATACAAGCCATTGTCTTAGAGAGCCTTTGGATCTGTTGGAAGATTCCAACTGTTGCTGTTTTGATCTGGTATGTTGGTCTGTGTAGGATAGTCATTTTTATGTCTAAACAGAAAGATGACTTTTAAAAGATTTTATACTTGTTTCTCAGTGGTAGTAGGTAGATATTTTCGGGATAGTTTTTCCTATATGTATGTAGATAAAGTTGGCCTTCTGACTGATATCTTTACTTAAACTGACAAAATTAATCTTGCCACACTGGCAGTGTGTGACGGTAAAATAAATTTACCTCTCCCTATCTAGTTTATGCTAATTTTATGATGTGTAGTATTGCTTTGAAATGTAGGGACTGGATGGTGGGGAAAATAATTTGTGTTTCTACTCTTTCTAGAAAATTTGTGAATGTAGCACAGTGGTGCAGTACAACGTGTACACGTAGACTTGTTTATGTTTGTAGTATTGTACTGTATTTGCTGTCAAGTTTGTTTTGCATTAAGGAAATGATGATCTGCCATTTTTTCCTGTGAAAATTGGTGTGAATTTTCTAGACATTGTTAAGGAAGACTTTGATATATAAATGTAAGGGGCCTTTCTTTCACAAATACTGTATTCCTTTCAAGTTATATATAGGTTATTTCTTAGAAGTATCTTACAGACAAAAGCACTTACTACAGCATAATAATATTTCTTTTGTAAAATATATGTTAGGTGTACAGTATGTTTTGTGTTGCACTGAACAGTGTAATTTCACTTTGTACAAGAGGACTAGTAACTGAAACTGTTATTTAAACAAATTGCTTTGGTTGCCAGGGGGACGCTTTACGTGAGTTGTTGTTGACGAGGTATTTCGATCAGTACCCGTGGTCCAAGAAAGAAGGAAACGAAGGGAAGATTAAGATCTCCCATAATGCAGCTCCTGGAGGTAAGTGTGTTTTGGAATTCATGTAATATGCATCCTACTGCCTAAACAGTGTTTCCCCAAATACAGTGGACCCCCCGTATTCGCGTTCTCTGGATTCGCGGACTTGCACATTCGCAGATTTCTCTCGGGAACGTTTCCCCGTATTATTCGCAGAAAATTCGTGCATTCGCAGTATTTTTCTATGAGAAATATCCACAAATTCCTGAATTTTTTATCAGTTTCATCATAAAATACACGTTTTGTGATAAAACTATTAAAAAAACCAAGTATAAAAATTTTTAGTGGGTTTTTCTTGAGTTTTAACTAAGAAAATAGGCTGTTTTTAGCGTTTTTATAGGGGTTCCAACTATTCGCGGTTTCTAACTATTCACGGGGGGGTCTGGTACGCATCCCCCGCGAATACGGGGGGACCACTGTATGAGTGTAGGTATTAGGTTGGTGCTTGTTTAGGAAGAACTGATAATGTCAAGCATAGTCAACCTTGTCTATATGACCAGACTGTCTGTGTTCCATATGACTAGATGCAGAGGCAAATTTTTTATAACCAACTTATTTAATGTATAAAAGATAAATGGAGAAGTTTTTATGGATTTGGACTTTGCTGATGATGTTGCTTTGGTTGCTGATACGTAGCTGGTGCTGGTAGGTATGGTAATGAGGATGGATACAGACACAGAATTTTGGCTTGAACATCAGCACAAAGAAGAGCGAGATCATGGTTGTGAGTAGGGATGATGATTGGGTGCACATGAAGGATATGACAATCAGAGGACAGAAACTCAAGCAAGTTGAGAAGTTTGTTTACTTGGGAAGTGTGGTAACAGCAGACGGGAGGCAAATTGAAGATATGCAAAGAAGAAAACTAGGAGCAGCAAGAGCTTTTGAGGTTCTGAGAAAAAACGTTTGGTCATGGCATGTAATCAGCTTGAAAACTAAGATGAGAATATTCAATGCAGTAGTACTACCAGTCCTGACGTATGGCTCGTTCACCTGGGCACTGACCAGAACAGAGGAGAAAAGGTTGGATGCTTTTGAAATGAAGCTGGTGAGAAGGATACTTGGCATTAAATGGGATGATTATGTTAGAAATGAAGACATCAGGGTGAGATTGAGGCAAAGGCCAGTCAGTACCAGGTTGAAGAGGGGAAGGCTGAAATGGTTTGGACATGTTGAGAGGATGAATGGGAACAGAGACCCCAGGAGAGCACTGAGAGCAGTATAAATAGGAAGAAGACCACTGGGTAGACCAAGAACGAGGTGGATAGACATAATTGTCAGGATCTTGAAGATGAAATCCAAAACCTAGAGGAAGCAAGGGAAATGGCTCGGGATAGAGACAGATGGAGAGGAACTGTATCAGCCTTATGCCACTGGCCAGTGGCGGGAAGATAAAGTAAAGTAAGTAAAAGATAAATGTGACAAATAACTGTAGCCCAGCCACTCTGTTGGACAACGTAAGTTATTTTTTTACCATAAATACAAGAAAAGTGAAATGAAATATAATAAATCTTTGCAGTGCAATTTGAGTGGATAGGCCATATAGTCAGTAGGTTTCTGTAATAGCTAATCTGTCAAATTTTGCTCTTTTAACCTTCTATTCTTATGTCATAGAAGTGTGGTAGATTGATATTTTACCTTAAACTCTAGGTTTTTTACCTTTAACTGTATACAAGCAGTCCACAGTTAATGGAGAGGGGTTTGGTTATTGACCGAGTTTAGCAATGCCAATGAATTGCCTACTGGTGCCAAAAATGTGGTTAATGTTGTCGTTAGCCAAGCGCCATAAAAGCAAAACACAGTTAACCAATCCCACCATTAATTGGTGACTCCTTGTACATAACACTACAAAGCCCCATAGGGGGGCTAGGGCCATCAACGTGGAACCCATGCGGTGCACTGTAGGCATTACTTGGGTTCTTTGCAGTGTGCCTTTGGCCCCTAAGCTGCAACCGCTTTCGTTTCCTTTTCTATACAGTGGTCCCCCCGTATTCACGGGGGATGCGTACCAGACCCCCCCGTGAATAGTTAGAACCCGCGAATAGTTGGAACCCCTATAATAAAAATGCTGTAAACAGTCTATTTCATTAATTAAAACTCAAGAAAAACTCACTAAAAATGTGTATACATGGTTTTTTTAATAGTGTTATCACAAAAAGTGCATTTTATGATGAAATTGATTTTAAAAACCCAGGAATTTGTGGATATTTCTCAGAAAAATACCGCGAATATGTGAATTTCCCGCGAATAATGCGTGGAAATGTTCCCAAGAGAAATCTGCGAATGTGTGAGTCCGCAAATCTGGAGAACGCAAATACGGGAGGTCCACTGTACCTCCTTTCATATTCTCTTACTTCATCTTACTTTTCACCCTCTCCTAACACTTGATTCATAGTGCAACTGCTTTGAGGTTTTCTTCCTGTTACACCTTTCAAACCTTTTACTGTTAATTTCCATTTCAGCGCTGAATGACCTCATAGGTCCCAGTGCTTGGCCTTTGGCCTAAATTCTATATTCAACTCAATAACGCCACAAAGTAATGAACAGAAACTGAGTAAAAAATAGTACATTGCTGTATTATGATATCACTTCAGACTATTGAAGGGCATCTAGTGTGTAGCCGAGCTATGCTGTTTGTTCAATTTTAGCTTATGCAGGCAATTACATAGTACGGATTTATATATCTTTTTTCCATTGCCATTTTGTATTTGAATGGATTTTTTATGGTTTTGATGCAGCTGCATCTCTCTGGTTCCCACGGTTAACAAGTTGGGGTATTTTGCAAAGATGCATTATGACTGACATGACTGACAAATCAGAGTTCAGTCAATTCCAGTGTTAGTTCGAAGTAGGCACTGGTTGTAGGCAGCCTCATCAGGAGAAACCAAGTTTTGCTCTCTAAATTATTTCATCATCCAAAAACTTGCAAAGTGACCAACTTTTAACTAGAAGATCCCAGTGTATTACTGAGTCATCCCATATCCTTGGATGGTTGTAGAATTTGTGTATTTCCCCCCATTCAGGTTGATGTCTTCAGTTTCAGATAAGGTCCAGATATCCTGGATTTGTCTGGACATCCCCAGTAGTCTTTCCAGTAGGGAGAAGCTTCTATGGCAACACATTCCAGATTCCATGGGACCCTTAACATGCTAGATGTTTGTGCATGATGACTATAGTACCTACAAGTATCCCTGTGGTAGGGGTGTAAGAATACTACCACCGTAGGTCCTGCATGTCATAAAAGGCGACTAAAAGGACAGCCACTGCCTTGTAGTCTTACTTTTTATAAAAGGCTAGGCCCACTGCCAATAAGTGAAAACTGCTGCCATGCAGTCTTACTTTTTATTAAAAGGCTAGGCCCACTCCAATAACTGAAAACTGCTGCCATGCAGTCTTAGTAAAAGGCTAGGCCCACTGCCAATATATAACTGAAAACTGCTGCCATGCAGTCTTAATAAAAGGCTAGGCCCACTGCCAATAACTGAAAACTGCTGCCAGGCAGTCTTAGTAAAAGCGGCTAGGCCCACTGACAATTAAGAACTGAAAAAATCGCTGCCATGCAGTCTTAATAAAAGGCTAGGCCCACTGCCAATAACTGAAAACTGCTGCCATGCAGTCTTAGTAAAAGGCTAGGCCCACTGCCAATAACTGAAAACTGCTGCCATGCAGTCTTACTTTTTAGTAAAGGCTAGGCCCACTCCAATAACTGAAAACTGCTGCCATGCAGTCTTAGTAAAAGGCTAGGCCCACTGCCAATAACTGTGGAAACTGCTGCCTTGCAGTCTTACTTTATAGTAAAAGGCTAGGCCCACTGCCAATAACTGAAAACTGCTGCCTTGCAGTCTTACATATTAGTAAAAGGCTAGGCCCACCTGCCAAAAACTGTGAACTGCTGCCGGTTGCAGGCTTAAACTTTTTTTAGTACTGTAGGATAGGAAAACTCCAACTTGCCAATAAAACTGAAAATGCTGCCCCTTGGCACAAGTCTAAAAAGCCTTTTGTAAGTAAAGGCTAGCCATTGGCAAAAAAACGGGAAACTGCTGCCTTGCAGTCTTACTTTTTCTTAGTACTTGTAAAAGGCTAGGCCCACTGCCAAAAATAACGAAAACTGTCCTGCCTTGGGCCCCCAAAAGTCTTACTTTTTTATTAGTAAAAGGCTAGGCCCACTCCGCAAAAACTGGTGTAAACTGCAACCGCCCTTGTAAAGGATTTACTTTTAGTACTGTAAAAGGCTAGCCCACTGCCAATAACCCTGAAAACTGCTGTCCTTGCAGTCGTACTTTTTATTTGTAAAAGGCTAGCCCACTGCCAAAAAACTGTGGTTGGAAACTGCTGCCTTGTAGTCTTACTTTTTTAGTACTGGTAAAAGCTAGGCCCACTGCCAATAACACTGACTGCTGCCTTGGCAGTAAACTAGAAAAGGCTAGGCCCACATGCAAAAAATGTTGACTTGCTGGCCCTTGGCCGTCATTAATTTTTAGTATGGTGGAAGGCTAGGCACTGCCAAATAAAAAGAAACTGCTTGCATTGCAGTCTACTATTAGTAAAAGGCTAGGCCCACCTGCCAATAACTTTTTGAAAATGCTGGGCCCTTGCAGTCCCTTACATAAAAATTTAAATTAAAGAAGGCCAACTGCCCAACTGTGTACTGCTGCCTTGCAGTCATTACTTTAGGAAAAGTCTAGGCCCAATGGCAAAAAAACTGTGGAGGACAATGCTGCCTTGCAGTCTTAAGTCTTAGTACTGTTAAAAGGCTAGGCCCACTGCCAATATAACTGAAAACTGCTGCCTTGCGTCTTACTTTATAGTAAAAGGCTAGGCCCACTGCAAAAACTGTGGAAACTAGCTGCCGTGTAGTCTTACTTTTAGTACTTGTAAAAGGCTAGGCCCACGCAATAACTGAAAAATGCTGCCTTTGCAGTCTTACTTTTTAGTAAAAAGGCTAGGAACACTAGACAAAAAACTATGTGGAAACTGCTGCCTTGCAGTCTTACTTTTTGTACTGTTAAAAGGCTGGCCACTGCCAATAACTGAAACTGCTGCCTTGCAGTCTTTACTTTTTAGTAAAAGGCTAGGCCCCACTGCCAAAAAACTGTGGAAACTGCTGCCTTGCCGTCTTACTTTTTAGTACTGTGGGAAAGGCGAGGGCCACCTGCCAATAACTGAAAAACTGCTGCCTTGCATTCTTACTTTTATGTAAAAGGCTAGCCCACTGCCAATACCTGAAACGGCTGCTTGCAGTCTTAATATTTATAAAGGGACGCCCATGCCAAAACCTGTGAAACTGCGGCCCTTGCCGTCTAACTTTTTAGTACGGTGAAAGGCTAGGCCCACTGCCAATAACTTTATAGTAAAAGCTAGGCCCACTGCCAATAAACTGGAAAACTGCTTGCTTGCAGTCGTAATATTTATTAAAGGGAAGGCCCACTGCCAACAACCTGTGGAAACTGCTGCCTTGCAGTCCTTACTTTTTTAGTAAAGGCTAGGCCCACTGCCAAAAACTGTGGAAACTGCTGCGTTGCAGGCTTCTTCTTATAAACGCGTAAAGGCTCGGCCCTGACAATAACTGAAAACTGCTTGCCTTGCAGTCTTACTTTATAGTAAAGGCTAGGCCACTGGCAAAAACTGTGGAAACTGCTGGGCTGCCTTGTAGTCTTACTTTTTAGTACTGAAAAGGCTAGGCCCACTGCCATACTGAAAACTGCTGCTTGCAGTCTTACTTTTTAGTAAAGGCTAGGCCACTGCCAAAACCGTGGAAACTGCCTGCCTTGCATCTACTTTTTAGTACTGTAAAGGCCTAGGCCGCACGGCCAATAACTGAAAACTGTCTGCCTTGCGTCTTACTTTTTTAGTAAAAAGGCTATGCCACTGGCAAACTTGGAAACTGCCGTGCTGCCTTGCCCGTCTTACTTTTTAGTACTGTGAAAGGCTAGGCCCACTGCCAATTAACTGAAACTGCTGAACTGCTGCCGGCCTTCATTCTTACTTTAAGTACAAGGCGGCCCCTGCCAATAACTGAAAACTTGCTGTCCTTGCAGTCCTTACTTTTTAGTACTGTAAAAGCTAGGCCCACTGCCAATAACTGAAAACTGCTGCCTGCAGTCCTACTTTTTTGTAAAAGGCTAGGCCCCTGGCAAACTGGGAAACTGCTGCCTTGCCGTCTTACTTTTTAGTACGTGCAAGGCAGGCCTGGGGCACTGCCTAACTGAAACTGCTGCTTCATTCTTACTTTATAGTAAAGCTAGGCCCCCAACTGCCAATAACTGAAAACTGCTGCCTTGCATTACTATATATTTATTAAAAGGGAGGCCCACTGCCAAAAACTGTGGAAACTGCTGCCTTGCCGTCTTACTTTTAGTTACTGTGAAAGGGCTAGGCCACTGCCAATAACTTTATAGAAAGGCTAGCCACTGCCATAACTAAAAACTAGCGGCCTTGCAGTCTTAATATTTATTAAAGGGAAGGCCCACTGCCAAAACTGTGGAAACTGCTGCCGTTGCAGTCTTCTTTTTAGGTAAAAGGCTAGTCCACTGCCAAACTGTGGAGAACTGCTGCCTTTCAGTCTTACTTCTTAGTTACTGTAAAAGGCTAGGCCCCACTGCCCAATACCTGAAAAACTGAATCCTTGCAAAAGTCTACTTTATAGTAAAAGCTAGGCCCACTTGGCAAAAAACTGTGGAAACCTTGTGCCTGTAAGTCTTTACTTTTTAGTACGTAAAAAAGGCTAGGCCCGCCCACTGGCCAATAACTGAAAAAACTGCTGGCCTTGCAGTCTTACTTTTTAGTAAAAGGCTAGGCCCACTGCCAAAAACTGTGGAAACTGCTGCCTTGTAGTCTTACTTTTTAGTACTGTAAAAGGCTAGGCCCACTGCCAATAACTGAAAACTGCTGCCTTGCAGTCTTACTTTTTAAGTAAAAGGCAGGGCCCACTGCTCAAAAACTGTGGAAACTGCTGCCTTGCAGTCTTACTTTTTAGTACTGTAAAAGGCTAGGCCCACTGCCAATAACTGAAAACTGCTGCCTTGCAGTCTTACTTTTTAGTAAAAGGCTAGGCCCACTGGCAAAAACTGTGGAAACTGCTGCCTTGCCGTCTTACTTTTTAGTACTGTGAAAGGCTAGGCCCACTGCCAATAACTGAAAACTGCTGCCTTGCAGTCTTACTTTATAGTAAAAGGCTAGGCCCACTGCCAATAACTGAAAACTGCTGCCTTGCAGTCTTAATATTTATTAAAAGGGAAGGCCCACTGCCAAAAACTGTGGAAACTGCTGCCTTGCCGTCTTACTTTTTAGTACTGTGAAAGGCTAGGCCCACTGCCAATAACTTTATAGTAAAAGGCTAGGCCCACTGCCAATAACTGAAAACTGCTGCCTTGCAGTCTTAATATTTATTAAAAGGGAAGGCCCACTGCCAAAAACTGTGGAAACTGCTGCCTTGCAGTCTTACTTTTTAGTACTGTGAAAGGCTAGGCCCACTGCCAATAACTGAAAACTGCTGCCTTGCAGTCTTACTATTTAGTAAAAGGGGAGGCCCACTGCCAAAAACTGTGGAAACTGCTGCCTTGCAGTCTTACTATTTAGTAAAAGGGGAGGCCCACTGCCAATAACTGTGGAAACTGCTGCTTTGCAGTTGGAATTTTTTTAGTCAAAGGCAAAGCCCACCGCCAATAACTGTGGTTGATGACAGCAAGGGCATGTGGTCATAAAGACCCCTATATCAAACAATGAACCATGCCTGATGCATGCAATGGCACATTAGGCAACTGACCCCTTAATGTGGGGATAATGGTAGGAATGAAGAAGACTGTAGTGCATTCACCAAATCCTCAGAGATGGAGAGATCTTCAAGCTGTGCAAGGTCATAGCTCCTGACGTTTACCTGTCCAAATGGAACCTGTTGTATATATGACATAGTGAGAGGCCAGAGAGGCTTTAATGCTGCCAATGCCTCTACTCTAATTTGAGCTGGTGTTTGTGTTTTTTTTCAGATGTAAGTAGATAATTTTGTTTCCATCATTAAAGGACGTAGATAGTCTCTTTTCATTTTACTTTAAGCTGCATGGTCTAAATGAGTTCCTCAGTGGAAATGAAAAGGTTAGTTCAGCTCTTTGGGAAGGAGCTGCCCGCCCCTAAGTAATTAAAGAAGCCTTCCAAATGGGATTTGGCCTTAGTTTTTTAAAGCCTGAACAGCTCTGTTTAATTCATAATATAAAAGCCTTCCTCTAGGATCTTACAACAATCCGAAGATGGTCTTTCTCCTGTTTTATTATTCCTCAAAATGAGTCCGGGAACTTGCGTGTTGTTTCCAGTAAGATAAGTCATTCCAAGAATTGGAATTATATCTGTTAGTGTTACACAGCTGTTTCCAGTAAGATAAACTCATTCCAAGGACTGGAATTATATCTGTCAGTTTTACACAGCTGACTTCATAGAGAGATCAAAATTCCAGGTAGCCAACCAATCCACAACCCTCTTTGTAATCCCATTGCTTTCTCCCCAGGCTAAGTATGAAAAAGGCCTTTTTCGTGGCAGTAGTTTATACCACACTTATTTTCTTTTCTTTTTTTATAAAACCAGAGACTCCTGAGAAGGTATGTCGTAGTTGTTCCTTTTCACAGTCTACAACAGTAATTTACAAAGAATACCTTTTAGTGGATGCCATTTGGAGATGTCTTAACAACTAATTTTGCAAGCTTTTATCTTTGGGATATGACAAACAAATATTTGGCCCCTTATTCCTCAAGTCTGGTAGCTGAGGTGATATAGTAGCAGCATCAGTTGGGAATATAGTTTATAAGGAGTCCTTACCACCACATTCCTCCCATTTTTCATCTTGGTATCAAGCTCAACATAGTTTTTGAGGGTCAATTACTGCTGTGGCTTTCAGTATGAGTAAGTGTTCAGCATTACAGTGGACCCCCCGTATTCGCGTTCTCCGGATTCGCAGACTCACACATTCGCGGATTTCTCTCGGGAACGTTTCCCTGCATTATTCGTGGAAAATTCACGCATTCGCGGAAAATTCACGCATTCGCAGTATTTTTCTATGAGAAATATCCACGAATTCCTGGTTTTTGTTATCAATTTCATCATAAAATGCACTTTTTGTGATAAAACTATTAAAAAAACCAAGTATGAAAATTTTTAGTGGTTTTTCTTAAGTTTTAACTAACAAAATAGGCTGTTTTTAGCATTTTTATAGGGGTTCCAAACATTCGCGGATTCTAACTATTCGCGGGGGGGTCTGGTACGCATCCCCCGCGAATACGGGGGGACCACTGTATAGTATATCCAGAGAGCCATTTCATGGGGTCTTTTGCTTTGCTCTGGCCCATGGAACTACAGCTGTGAAATTTTTATCATATAGAAAATACTAATCGTATTCAGTTTATGTTTGGTACTAATATTGTGCTAGTCAAAAATCAGATGTGCAGTTATCTTATAGGCAAGGTTGCCTGTTCTGTTGTGCAGTTCTTTGAATGATTTTGAATATAGTTGTGATAAAAATGGTTTGATTTGTCTATGATGTGCTATTATGTTGTTGCTGGTTGTTGTTATGATTTTACTTTAAATGGAATGTTGAACTTGTTTACTTTCAATATTTTGTTCTTCGATAAGAACTTACTTTTAGGTGGTTTAATTTGTCAAGTTATTATTGATCTCATTGCAGACATAGTCCTTCGACGTTCGGGAAAGTCCCTGGCAGATGTTCAGTGTGATTTGGCTTCCAAGGGAGCCGCAGTGTTGGTGGTAGATCTCGTCATGAAAAGTCAGAACTGCCATCGGATCTTCGTGGAAGCTGTGGCCCTAGGTATAGCTCTCCTCGAAGGTGGCAACAGAAGTATTCAAGACATGCTCTACAATAAGTTACGGGACAGTGACAAAACTCAGAACTTTTTCAAGGTAATTTTGTATGTTTTTCTCGCCATTTCACGGTAATGTTTCATAGTTCTCTGGTTAAAGAACGGGGTACGTAGAAGTTTACAGCAAGAGAGTCTTACCAAATTGAACTGTGGTTCAAACATACTGTATTTCATATTTCATTCATATGGAAACTTTGCAGCATCCATTTGGTTCCAACTGCATTGCTTTCTGTTTTTCATTTTTATGTGTTCCATTTGTGTTTTATTTACATAGTTGTTCAGATTCTTTAGTTGTGTATTGCCCCATTTTTTAGTCAGAGGAATGATTTTTCAGCCTTATACGTATATGTATAAAATCTGCAAGAGACATAGATAGCTATTGTCTTCTTAGAACAAGGTAAGGCAAATAATGACCTTAATCTTGATTCAATATTCCAGGTATTCTACAACAAGATGGAAGAGGCGCAGCAGGAAATTCGAAATACAGTGACAGTCAATACTTCCGACATAAGTGCAAAGAACAGCGATGATAAGGACGGGCAGAAAGACTTGGACAAGCTTACTAATAGAAAAAAGGGTGGTAAGTGTAGTACTCAGTGTTTACAGCCTTAGAAATGTCAGTCATTGCTGGCCATCTTGCAAGATTAGAAATAATCTTGAACTCACAGTTGTTGAGTGTATCCTTTTGAAGGAGCAAATTAAATAGCCATTGTTAGTGGTTGTTTATATCTGTTAAGTGATCAGATGAATTGAATTATGTAGTTTCAAACTCTCCTCCATAAAATTGATACCATTTATTAGCCTTAAAAATTAAAATGTACTAAACCCACCATAAATAAACTCCATGTAATGAAAGGAAAAGCAGTAAAATGAACATATAAAATTTTATTCTCTGTAATATGTACTGGCATTCACTTATTAGTACATATGTCCCTACTATTGTGGATATGTACTAGTATGGTAGATTCACATCAACCGTGCATGTGATGTCTATGCTAGTCCCTTAAAACGCTCCAGATTGGCTGTTGATAAGCCAATCACAGGGCTGGAAACTCTCCCTCTCTCTCGAGAGTTCACATATGCAGGATCTATGTTCCGTCTCTCCTGAGGGATACATCTTTCAAACGAATCCCTCAGGAGAGGTGGAAGATACATCCTGCCTATGTGAACTCTAACGAGAGAGACTGAGGAGAGTTTCTAGCCCTGTGATTGGCTTATCAACAGCCAATCAGGAGTGTCATAAGGGACTGGCCTAGACGTCAGAAGCATGGTTGATGTGAATCTACTATATGCAGTGTATGTTGTGGGTCACTGTACTGAATACTGAGGTTTTTGTACAGTGCCTTTTGACCCCCTGGTTATACTTAGTTTTCTGGTGGTCCAGATTCTGTAATCATTTACTTTAGCACCTTCCTCCAATTCTCCCTTCCTGTTTAGGAACCCCTCATGCAGACCTGACTTATGAAAGTAGTATAGTATTTATGAAAATTGAAAAATGTGACACTTCAGCCATTAAACTGTATTATGATGATTAAAAAACTCCATTGATCATGTGTATAGAAAATGCAAGAATTTTATTTTACTGCTTTTCATGTGTATTAATCTGCTTGTGTGTATTCTGTACAGGCCTTAAACATGTAGCCCAACAATTGAAAGAGATCAATAGCGATGATTCAATGAAAGCGGGCTCCTCCTCCTCCCCTGCCTCCAATAAAAAGATGGGTGTGGCTGAATCCAAAATAGCTTTTGAATCAAGTAGAATGGGTTCTCTGTCGTCATCAGTAATTAGCGGTCTCTCCCGAGAATCAGGCTTCGACAGTCCTGCTTCCGAGGGAGACCAAAGTACTGCCCCAGAATTGCGTAGTAGAGTTGTTATTGACGCACTAGTACATAATAATCTCAAAAAAAGTGGAAGGAATTCCAGCATTGTTTCCCTTTGCCATAAAAATTGGTCTAGTTTAGATGAGGGATCTCTCTGCACTGGTAATAGTAAACCTGTTCAGGATAAAAAGGAGACATTAGGACATGGCTCATTTTTATCCAAAAGTTTTGGAAGTGAAGGTGACGTAAGAAGTGTAGCATGTGTGGGTAATAGTAATGGTAGTAACTATGTAATGGATGGCACAATGAAGGTTGAAGCTGCTAACAGTAGTGTAGGTTTTGATAAAATGGCACAGAGTATTTCGCCAGCTTCCTCCATTGAGCAAGATGACTGTGATTCCTTAGATCCTCTGTTGAATATTGCACCTTTGACCTCTCCGTATGTATCTGATTCAGGCCATAAACCCAATGGATTGGTTATGAACGATGAAATTCGAGAAGAGCTGACGGCAGCTGCTGGTGTCACTTCGCAGGCTTACAGCAACATCAGAGCTGGCAACGCAGGTAAGGTTGTTGGTGTAGTTTTTATTTTGTCTCTTAGATACTGCTTGAAAAGTTTACCTCGGGTTTAAACATACCTTTAGTATTTTATCTTGTGACAGTTTTACTCTTGCGTTATCATCATTTGCATGTTGTCATATCTTACCAGCCATCTTGTCCTCTTTTATCATGTGCACATGAGGCTTGAATTGATTTCATTATGATCTAGGCCATCCTGCTGGTCAACACCAAACCATTTCCACTTGTATCTCCTCTCCAGATAATTTCTGTCTTCCCTGTCTTTCCCTTCTCATCACATCCCCAAACTGTTGCATCCTCCAAGACCTTGGCCTTTGTTTCGTTCCCTCATTATGACATATCGTCTATGAACAAATCTATAAGTCCTGTCTTATGGGTCTAGAACTGTTACTTGGTTAATTCAGTCTTAGGGGTCTAGAACTGTTACTTGATCAGTTACTAACGCTAACCCTTTTCTATTCATAATCTTCATAAACATCATCACTATCCCATTCAATTCCATTTGATTCAAAGGGCCGCTGTGAAATTCTGCCACTTCTCGTGTGGTATCTTCCACAAATATCCCTTTTCAAGGTTCTCATCCTAGTACATCTGGGTCATCGTCTGGCACTAAAAGTCAGCCCACATGGGTAGTATTTATAGAGGATTATATGGACTGGAGTCAGTGGATAGTCCATGTGACAATTTGACTGGTCAGACAAGCAACAAAAATTATAAATTCCACACCAGATTGCTACCATGTATGTACACCATCTGGAGACCCTTCAAATCTAGGAAAAGAAGTCCCAGCCCATCAATACATTCAGTGGGGTTTCACTGCTTCAAGAAGTGGGCTCAGGAACAAGAGCATCTGGCAGCATTTATAATTGATCAAAATTCAGCATGCCCATTCATCCACTGACTCCAGTGCTCTTACCTTTTCTTAAATACCCATGTTTCTCTGCATTGTAATACTACTACTACTACTACTACTACTACTACTACTACTACTACTACTACTACTACTACATTACTTTGAACTAATCACTTCTCCTCTTAACTTTACTATACCCCTTCTACCCGCCTACACACTACTACTACTACTACTACTACTACTACTACTACTACTACTACTACTACTACTACTTTACTAAAAGTAATGGCTACTTCAGCAGCTTTACACTTGTAGAGATTCTTCTCTATTTTCTGAATAGCGGTTTTTTCCGTGCTACTTAGACAGGCTAGTAGAGCGCCTATGGAGGTCATGATCAAATACAGAGTCAAAATTGGTATATATATTTGAATTTTACAGATAAACTATGATACCATAGTTATCAAAGGCATTAACGATATATGTCTCTCTCTCTCTCTCTCTCTCTCTCTCTCTCTCTCTCTCTCTCTCGTCTCTCTCTCTCTCTCTCTCTCTCCGTCTCTCTCTCTCTCTCTTTCTTGAAGCAAGCGAGCTTTCGTCTGGAGCTGCCAGACATCCTCGGGCTGGGAAGCTGAGGGTGGACTGATCTTGGAGCGGTGTCCGTCCTTGTTTATATTTGGGGTTGCTTGAGAGAGGGTGTACTTCTTAAATAATAATAATAATAATTATTATTATTATTATTATTATTATTATTATTATAATTCTGTATAATTCTTATGAAAATGGTCTGAGGGCAGGAGGTTGGCCATTGAAGTCTTGAATAGAAAGGTTATGTATATTTAAAATTTCATTTTGTTCATGAAACTTACCTGTCAGATATATATATAGCTGTATTTTCTGAAGTCCGACAGAATTTAAAAAACTTCCGACACACGCAGTGGTCGGCCAGGTGGTTAGTACCCATTCCCGCCGCTGGGAGGCGGGTATCAGGAACCATTCCCATTTTCTATTCATAATTTTTCTGTCGCCGGTGCTGAAAACACCTGTTTTCAGTACCTCCGGCTTAGGATTTTGGAAACTTCATTGCCGCTAAGTATCCTAATTGTCTTTTAATTTATTTACTTGGATTTGTGGCTAGACATACGCTATCTTAAATTGATTTGAATTTGATTCATTTTTGCATAAGATATCTGAATCTAGTTAGGCTAGTTTCAGAGGGTGTCTGCAAAGATAGGGTGTGGCTACCGAAAGCTTCGGTAGATCCGCACTTGGTATGCACGAGGGGTATGGGTCTTGCTTCTTTCTTGAGATTTGTCATGTAAGGAGTGTGAGACTTTGTCTAATTCCGTAAGGAAGACGTGTGATTCGTATGTACGCAATTAATCAGTAAACATGTCTAATTCCGTAAGGAAAAAGTATGATTTGTATGTACGCAATTAATCAGTAAACAAAAGTCAGGGTAGTGAACCTGCTAACCTTCCTGTAGACTTTATTTTGCCTAACCCTATAGTATGGCCTACGGGTTATGAATATGTCTGCGAGAGGTGATCGCTCTCCTTCATTGTTGTGAAGAGTGCTACTTCTGTTATTGTTACTCCTAACCCTGTAATGTTGCCTTCGGGCCCTAAAACAGTGTCTGTAGAGGTTATTGCCCTTTCTCTAATACTCTTTCGATTCGTAACTTAAATCGAAAGTGCTTGCTTTAGAGAGCAATAGTGAAGTGGCTAAGTGCAGTGACAGTGCCCCTTGTGTAGTGGAGGGTGCGTCAGATTGGCCTTATTTCGCCTCTAGGCCGGGAACTCTGCTTGACTCCCAGGACCCGGGGAGAGAGCATGTCGAAAGCCGAAGGAGGGTTACGAGGAACCCCCACCAATCTGGCGTGCCTTCGGCAGTTTCTGATGAAAATCCCCAGACTGCCAAAGTGCGTGCACGTGCACGAATCCTGAAGGATTGCTTCTCGTCCTCCGAGGCATCCTCCCCGCGCAAGGGTTGGAGCTCTCGGAAGGACTCGCGCCCTCTAAGAAGCTTTAGAGAAGAGGACGTTTCACGTCCTCTCTCTCGTCAGGAGGGAACGTCAGATCGGCCCCATAACGCCTCTAGGCCTGGACCTCTGTCGGACTCCCAGGACCAGGGAGAGGGCATGTCCGAAAGGCCCGCGAAGGTGGGTTTACGGGGAACCCACATCGATCTGGCGTCCCTTCGGTAGGACCTGTTGACGCTTCCCAGGCTGCGGAAGATCGTGCACGTGCACGAATCTCGAAGTATTGCTTCTCGTCCTCCCCGTGCAGGGGTTGGAGCTCTCGGAAGGACTCGTGCCCTCTAAATAGAAGCTTTATAGAAGAGGACGCTTCACGTCCCCTCTCTCTCGTTATGCGTTTCAGTGAGAAGTAAGAAGGCGAACGTCGCCTGATCACGTGTACGTCTTTCCACCGAGAAATATGAAAAAGAAGGCAGTTTCTCTCGCTTGTTTTGACGCCTGTCAGGAGCGTGACGCTTTTCTGCACGCTTCTTTTGACGCTCGGCTTGAACGGGACGCTCGGATGGACGCCAGGCGCGTGCCAGTGGACACCGAGCGCGCACCAGCGCACGCCAGTTTTGTCTCCTGGCTGAACGTTTCTGTTGAACTCTTCAAGCTCGTTTAAGATTTGAGCCTCAAGAATGTGAAGTAAGCAGTGCTTCGGAGGAAGCTTTTAAGTGAACAGACAACTTCATCTTCGAAACCCAGCAAGACCTCGGGTTTCGTGAATTCAAGAGGTCTCTGTCAATGTTATATTGCTTTTCGCAAAGGTGGATGGAGTTAAGGAAAGCTCAAGGGAAGATCTCGTTTTCTCTACCGCAGTCAAGACTTTGCGATAAGGCAGTTACGGGTTATGTAAAGGCTCGACGTCTCGGCGACGTTCAGTAGGATTCTTGCAAAGGCATTCATCAAAAGGATGCTCTTCAGGAAAGCGCAAGACAGGACTTCCTTTGCCATACTGCCAATAAATTTTAAGCTTTAGCAGGCATTAGTTGTGATACGGGAGAGGAAGCTGGTTGGAGAGTTTCTTCCTCTTCCCAGGATAATTTTGCAAGCTTTTTAGCCCATCTGAAAGGGTTTTTCAGATGATAGATTTTGTTAGTTTCTAGTCGGGACTACACTGCCGAATGGAACATCGTCGTTCTACCTGCCGTAAGCCCAGTCTCTTAACAGGATTCTTGCCCCTTCCTTGTTTGAGACGGGAATCGGAAAAATAAAATGCTCGACTTCCTGGATTACGTTTTGTCAATTCAGTGACTTTCCCCCATTGACAATATACTATTGTTTTGTCAAGTAAGTGGGTATCCCCTCATTGACAAAATATCTCTTTGTCCCGTAAATGGGTTAGTTCTCATTGACAAACATCTCATTAACTTGATATTGCGTAAGCGAATAAGCTCTTATTGACAAGATTTGGAAGAGCTCTCATTCGTCATTCGCAGACTCGTACAAGAAATAGACTTGTAGACTACGTCAATGAACGCTTATGTCCAATTACATAAGAAGCTTGAGCTGTCTGCTTCGATTCTCTAAGTTTTGTTCATGAAACTTGCCTGTCGGATATGTATGTAGCTGTATTTCCGAATTCAGCTATATATATGTCTGCCAGGTAAGTATGAACAAACTTTATTGTAATATAATATCATATTTTGCCTTGCGTTATTTTACTACTGGTTGGTTCAAGTCATATACACTTGCTGTAGTTACCTCTTCGGATGGCAACCGAGAGGTCTATTGTCTATTATTTTAAGGACATTTAATCGTTACTCCCTGCAGCCTTCCAGGAGTTTCCGATTTATCTTTTACCGTTGTATGGTAGTGTTATGTCGACACAAACGCATCTATATATTTAGCGTTTTCTGTTTCGCTTAAATATACCAGCTTGAGAGAGTCTTTCTGCTCAAAAATAACGGACCTATTTCTTCGTAGAATAGGGTAGCTGGCAACTCAGGCATAAAGTTAAGAGGCGACGTTCGTAGCTGCTGCTGTGACTGTCCTCCAGTCCAACCGAGCCAGTACCAGCTCGTGCGCTGTCACGCGCGGTAGGTTACGTCTCTCTCTCCTGCGGGATTGACTGACTAACCGTATCTCTGTGCTGGCGGTTACGTCTCTCCTGCGGGATTGACTGACTAACTGTATCTCTGTCCTACAATCACGGACTTTAGCCTAAGATTGAGGGGATTTCTTACATGAATGAATAAACATTGCATTCGTTTTGCCTTACTATGTTCAACAGAGATATCTTTCTCCTTTCGGTGCTCGTTACCGCACGGTATAGGACTACGAGTCTACCGCAACATTGCACTATTATATGCTCTCCTGCTTAGGTAAAGCGCAGCCTTATTAGGGAAGTAAACATACTGTGTGAGGGAATGGATGAGCTTGCTGGGGACCATTTCCTTCCTAAAGAAGTTTGTTTCTCTGAATAGACTGCAATTCTGACCTCTATTTGTTTTTCCTTCCGGGAAACTGAAATTTTTTTAGAGATCTAGGAATGATTCTGAACATCTCTCAGTGCGTCAAGTATCACCTGAGGTGATAGAAAGAAGGTGCCGGACATCTGGAGAGAGTTTCAGATGTCCTGGATCATAATCTGAGAGAAGTGGAAGCAATTCGGTCGTCCCTCCAGTCCTCGAAACGAGTTTTTGGAACCAGTGGTCCATATCAACTCTGATCTTCCACAGCTCTCTCATATCTTAGGAAGTATCTTCTCTCGGTCCCTGTTCGGGTTTACGAGAAAGAGCCTATTATAACAACAGACGTAAAATGTAACGATCCTCTAGAGGTTCGTTACAGGATTGCAAAAGTTCGTACGAATCGTCTCGATCGACGGCAGCAACTACTGACTTCCGAGTGGATTCTTTCTTTAGAAGTACGTTGAGAGTTGTGGAGACTTTAGGGACGTCCTTTCATTCATCTCTATGCTATGTTGAGGACGAAGAGGCTTCTTCTTCTCTGCTCCCTTATTCTCGATCCGAGAGCGGTACCATTAAACGCCATCCTATGATATTAAACGGGATTGATGTTTAGTCTCTTTTCCCCTTTTTCAAACGCTTAGGAATTGTTATAAGATGATTTATGACGTCACAGGGAGCGACAAGGACGCTGATCGCCCCATGTTGGCCTTCAAGATCCTAGATTCACAGAGGTCACGTCCTTCCTAGTTCACTTTCCAAGGACCTTTTCCGAGAGAGTCGGTCTACTCTAACACGAAAGGTACCTATAACCTCTCCGCTCTGAGTCTGACCACGTTCAGACTATCGAGATGTTGACAGCATAAGATTACCGTCTTCCCTTTCCGTTTGAGGAATGGGATAAGCTGGCAGTCACAACTATTAAAGAATGCGCAAATATGTTGTTGATGGCCTTTGGGCTCAGAGATTTGCTTCTGTCAAACAACAAAGCCCTTCACGATCTTTGAGTTCTGTGGAATCTCGAAACTCGCTCACCATCTACTTTTTGTCTCACCTGTTTTCTCGGAGTCAGACACTCGTGCGAGATCAGGCGACATATGGTAGCCCTGAGTTTCTTGTTGACAAAGTCGGTTGCGTTTATACACCCCCGATGATCGTTTTACATGAGACCAGGTTGGACTGTCAGGCATTCGTTCTTCGGGGCTGAATCGCCTTTTTTGCTCCTCGCTCCTTTCTCCTGGCACCAGAAGCTCGAGTCAGGAGTTGCTCAGGAGTTGATTCGCTAACGACGTGGGGTTACGTTGATACACCCCCCAAGGTTTGCTTAGCTTGAATCGCCCAGGCAGTCCAGACACTCATCCTTCAGCGAAGAATAGTGCCTTATGGTCTTCAGGGTACAGCCTTGCTGTCCTTGATTCGTCTGACTGGTCTACTGGTCGGTCACCTGACTTTAGTACAGACGGACTGACTGTGCATGTCCAGATCTAAGCTTTCAATATGGAACTTAGACGTAGTCTGAAGTTCTTGATGTCAAAGCTTTCGAACCTTTCCTTTTGGTTAACTTATTGCACGTGACCAAAAAGGCCTATTTTCTAACCACTCTAGATACGACAAAGAGGGTTAGTGAGGTT
Source organism: Macrobrachium nipponense (assembly GCF_015104395.2). NCBI lineage: Eukaryota > Metazoa > Arthropoda > Malacostraca > Decapoda > Palaemonidae > Macrobrachium > Macrobrachium nipponense. Next base: position 33,296,014 of record NC_087214.1, on the reverse strand, counting down.
TTAAGCCATCGTCAGAAGTTTTGGCTTTAGGGAACACAATGCGGTGTGTTCGCTAAACCTTCCGTTGTGGCCTAAGAATGGAAACCCGTCAAGTCCTTGGGCCAGGAGCTTGGAATCAAGGGATGGCAAAAGTTATTGGGCAAGAGCCAGAGAGAGTCCTGTGCCCTGTCGGGTCTCTCAAGTTTTAGCTACATAAAACTAAAGAAGTCGAAGTCCTTCGGACAATCTGCATTTTTCCGAAAAAGACCAGACTTGCCCATATCAAAGAACACCCTGGCTTTAGTGTTGAGGAGTTCTTTCAAAAAAGGCTCCTTCATTGTGTTTGCACAAAGATTTGATATCTTTTGATCTGAATGCTCACGAGGTGAGGGCGCGGCCTCGGAAGCATTTCAACAGAGCATGGCACTCAGTAACATACTGAGTACCACGTTTTAGCGAAGCAACTCTGTGTTCGCTTCACACTTCCTGCGGGATGTGAGGACGGCATATGAGATCTCCTGCTCGCTAGGGCCATATGTGTCTGCAGACACAATCTTGGGGGCAAGAAGTACCACTCATCCTATCCTGTAGAAAATGGTTAGGAAGAGCTCTTAATTTAGTTATTGAGTCGCCGCCAATGGCGACTTCTTAACTCTTAAGCCTTAGTTAAAACACCTTAACTTTGGCTAGGTTGGTCAGGTGGTGATATATATACATATATATATATATATATATATATATATATATATATATATATATATATATATATATATATATATATTTTACTTCTTAGCCCTCATGGTATGGTCAATATGGTCTAGTCACATTGTGGTCACGCCCCCGTTGACAGATCATCTGGAGTGCACCAGCTTTATAGGTCTCTACCTCGCTGGCAACTCTAGTAAAGCAGAAGCAGACTTGGGTGACAGTAATCATGAAGTCAGCTATGCTAACAGGTGGAACCAAGATGTAAATCATCTGCATGCATTTGTTTCCCAAAATCCTTCTATTCTGTCCCTTCCCACCTCCAACGGTGGGATTCAGCTATATATATATCTGATAGGTAAGTTTCATGAACAAAATGATATTGTTATGATACAATAAAGTTTGTTCATACTTACCTGGCAGATATATATAATCAAGTACCCACCCACCTCCCCTCAGGGGACAGTGGAAATAAAAATTATGAATAGAAAATGGGAATGGTTCCTGATACCCACCTCCCAGCGGCGGGAATGGGTACTAACCATCTGGCCGACCACTGCGTGTGTCGGAAGTTTTTTAAATTCTGTCGGACTTCAGAAAATACAGCTATATATATATCTGCCAGGTAAGTATGAACAAACTTTATTGTATCATAACAATATCATTTTCATCATGTAGTGCGGATAGTCCTTGAGTTATGGTGTTCTGAGTTGCGATGTTTTGAAGTTACCTTGGCGATACTTGTTACGATCTTTTGAAGTTGCAATGGCAACACCGATAGTGTGTGATTTTTTCCCATTTTAAACTGTTTAAAATGCAAATTTGTGTAAGGTCAGCATGTCTTCCAGACACCCAAGTGAGTCTCCTGCTGGTGGTGTGTTGAAGAAAAGGCATTCTATCATTTTAGAGCAGAAAATAAAAAATGATAGTACAATATATGTATAGATTGTGTAGGCTAGGCTGCCTCTGAGTTATGATAACTTCGAGTAACAATGGGGTCATTGTAACGTATTCCCATCGTAACTAGAGGATTACCTGTGTTACATAGAAGATCGTGTTCCTAATTTTGAGTTCTTCTTGTTTGAAAATAACTCTCAGAGATATAATGCCATCTTAGAATATTCATAACTATTAGTCGTTGATGATTTCATGAGCTTCCCTTGGTGATTTAGTGCGTTTATGTCGCATTTATTCAAGTTTGAGATGCTTAGGACTGTGTTAGGAAGAGTCTCTGCTTAATATAAAGCAACAATGAAATAAATACACTCACAGAAATTGTAGCTGGGACAAGTACTTTACTTTTTACCCGATGCAAAGCATTTTATTGTTTGTAAAGTTTTGTGGTTTGACCACGTTTGCTTGTAGTCTTTTCAAAATTGTAAAGAGAGAAATATGTAGATGACACAGATGGAAAGTTACAGTCGCAGAATACTCATAAAGTATGTATCATATCTTATATACAGGTGACGTTACGTCTTCGTGCATTGGCCTTGGAACACTGGAAGAAGTTGTGGATAATTATGGTGGTAGAGGGAACAAGGAAACTGTTTCAGACAATCCGAAACTATCCCCGAAAATTGCAGTTATGCGACCTGTTCTTCGATTTCTTCAGCTTTTATGTGAAAACCATAATTTATACCTTCAAGTAAGTTGGTCTGTTTAACATGGTGTAATGATAATTTTGCATAATGTACTATATCACATGACTGGACCTTACAAGCAGGGAGAGGTCATGAGCAATCACTTGCTAAATGTAGTACACAATATAGTACATATATTTTGTATATGAAGAGTGAGAAAGTGTAGATAAATTGTGATATGGTAGAGAGGAAATATTAGAAATGAAGAAGGCAGCAAGGAAATGTTGCATTTATTGAATAATTCTTATTTTTGCATGTTAACATTTTGAGTTGAACAAAGTGAACCATTTCAAATAAAAAAGTTCCAGTATGCATGCTTATCCAACTCCCAGAACCTTTCAGATCTACAAGTATTCATTTTTTATTTGTTGTCCTGCCATCCTCAAACTGAAGAGAGGGGGATAATAAGGATGACCATATAGTTAATGATTAATATATCATTATAAAAATATTTTGTCAAAATATAAATAGTTAACACAGACCGCTAAATCAAAAAAGAACCTGAATCACTGTTGAGGGAGAAAGATTGAAGCAGATGAAGCCAAGAATGACAGACAGCTGCCAGTTGACGAGACCATGGCTTAACAGGAGCACTTTCATGTTTATGTAATGACAGGATCTCTTGATGATTAGTTTTTCCATAAGTAATGGCTTTGTAATAAGAACCTGAAAGGAGGACACTCGCCCAACCACAAGAGGCATGAAGGCAAGTTCTCCAGAGAAAAACCCCCTTCGTTGTGCTAGACCACTGAGGAGTGAATCGTGAGGATTGGTAGGATGACTGATTCAACCCCTTTCCCTCTGGAAGTCATTGGCATACTGTTATGATGGGTCTTACTATTGAATAAAAAATCCCAAAAATACAGTCGGGAAGACTCCAATTTAGAAATTACATGATCTGGAAAAGCAAAGTAGTTGAATCAAATTCTCAAAACTTTGATTGTTAAGTGATGATAAATTAAACAGAAAATCAGTAGAGTATTCACATTAACAACTCGGTAACCTGTTGATTGTTTTCTGAAATGTAACTCACTGAAAAAACTTGTAAAGTATTTTAAACGCATCTCATTCAAGATTAATTTGAAATGGAAATACACTGGAAATGAACTCTTGTTGATGACACATCAATAAACAAAACAAAGTCAATTCAGAGAAAAGTCAGCACATATAATCATTGCTGAGATTCACAGATAATGAATATTAGTAGTGTACAGTATCTTCAAAGATCCTGGAGTTGGCAGGCTTATTCGTTTGAACTGTTGCTTTACTTCATGACCCTGAGTGCATTTTGCACAAAGGCTGTTTTATCATAAAATCAGGTTTGTTCTAACAGAATTACTGTATGTTTGTCAGTCAGTTTTGATGCACAGAAAAATACTTTAAACAAGTAAACTCATGAATTCAGGCAGCCTTTGGTTAATGGTGGGGGTTCCGTTCCTGGCCAACACTGCTAATCAAAATTGCTGCTAACCAAAAATCAGCGATAACAGCACTAAAAACCTGCTTAACTGTGCTGCTAACCGAACATCGGCACTGCTGCTAACTAGAGATCGACGCTGCTAAGTGGATATCGGCGCTGCTAACCAGAGATGGGCACAGAAAATCCAGTTAACAGCATCACTAGACAAGCCCAGTAAAACTGGATAGCTGTTAACTGATGTCGCCGTTAACCAAGGGCTGCCTGTACATATACTATTTACACTTGGATTTAAGACCAGTTTGTGGGTTAAACAGTTATGTATGCGTATGTATTCATGGGTTATTCATTTTCTGGTATGTCTGAAGTCATTTAAATGTCAATGGTAGTGCTTGATTGAATATGCAAGGATGTTTCTGGTAGGGGAAGAGTACTTGAAAGAGTTGGTCGCCACCTCTAAATTGCTTCCTCTTCTTTCAGAACTATTTACGTACCCAGAAAAATAAGACCAATCATAATCTTGTAAGTGAAACACTGATGTTCCTGGATTGCATTTGTGGCTCCACAACCGGCGGTTTAGGACTTCTGGGTCTGTACATCAATGAACACAACGTCTACCTCATCAACCAGACACTAGAAACGCTAACTGAATATTGCCAAGGACCCTGTCATGAGAACCAGAATTGCATTGGTGAGTGTTCTATACTATGGATATTGTGGTATACAGTGGACCCTACTTTTCCGTCCTTTCCTTTATCACAGATTTTTGTGGAAGGTATCTTTCACCAATTTTGCAAATTTTCTATGGACCGTATCTGTAAAATTATCACTATTTCCCTTTTTTCACAGAGCAACACTTTGTATTCACTAATTAGAAGCATTTTAGTTTTATGGGTACAAGGTATTTGGCAGTTATAAGTAGCTATATGTGTTTTTAGAGGTGCCTTTGCTTTTTCGTGGTGGGTTCTGGAACCAATCCTTGCAAACAAGTGGGGGAGCACTGTAATTAGTGTTTTTCATTTTCTGGCTCTGTAGAGAAGTTATTTTCTGTGGTGTACTTTGCATGTCACACAGAAAGCAATTATCACTTGCAGGGTCTTATTGATTCCCAGCTGATTACTTTTTGTTTTCCAACTGTTTCCTCCTGTTTTTACCAGCATAACCATCAAAATTCTTTTTCATTTGCCTTATTCCAACTTATTATAGCCTTATGTAAGTTTAGAAAGTACCTACTGTTATGATCTTGTACTTTAGAATAAAGATCGTCATACTGACTGAGCCTTGGCATATTCTCGACCGAAAGATTTGAGTAGAGTAAATCTTGCCTAATGGCACATCTTACCAATTTCATTTTGATCCCGAGGGCCTGCGAATGTTTATACAAGAAGCTTCCACTTTTAATTTATGAGTGTAGGTATTTTCAATACACTGAAATACAGCTTTAATTATTTAACCCTCATTTCAGCAACTCACGAGTCTAATGGACTCCACATCATAACTGCCCTGATCCTCAGCGACATCAATCCCCTTGCAAAAACACGAATGGATCTTGTTTTGGAACTGAAGAACAATGCCTCAAAACTGCTTCTTGCCATCATGGAGTCGAGAGCAGACTCGGAGAATGCGGAGAGAATCCTGCAGAGTATCAACATTAATCAGCTGGTTAGATTTTGTGATGGTTTTTCTCTGACTCTTGCAACCTTTCCTTTGTCAAAAGGTTGTTTCATCTCGTTCCTTTATGACAACGTAGTGCACCCTGTTCCTTCACAGTTTGGTAACTTTATGCTGAAAATTCTTTGACTTTCCTTAATAAAGCTTGTCATTGTAATTTTCATGGCCATCTTACTTGATGGTCTAAGGAATTTGTCTGCCAAGAGTCTAAAGCTTGCTGTAGAAAATGATGTTGTCGTTTGTATCACATTTACATTTATGTCCTTGAATATACATTTCTGAATTCTGTTCTTTCTAGCTTGACATCGTATCTAATTTATACCATCAAGAAAACATGGACGATGAAGAGATTTTCGACGATGGATCAGCCGATAATGACGATGGTGTTTCACCCAAAGAAGTTAGTGTTTGCATACTGTTCCTGTTAGCAGTCTTATTTTATGCATTTCTGTAGGTCTGATCACTAATTTGTTTTCCATCTCATAAAGTTTGTGGAGCATTTTGTGCACCAGGAATTCCTAGAATTCTGACCTAGTTATCCAGTTTCTCTAGACTTTGCCTTGCTCTAATTTTTACCTCGCGTGAAAATCAGTACTTCTGAGCGAGCCCTAGTTGTCTAGTAATATGACTGATGGTCTAGTTAAATTATGTTATCGCAACAACAGTCTCATCTTCTGTCTTGTGCACCTGCTGTCTGATTCTTCACATGGTCCAGAATTAGTGTACATTGTTGTGTCTGTGTTCCAGGTTGGTCACAATATCTACCTTCTGTGTCACCAGTTAGCAAAACATAACAAAGAACTGGAGGAAATGCTTTGCAAGAGTAACAATGAGAAGCTCAGCCAGGCACTCTCACATTATCGTGACAATACTGCTCAGATTGAAGTGAGTCTTTCCCTTTATTTATGTTGAAGTGGGGAGCAATAGAAGATATCTATGATCTTCATTGGGGCATTGTTATTAATATGTCTGTTTGATGATGTGTATGTCTTTCACTTCAGTAGTTGCAGTTTTGTATACTGTTTTAACTGTTTAACTTGTCAGAAATATGACTCTGTGTCTTTTGAATACAAGGAGTAAATTGCATAAAATGAACTGTGTACGAAACAAAGTGAGATTAGAATCGGCTTCAAAATTGAATGTTAAAAAGATACAGGATTGATTATTCCACAGGAATAGGTTTTATATTTCCATTTAGGTTCTTTGTACAGTATGTTGCCTTGAAGATCTGGGATCTAGTAAAGTTATTTGTTACAGATCGTAAGAAGTGACCGAACAATGGAACAAATAGTCTTCCCTATACAAGAGATCTGTAATTACTTAACGCCAGAAACCAAGCATAGAGTGTATTACACTGCCGAATTGGATGAGCAGGGGTCCAAAGTTACAGATTTCTTTGAGAAGTGCCATGACATGTTTATAGAAATGCAGTGGCAGAAGAAATTGAAAAGTAAGTTCATCTCAGTTTCAGCCCCACGGGCCCAGTGCCGTCAGTGTATGTACAGTAGTGTATGTATGTTGTTATTTGTGCATCACTTTCTTAGTATGGAAAACTTCATCGTTCTTGTTAAGATTCAGAGCTGTAATACATAACTGACTTTTAGTAAATTTACTGTGATTACTGAAAGTATTAAATCAATATTTACTTATGTAGTTTCAGTCATGTAGTTTTTGTCAAATGTAAATAATTGTTTCACGATAAACCCATCAGCCGTAACTAACTTCATTATCAATGTGTAAGTTCTGGCTGTAAATGAAGGCTATTTACTACAATGATTGGGTTTATATGAAACATTTTTTGTCTGTTCTAAATTTTCCATTTTGTCTCTTCTTCACAGGTCAGGCTGTGTTATCAACCATAAGTAATTATATGTCTCTCTGGGGAAAACTCCTCTTCTTGTTGGCTCTCATGATAAATCTCATCGTTGCTTTCTACTATCCGTTTACTAGTCAGTTACCACGTAAGTCATTCTTCAAGTGTCATTGTGTGTGTGTGTGTGTGTGTGTGTGTGTGTGTGTGTGTGTGTGTGTGAGATCTTGTCCAACCCTTTGAGATGTAACTTGCTTAGTTTTTAAACTTATGAATAATGAGAAATGATTTTCTTAGGATAATTGCTAATATCTGGGTTGGACAATTCTGTGTTACGTACTTGTGTACTGGTTGATTATAAATTGAATTCATACTTACAGTTATTTCTCAAGCCTGTCGGTGATAATTCACCATTCAAACAGACCCCTCCATGCTCTTTTCTTTTGTACTGTTGTTAGTTTTGCCACAATGTGGATGATCAAGATCCATTACATACAGATGTTTTTTAAAGTTTTTATCTTTTCTTTTTGTAGATCTCTATGGACACATTAATGGATTGGTGTGGGTTGTTCTGTTAATAGCACTTGCCATTGTTGTGATGTTTCCCAACAAAACAATACTCCAGTACCTGCTCGGTACCATCACTATAATGCGCCTCATATTCTCGGTTGGGCCGGAACCAACGTTGTGGCTGCTTGGGAGTGGTAATGTAAGTGTTGTTTCAGTTATTCAGAATGAGTGAACTTTAATCGTGAAACCAGCAAGAAAAATCAGTAAATTGCAAGCAAGCATCTACAAGGATAGAATGCCACTTGTTTGGAAAAAATAAGCGGTCTCTGACCAGCTGTCACCTCGTACGCGCAGGAGTTGCCAGATCTCACAGATTCCTTGCTTTACAATCTCTTGAATGTTTTAACCGGTTACCAGCTGGCACTTGGAAAATTATCCTATTGTTAAGACCGAAGGTTTGTTAGCTATGAAGAATACAAATTGATTAACAATTTGTAATTTTAATCAACAAAGTTAAATATAAACTGTATGAGTAAATTGCAATATGGCAGAAAATGAGTTCTTTGTAACTTGAAAGTAGAATCACAGGCTATCTTTAGCTTTTGATCAGTAGATCAGTAATGCTTAAAATACTCCCTTTCCATCACTTGTATATTAATTTTTAAAAGTCCTGTAATCACAAATTAAAGTTCTGTGACACAGGTTCTTTTATATTTCAGGTGTTGATAAAAGGAATTCACCTAGTCAGCATAATGGGGAATAAAGGAACATTTGCGAAAAGCCTGGAGCAGCAAGTAACGGACACAGAACTGTTATATAACATAGTATATCTTATATTCTGTGTCCTGGGTCTCTCAGTACATCCTTTCTGCTACTGTGTATTGGTAAGACAACTGGTATCTTACTGTATGGTATGATGTGATTATTGCAAGTTAGTCAGTTTTGAGTGTGACATTTGGAAATAAGTTACATAGATATTTTCAGTGAGCTGAATCATTTAGCTTGTGAAGTAATGTCACTTTTTTAAGTGAAATGTAAATTTTATCTTTAGGAACAAATTCTTCAAGTCAATTAGGAGAGTAGACTTGCTTTGCTTAAGCTACTAAATAATAATATAATGATTAATGTCCCGGCTTTCCAGCTACATTGTTGTAGGCAATTGCTTCCCACCAGTTTTCTCTCATTGAGTGTCTAGAATATTTGCTCAGTTGTCATTTTAAACTGATTCATAATACTACTAATGATAACGCAGTGCTGTAGGATGTTATAAGAGGTTTCTTGACAGATATGAATTACTTTTATATATTCGTAAGTTCCAAAAGAGATCTTTGTACTTCAAATATTATGTCTCCCATCTGTTACACAGCTATTTGATGTGGTCTACAGAGAAGAAACACTGCTGAATGTGATGAGGTCGGTGACTCGTAATGGCTGGTCCATTATTTTAACTGCAGCATTGGCACTCATCTTAGTGTACATGTTCTCCATAATAGGGTACATGTTCTTTAGGAACGATTTCATAGTGGATGTCACCGATGAAGTTGTAGGATGGGGTAAGCTTCATTTGCTATTCTTGTGCATTGAATTTTTTTATATCTAAATTAATATCTTGGAAACTTAATCCACAAATTTTGCTGATCTCATTCCTTGGCTCATCATTTTACCATCATCCTTGCCATAAACTCATACACACCTGTGAGTTGGCAAAATCTTTTAAATTCGACTTGCGAACATTCATCTCCCCATGCTTCTTCACTCATATTTATCCTCGTAAGGTAACGTTGCCGATATTTATTTTCAAATAGCAGTATATCTCATTTCATTCACAATCTCTGTTATCTCGTGTTTTCCAAAACTTTACCTATCCCACAGATATATTATTGCACGCCTGAGCTCAAGAACTTTTTAAACAAAACCAGTTGCCCCATAAGGACCCCTTCTTACCTAAGAGTCCAACATCTCAAACCTTACTTGAAAAAATGGTATTTTTGTTACATAGCACTTGAGAACTGTAGATAATAACATTTTTATATCATTATATCCTGTGCAGTGTCAAAGTTTAAACGGTATTCGTCCGTATGGTGGACATAACTTTTCAATTTCTTTGTTGTTCCAGAGGAGATCAAGGAAGACATTGACAGTAAAGTGCGTGAATATGTCAAAAACCGTTTAAGTGGCCTTGAGGGGATCTGTGAGATTGGAGCAGACTGCTCAGATGAAGCAACAAGTGCCCACCAAGAATGTAAGTGAGAAGTAATTCATGGAGCATATAGTATACTACTATATATAAATTGTTTTCATTTTGTTTACAGCATAAGAAAACCTTTAGTCACACTAAGTGTGAATTGTCTCAGTTAAATGATGTTCAACTGCATGATTTATATGTAGGAGATAGCTTTTCAATAGTTGCATGATTCGTTAATTATATAAATTGAATATAAAATTTGCAGTGAGGTATGAAACATATGTATTGTATATTTTTCACTCTTTTGGAACTGCTTTAAAATGGGAGTGAATTGTAGATGAAAGATCCAGTGTGGAATATGTTATGACTAGAGTAGTCATTGTGTAAATGGAATTGACACTTGAAAGTGGGAGAAATGCAAGTATGGCAATGTGGTAGAAAGATTGGTATTCGTACAAAGGTGGATCGTACTTGTGACATGGGAAATATTCATATGGTGTGTGTGTGTGTGTTTAAAAGAGTTAGCAATCTGCAGCAAATTCTTTATTCAACAGTTAGAGGATGAACGCAATAATGACCGTTTTGTTTTAAGAAATAAGAAATTACCCTTGTTATGGACAATGATTTATTGGTGGCCAAAAATATAATGTACCATACTTTCCTGTTAACTTTGGCAGGTAAAATATTGAACTATCTTTTATATTTTTTTTCCAGTCATTAGCAGTATTAGTAAGGATGTATTGGCTCCCTTGGAGAACAAAGGACAGATGTTGTTGGAAGTTGAGGACATGAAAGAGCAAGCCTGTTCGTCCTTAATCATGTGTATTGTCACAACCCTGAACCATGGCCTTCGCAGTGGTGGTGGCATAGGCGATATTCTTAGGGCTCCGTCAAATAGCGTAAGTACTGCAGTCATGACAATTATAGTTTGTCTTATCTTAATTTTTATTCTTAATGCTTAGCATAAAGCAAACAGGAATCTGTTCAGAAAAGTTTCTCAATAGTATCTTAGCTCTTGCTGTGGCCTGTTGCAATTCTTACCACATTCCTAGGCCTACAGTAGGCTTTCATTATGTTTTTTTTACTAAATAGAAACATTTCTTTACCTGGTCTAAAGGCTAGTAGTTACTCTACTGTTTAAAATATTGATTTATGGGACAAGGTTGCTAGCCGTGGAATAAGTAAGTTTAGCTTTGCTTTTACTCTGACTAATGTGGCATTTACTTGTCATCACTTATAAGTGAGTAAGAATTAAAGAAGAGTTTCTTTACATAAACATTTTGGTCTTGTGGAGCACCGTGACACACAAATGTCTGGCTGATGACTTAATTTTATCTTTATTGTTACAGGAAAACCTATTTGCTGCTCGTGTTATTTATGACCTGTTGTTCTTCTTCATTGTTATCATCATTGTGCTCAATCTCATCTTTGGTGTCATCATCGATACTTTTGCCGATCTCAGGAGTGAAAAGCAGAACTCTGAAGAGATCTTGAAGAACTCTTGCTTCATTTGTGGTAAGTTTGCTATTTGTGCAATGTATGGTTTAGTTTGTATTATATTTTGCGAGACTTTGTGCGGTACTTTTACTGCTTCTGTAATGTCCACATCTAACAATAAATTAAAACTGGAAACATGATTGGATTGTGGAATTTTGCAAAGTATAATGCCAGAGTTAAGTCATCTATCTCACTGTATTTTGATGGTAGTTCACAACTCGGTTATTTCAAGTTATGTCAACAAATCATTGAAGATTTTTTTAGGATCTTCACTGTATCTACCTATATCCAGTAATGATATCAGAATTTGAAAGAATTACAAGTTATTAAATAAAATTAAAATTTTATTTTTAAATGCAAACTCTTGGTCCTGCCTTAGAGTAAAGTACTATTTTGTCTTGGTTAAATTGCTTAATATGTAATAATAATAATAATAATAGTAATAATAATACAGTCGACTCCCACGATCCACAGATTTTTCTATGGACCTTCTATACCCATCTTTCATAGTATTTTTCACTAAGAAATATTCCCAAATTACTGTATTTTCATATTTTTGTGACCAAGTGTACTTTTTGTGATAAAACTATTAAAAAATTTGGGTACTGTAATACAACAACAACATTAATAATAATAATAATAATAATAATAATAATAATAATAATAATAATAATTATAAGAAATAATAATTGTTGCCTTCAGTATTAATGTGTCATGTATGTATTTAGGTGTTTTTATCGCACACTTTCCCACAACATCTATAATTGTACGTATCTCTATATAATGTGTTGCATCATATTTCCTAGGTTTGAAACGTGCCAGTTTCGACAACAAAGCTGTTAGTTTTGAAGACCACATAAAACGAGAACACAACATGTGGCATTATTTGTACTTCTATGTCCATGTTAGTGTCAAAGATCCAACAGAATTCACTGGACCTGAAAGCTACGTCTATACTCTAGTGCAGGTATGTTGGCATTTAAGTTTTCAGAGCAATGATTTTTATGTCAGAAACTGCAGGCACGTGACATAAAATTCCAGAAAATAATATCCCATAGTTGTCTTGTGAAATACATTTGTAAATATATTGTGGAATTTTATATCGACACAAGTTTGCTGCTTAGGTGGATAAAATACCCAGTATAAATATTAAAAACATCTTCATTATACACAAGCTCTATTGGCTGTAGGGAAGGCTGCACGTAGCTTAGGTTTTAGTCGAGTATGGACTTTTCTGGATATGATTTTCAATTACTGTATGTGAGATTCACTTAAGCAAATGTAATTTCAGGAGAAAGATTTAAATTGGTTCCCACGAATGCGAGCCATGTCTTTAATAAGCATTGGAGAGGCGGAGGGAGAAGTTAATGAGGTTAGATGTCTCAATGCCAAACTTGATCGAACTCAGGCGCTTGTAGATAATCTTGTCGGCCAGTTAACGGAATTAAAGGATGAGGTTAGTCATTAAATTGCATGTGTGTTATCCCTTACAAAGTTTGATGTTAGTGATTGTATTATGATATTCTAATTTTTCTTTTCAGTTCAGTCTGCATTTTTGAAATGCAGAAGCCATTTGGATAAGCATCCCCATGTCTTTATCCAATCCAGGCCTGACCAAATAGGTCAAAAGATGAACAATGAAAAATCAAATTTTTAATAATTTTGTATTTTTCCCAACATACAAACCTGAGGCCTTTACATTAGGAAATTCTCCTATGGCGCTGGAAACTGGTTATAAAAAAAATCGTGCCCCAGTGATCTTGTAGCCCAAGAAAACTGAATGAGGGGTGGCCAAGGTGCCCCTTTAATGTAAAGGCCTCTGGTTTGTTTGTATGTTGGGAAAAATACAAATTGATTAAATATTTGTGGTTTGTTCCCATACGAATACAAACCTTCGGCCTTTACATTGGGAGACTTGTTGGCGAGAGGAAAAGTAAGCCATGACCGAGTGTAGGTCTGCCCAACCAGGGCTCATTCCAGACCAATATTTGAGTATAGGTAGGAGTCAAAAGCCTCTTAATAAAAGGACAAAAAATGTTTTCCTATTATTCAGCCATCCAGGCTTTTGGGACGATGGAAATAAGATTCCATAATGTGTCAAGAAGAAAGGCAGGAATGTACTGTCGTAAAAGTGACTGATTGGTTCACTACCTGTGATCATAGATTAAAGAATGGTGTTATTTCTATTTCTGGGATTTATTCATTGTATGAAAAGTAAAGAAATAAACTCATCTAACACATCTGTATCTAAACAGATCCATGACTGGAGATTGCTCTCTTTACTGCTCACCAGGAGCAAAGGAGGAAAAGGAGAAAGGAAAAAGACTATTCATGGAATCATGCTCTTTCACATCAACAAGTTACAATCTGCCCACAAGGAGCACTGGTCAAGGTAGACAACTAGAAACAAAATGTTGAAGGACCTTTGAGTGAAGTCCGTCAGGTACAAGGAGCTAAAGGTGGTCTGACAATTCCATGTACCAGCATTCAGTATTCTCTGAACCAATATTTTTTTTAACAGCAATGGAGGGGCAGAGACCAATCAAATCATGAGCTTTAGTTCGTATTGAGCTGTCATCTAGATTAGAAGTGTATGTATGCACCTTTGATAACCTCCCTTAGTCAGGAGATGGTATACCTGAACACTTCTTTCTTGTTCCAGCCTGCACTAACAAAAACATTCGACACCCAGGTCTGAGGTATCGAGTTATTTTTTGATAGTAGCATAGTACCCGAACTGGACATAAGAGCATCTCACTAGGATCATTACGTACAAAATCTGCAAGGGACGGAATCGAAAAGGACTTCAATCTCTGATTGGGATCTAATGTATTCCGAGTCTTAGCCATGAATTCAGAGACAAATTTAAAAGAAACTTAACTCCAACCCCTCAAGTTTTTGTTTGTTTGTTTGTTTGTATGGTGTTTTTACGTTGCATGGAACCAGTGGTTATTCAGCAACAGGTCCAACGGCTTTACGCGACTTCCGAACCACGTCGAAAGTGAACTTCTGTCACCAGAAATACACATCTCTCACTCGTCAATGAAATGCCCAAGAATCGAACTCACTCGGTGGCAGGCCAACACCATAACGACCACGACACTGAGGCACTTCCTTGAGTGTTTTAACCCTAAAGAAAGGCCATGAAATTCACCCACTCTTGGTTGATGCTAAGGCAAGTAAAAATACAGTGTTGAGAGTTGAAGATCTATCTGGAGAACCCTGTAAAGGCTCATAAGGGACACGAGTGAGGATCAGAAGAGATCCAGCATTGACCAAGTTAAGCTGTGCTGTAGATGTAGACTCTCTGTTAGCTCTTCGAAAGGGGGATATCCTAGAGTTGAAGTTCCTGTTACCAAAGGACATACAAGAAGCAAGGATACAACGATACAAGAAGGATGGATACCAGTGACTGATTAATTTAACAGGCAGTATGGGAGTCAACAGGAAATTGCCTTGGTGAGGTAATACAGTCTCAACAAACCCTGCATAAGAGAACAGCGAGGCCAACTTCCTTTGCTTTTTAGCACTAGGCTTTGGTAAATTGTGGGTTTTCTTGATAAATAAGCAAACAAACTCACAAAATGGCAGGAAGTGATTAAACTGGGTTTGATGAGAGATGAACAGTGCTAACATCCGCTCGAAAAGGTGGTTAAGAGAACACTGGAAGCATCAGATGCTGGAAGGCCAGATCTAAGAAGCTCCTCCCATTCTAAGCCCACTGGGTGACACCATGCATTCCTCAGCCATACCTTGATCATGTGCGTCAAATTTTTTAATAACCATGTGCAGGAGAATTTCCCAACGTAAAGGCCGAAGGTTTAGGTTTGTATTCGTGCGGGAACAAACAGTTGGCCTTAACTCTGAAAGACAGACCTGCTTGCTAATAAATGCAAAAATTAAAAGAGAAGTAGGGCGAGAGTAGTACTAAGCTCTCCATTAGATTGTGCTTCAGCAATAACTTGTTCAAGATTAAAATAAAAAATTCCAGTTCGGTTTTCCAAAAATAACCAGCTCTTCTTGTAGTCTGTTTTAGAAAACATGACTAAACGTTGGGTTTTCTATCCAGGGATGACAAAGTACTTGTCATACAGGTGTGCAGAGCTTGATGTTTCACCTCTTACTTGTCATGGATTCGAATAAGGATAAGGGCTTTTCTCTAGTCATTCATATTTGAGTATGGTGGGATGTCCTTTTTTTTCTCTTTCTTTCTTTATGGCAGTCACAGAAGCAATTCACAGGAAGCAGTTTGCACCTGTTAATGTTTTCTTCTCATGTACACACCTTACAATTGATTTGTTGATGCCATAATGGCGGGCAACCATAGCATATAAGTCTGCATAAGTAGGCTGCACAGCTCGTCTCGCACGTCTGTTGCAACGCGCACAGGGTAACACAGGGTCTTCCATAACCTTTTATGAATTCAGTGATTTAATTTAATTCCAATGGAATGTACTACAACAATATTTTGTTTATTACGAGTCAGTTTTGGAGCAATTGAAATGTAATTAATTACACATAGCCTATTCAAGGAAATTGTATATTTCTACTTTACAGTAATTGTAATTCGAAGGGTATGTAATTCAAACTAAAAAAAAATCAAACTGTAGATAAAACTAGCAGGATTGAAATAGCTGCAACTGTTGTAATTATAATGTTATTGAATTTAATGAGTTAAATGGTTGTAAAGTAATTGTAAGCTATTTGATATTGTTTCAATTCATGGAATTGTAATTGTAATTTGATGATAAAACATGTGATTACATTATAACTGACATGAACCATGTAATTACTCCAACCCTGTTACCAGTGGCGTAACTACTATTCCATCACTAGGGAATCAAGGAGCCAAGCTACATTATGGGGTAGGGGGGCTCCAAAGAAATTAGCATAAAACTAGGATATAAAACCTGGAATTAGTAAAATATAATCTCAAATGTATTTATACCCTGATATATGAAGAAAATTATAAATTTGTTTTATCAGACTATACGTTCTATAAAGCTGATTTATAAAACTGAATAGGTTGCGTATCTGTATTTTTTGTGTGTGTAATTTATGTTTAAAAAGTTTATTTATAAAACTTAATATCTATACGTCATTGTTGTTTTGGTTGTAATTTTGTATACTCATAGCTAATATATACTTTTGTTGAACGATTAAAGGACGATAAATTAAAATAAAATAATATGCATCATGCCGGATGACAAATGTACTAATGATGACAAATATAAATCAAACATTATTATGTATGATTTATTTCCATCATTACATTTGTCAAATTCATATCGATGGGGTTCTGCATAAGATTGGTTCTATTTTCTTAAAGTACCCCCGAGCCATAAAATGAATTCTGTTTTCTATAAGATGCCGATTTTGGTATGCAGAGCTCTCGGCAACGGTGTCGTGACCCCGTTAGTTATTTTCTTACCGCCTTTAAGAGAGGACGTGCTTTGCCTCCATCCTTTTAAAGCTGGTTTAGTTTGCCCCCTGTTTTTTGGAATTCCCGGGTATGTGAACATGAAGCCTTCTCATGCTTCAAGACTTCCTTGATATCACAAGAAGCAGATAAACACCCTGATATTTTCTTAGACGATTTCGACGTCGAGGTACTCATCGTGTAGTAAGTCGGAGAGGTGTGCATTGCCATCTTGTTTTCGTTCCAGATACGTGGGTAGAGATGATGCAGGTGTGCGGTCGGCTTTAGGCTTATCAGGAGAACCAACCCAAGAAGGACAGTTGGTTTGATGTATAACATCTTGCTGCCATCCAGGGTCCCACGTGATGGATGTCCCTCATATCCTGATATGCACTGAATGGCTGAATGGCGGTCGGATGCGTCGTCATCATCTGTAAAGAAGCAGATAGTGCAACAAGGCAGCCTTTAATGTCAGGTTGCTATGCCTACGAGAATAACATCAACAGCCTTACACTCTTGGTAGAGTGCTGGGTTCATTTTCGAGATGCTCAGTGATGTCATAAAATGGCGACCGCCATGACGTCACTTCACAGCTGCGGCCTACACAGACACTCTTCCATTTTCACTTCGAGGTACAAGAGTAATTTACAACTATGCTTTTGGATGTGGAGATTATTAATGCACATTGTTTTTGAGAGAAATTACAAGCGTTAGGAGATATAACAGTCACATAATGGAAAAGACAAAAGTCTTTCCTCTGTATCCTTCTGCTTAGGCATCAACCAGCTTAGGTGACTGGCTTTGACGCCAGTGCGTTCTCCTGCCAATCCTGGTAGAATAGGGACTTCGTAGCTGATCCTCAAGCCAAGAGGAGAAGTTTCTTCTCCATCTTCGAGCCAGGATTGTTATATCCCTATTTTATGAAAGCACAAGAAGTGGTTGTAATTGGCAAACAAGTGAATGATGGAAGTTTAGTCTAGTGTGGCTGTGAAGAGTTGGAGAAGGCTAGAATCAGGAACTTCGTGACTGATCCTCATGCCAAGAGGAGGAGAATAATTTCTTCTTCATCTTCGAGCCAGGACTGTCACATCCTTGTAAAGTAGAAATGCCACAGCAGGTTGGGTCTCTTGATTTTGGCTGCAAGAATACCATCAACAGCCACACGCTTCCATCAAGTGTGATGACGTCATAGCCAAAACCGCTTGCAAAATGGTGGTAGTCATGATGTCTCAGCCCACTGCTGCCAACCTCTCGTCGTCTTCGGTGGCATCATTATAGTATTACGCTTTCATTTCAGGAGCACACACTTATGGAAAATTAGCGTCCCGCCTCGGTGGTCGCGGGTTCGATTCTCGGCCATTCCATTGAGGAGTGAGAGATGTGTATTTCTGGTGATAGAAGTTCACTCTCGACGTGGTTTGGAAGTCACCTGGTGATAGAAGTTCACTCTCGACGTGGTTTGGAAGTCACATAAAGCTGTTGGTCCCGTTGCTGAATAACCACTGGTTCCATGCAACGTAAAAGCACCATACAAACAAACTTATGGAGAAATATGTATTTTCTCGTAAGATAAGCGGCTGTGCCGTTGTGTGCTCCATTTATGTTTGGAATAAGAAAGCCTAAGCAGTACTTTAGCTCAGTCAACTTTAGACGGTTGCCGTTTAGGTTGTCAGCAGTCCAGTGGTAGACTAGGCTGTGATAACCATGTCGGCTGTAGAGCTATAACGGCCGTAGATCCATGACGCAGCGATGATGACACAGCCTACTGCTTCTCGATCTACTTCGCTGCCTCGGGAACCAAATACTCTTTCTGACTCATTGGTACACACAGTAATGAAGAAATTACAAGATCTAGAGGAGAAAATTGCTAAGAAAGTTTTGCTAAATTTCACTTCATTTAAACAAATTCAGTATTCTAAAATGCAATCTGTTTTTCCCAGTTGTATATGTAGTAGTAGTTTGTTTTTAACTAATCATTATCATGACTTAGTAAGGCTGACAAACATGAGCTAGATTATACTGTAGGGTGTCAGTTAGTTATCCAAAACACTTTTGGCTCAGATCATTTGGACATGAGGCTAACTACTCTAACATTAATTGTGAATTTCAGATGGCAAAACAGCAGAAGTACAGAAGTCGCCGCGGGATGTTAGGAAGCACCAGCAACTATAACCCGCAGCAAGCGCAATTTATGCCACCAGGGACAGTGGAGCCAGTCCAACAATACCAGTGAAACACATTGCTGTTTCCCTTTCCCAGACGCCAAAGAATTGTCGTGAAACAAAGCAACGTTTGGTGGTCATCAAGATTTTCCAAGAAGATTTTGCTCATTTTAGGGTCATTCAATAATTGTTGTTTTGTGAATTTGTTTCAATTGCTGTTAATTTAAAAAACTAAAATAATAATCATATTGGAAATTAATGATATTACTGTTGTTGTGTCCTGCACAAATATTGAAAGTATGTATTTCATGTTGAAATTGTTGATGTTGTCAGATCTGCATTTTACGGAAGAGGGGTTTAAGCAAATTATTATTGATGCCGAGGTTCTCAAATCTGAAGTATTATTATAGTGTATACATGTGATGTTATAAAGATTTTTATTGTGTTTATTGTTGTATAATTTGTTTAATAAGTTGAATATTATTGTTAAAATGTGTATAGTTTATAGCATCTCATTTTCCGTTTAACCCAATTCTTCACGATGGAGTCGACTTATTTAAACAATATTCTGCATTGTGTCAAGTGTAATATGGATGTCCATGAGTTGTTAGTTATATTTTTTAAATATCTAGTCTTCATTTCATTCCACATACTTTACAATTATTCATCTGCTGTTCATAGAAGATGTTGATATTTTTATGTAAAATACTCCTCCTTTTTATGTAACATACTGCTGCTTCCAGACATGCTCGACTATATCCAGCATACTATATCAGAAGTGATATATTTGGTACCTATCATTCAAGTGAAAAAACACATTCTGGTAACATCATGTAGGACTTTTCTTGTGGCACTTCAGTGTTTCATTACATATATGCAAATGAGGAAATTCACCCACAAGCATGCTTGAGTACTATCTTAATTACTATTATGATTTTGTACGTTCCCAAAGCTCTGTTCAATGTCATTTTTAAAATACAGTTTTGTCACATTTTAATGTCCATAAATGTTTGTAGTTACATTAGGATAGTTATAAAAACCAACCAGAATAGTTTGAACATGACTAAAAATAGCACACATTTCTCATTTGTTTGATGTGGTTGTAAAGGATTACTGAAATATTAAAATTTTTTAATCTTTAAACTGGACCTGATAAATGTTTGTGTAGAATTGATGGTTTAACAAAACTTTTCTTTTGATGTGCCAGAATGCCACTAGAATTAAGAAATGTTAAACATACATGTGTGATGTGGACATTGGAATTTGTCACACATACTCTGCTGTTTTTTTCTTTTAGCAGTCTAACTGTATTATGTATAAAGCTCTGTTTTTACAGATATTGTAGTAACTCATAGTTCCCTTTCATTTCAGTGTTTTCTTTGTTATAAAAAGTATGTCTCCTGTGTTCATAGATTACTGCATAGTTTATAAGTAAAAGTTAAGAGTTTTTTGAAATGATAAACACAAAAAAAGGAGCTTAGATTAAGCAATTCTGTCCATGTGTAAATCCCTACAATAGAAAAGCTACATTAACAAACAATTTCCACAGCCTGTGGTTTGTTGAGTACTTAAATTGCAACCAACATTCACTGCCAATTCCGAAATTCTTCCTTCCGTTGCAGTGAGGGGGGCTGGCATACATAACTGGGAGGGGGTGTTTGCAGAACGTGAAAAATGTCAGCAGAGTATTTATTACCTGTGTAAACAAAAAATACTATTTACAAACATGGCTTTGCTGAGGATTATCAAAATTTCTGTAGATCTGACCAACAGTTTTGAGGGAAATTTTGACCCATCAGTGAATGTCGGTTGTCAAATCTAACAGTAATTAACTTCAGTATTACATTTTTCAAGCTGTCTCATTGTGACAAATAAGTAATCTTAATGTACTGTGAATATATTTTTAGAAACTGAAATTGCTATAGAGGGATATTTTCTTAAATTCTGTATTTTCTTGTCTATTGAGACTGTGTTCTTTTAGAAATTTGTATAAAATGGGGCACGATGACAATACCATTTTTAATTTTAGAGCTAGAATGAATTACACTGGTTGACAGATTTTCTTTTTAAAAAAGAGTATGGACACTAACTTCAAATAGAACCTGATAGTTACATGACAGTCATCCTTTGTCTTCTGAGAGAGCAGTACTGAAGTATATGGATTTCATTATATGTTACAGTATATTACAGAAGTAACTACCCTATATGTATTTATATCAGTATTAGTTACACATGAAAAATCTTCCATTCAAGTAATTTAAGAAAACCTTTGTAACGAGTCTTGACAATTTTGTTTTCCACATAATCAGTTTACTTCTGTTTGACTAAACTTAACTTAACCCAAAGTCAATTTTACCCCTATGTAACAACCTAAAAACTGCTTAGATTATTACTACAGGCTCTCGGTTTAGGTTTTTTGGACACCAGTTTAATTGCGTCATTAACTGTAGCTACTCTACATCAGTGTACTGATTTCAGTTTAGAAGCCCTTAGGTATTCAGATGACCTTAAGCAATAACATAACTTCTGATAGCTGTTTGCTACATATGTATGCTGACAATAAAGCTGTAATCCAGTGGAAACACTTTCACTTTGAACTTGAATTTTGAGCACTTGGAAGTTCTTGAATGGGTTATCAAATACAACAGGCCATTTTTGTTTTCATCTTTTCTCCTGAAGCTCTTCCTACTTTTCTGTCCAACTTTAATTTTACCTTGTGTCTTGTTCAAATTATTGTCAATTCAAGTCAAGCAGTATGACTCGTGGCCTCTAAAAGAAATTTATAATATACAAGATAATTATTAAACACTGTAATGATAAGCTAAAGGTAAATTAATACCATAAGCTGGCTACTGGTCAAATTGAACCCAAATCATGAAGTTACTTCCCTGAGCTGCCTTATACTGAAAGATGATTGATTTACATGAGAACCATTAGGTAGCATTTACTTCTCCAAATCTTGAAAAATGATCAGGCTAAGCTCTTTACTTCTTGTACGACTTGTGATCACAATTACAGATTAAAAGGATGTGATTAAAATAATTCTGAAAGTGCACATTTCTTGATTTCATTACTCAATTGCATACAATTTGCAAACCCAAACAATGTAATTTCATTTGGTATACAAAGTTCACTGGCCATAGAAAAAATAGCTGGAATCCAATTTGCGAACATGCATAACTCTACAGTTTCGAAGACCGAGTAACGTCCTTGTATGGTGGTCATGAAATTTCCAATCCTAAAGACTGCATGACAAAGCAAAAGATGTCAGTGTGTTCCTCAATCTGAAATTACAGAATATTATAAATGCTGTGGTTCAGCTGCGGCTTCATCAAAGCAAAATTGGCTAAATTAGTAAATTCGGAGAACACAATAAGAAGCATATTCATACAAGAACAAAATTCTTCTCTAACTCAAATATATAGCTCAATGTATGACAGTTGGGCTAAGAATTATGGAGCGTTTTTAATTATCAACACAGCACAAAAGGAAGTGCAAAGGCCTAAACTTGGGGAATATATATTCATCACTAACGGCCATCTGCATCATCAACTTTTCAAGTCAGATTTAGCCATCTGTCACCAAATTAGTATAAATATAATTTAATTTAACAATAATATATAAGGAAAAAGAGGGCCATTTACTGAGGTAAGGGACAAGTTAAACTACAATAACTATTTCATTCCTTTATAGTGACAGCAGAGCATCTGAATAGCAGTTAGGGTATGCAAATTATCATAAAATGTACTGCTTGTTCCTA
The DNA here is from genome assembly GCF_015104395.2 of Macrobrachium nipponense. NCBI lineage: Eukaryota > Metazoa > Arthropoda > Malacostraca > Decapoda > Palaemonidae > Macrobrachium > Macrobrachium nipponense. The sequence goes on along the minus strand of NC_087214.1, from coordinate 33,273,259 downwards.
CGTGGATAATAACTCTTGCCTTTTGCGTGGATATTCACTCCTTAGTTTGTGGGACTTTTGGTTGCTTGAATTTTGTCTACTCAAAATATTCCTACTTACTTTGAAGAGATAAATAGCTAAAATTGACCCAGTGCTTAAATTTTTAACTAAGTTCATCCATCATTCATACATAAGAGTAGCAAGAGTAAATCACTAACATGTCAAAAAATACACTAAAATCTACTTACAATCTTTGCTGTAGGCTTTCCACCACCATGACCAGCTTTGGTTTCAATACGAATTAGGAGAGGATTAGTCTGCGAAGACGCACTCCCAAGTTTATGCTGCAGTTCGGCAGTGAATTTGAATGAATGAAGAGGCACTACTCTATCGTCGTGGTCTGCAGTCAGCATCAGTGTTGCTGGGTACTAGACAAAAGGTGAAGGGTATTGTCACTGATTCATTATTATACTCTATTAATTCACAATGCTTCTAACATTACACCAACAATCAATTCTATCTTCACTGGTGAAGTTTTGACAATTCCTCAATCATTTTTGTAATTTCCCAAAGAAAATTGGAAGATAATGTCTTCTCATAAATAAAAGTTATTCGTACTATAAAATCTCTAGGCTGTAGAAATGTCACATAAATTAAACATTGGCAAAACATACCTGAAGACCTTGGGGAGGTATTTTAATATTGTGGAGAGGTGAATACTTGATGATATTATCAAAATGTTCTTTCTCATCAGGATTTCCATAATCAGAGCACCAGGCGTAGCCAATCGTGAATTTATGGAAACGTAACATGTCCATTACACTGAAAAAATGTACACAATTTTTTTTATTTCCATTTACTCTGTCATACACCATTGTGGTCATCCACCACAAAAATATGTAAGAAAAATTTAAATTTTTACTCAACACTTATTGTGATGGATGAATTTTAAGTAGAAATATACATAAAAATAAAATACCTATAAAAATGGATAATAAAGCCAAAGGTTATTAAAAGTAAAAAAAAAAAAAAGAATCTTCTACAAACTTAAAAATGGCATAATGTCAAGTCTATCTTCATGGAGCTTTTATGTACTATAAGAGAATGCATTCCTGCAGTTACCCAAAAATAAAAATCTTTATATAATCAAGAAGAGTATCCTATATAATAGAGTATTAAACTTGTGGCCATGATGCTCGACACAGCTGTCAAATGACGTTCACAGGCCTTACCCAACTTGAGCCACAGCAGCTCCAAACAATTCGGGCTTTTGGTTGATACACGCACCAACCAAGAGACCTCCATTTGAACCGCCCTGAATGATTATCTTTCTGTTGCAAGTGTATCCTTCATCGATCAGATACTCTGCAGCGGCCTGGAAGTCGTCGAATACGTTCTGCTTATTGTGCAGTCGCCCTGCATTGTGCCAGGCCTCTCCATACTCCCTGTCAAAATCAATGGAATTGGGAAAAAATACAAAAAGAACACTCTCATTTAAAACTTATAAATTTACCTCCAAACACTCTAGGCATTGTAAAAAAAAAAAAAAAGAACGTGACAGCAAAGATAACAGCAAATACCCTCGCGTGTGCGTCCGTAACTCTCACATCTCTGGGAGCCCAGAGGTCAAGGGTTGCTGGACATCAGGAATATCTGCTCAAGCAAACACTTACATAGCTACTGTTATTTTCTTTATTAGTGAAAGTCTATGGGGGTAATCTGCTCACCATGAAGTTTACTTATAAATAGTGTCTGAATTTTTTTATGTATGAAAAAAATACTTTGTTTTTAAAATATTACATTGTTCAGGATAGCCTTTACCAATTAATTATATATCATGACATCATTTGATCGACTATATCCCAAACATTAACAACATGCATCCGTAATTCTATTACATAAGAATCGTCTAACATTAATCTTCAACTAACTACAAGAACCAGAGCAGCCTTCATGAAGATGAAAAGATACTTTGATTAAATTTGCCCAAAAGCTTGATAAGCTACCATCTAAGATGGATGAATGTGACGTATTTAAGATATGATCATGAGACTGTTCAAGACAAAAAGAATAATAATTACATGGAACAATCTATAACTGTATGTTTTGTATGAAAAATCTGATGCATATGCCCATGAGTTCATGAAGACAAGAGCCTTAATCAATGAGTACAACTGTATATGTTTTTATTGAGTTTTTATTTAGAAAATAATTGTGATCTGTTGTTTTCCAGATTATTGTGATGTCTCCAGGCATAATCATAAAAAATCAAATACATAAAATTAAATGTAAATCTAAAGTGAATTTTTAGAAAACTGAACACCTGTGTGACTAAACTCCATGCAGTCTCATACATCTTAAATTTATACAGTAGTACCTCGGACTTTGAACTTAATCCATTCCAGAAGGCTGGTCAAAATGTGATTTGTTCAAAACATGAAACACATATCCCATAAGAAATAACTAGAATCATAAAAATTCATTCCAGGCCACCCAAAAAATCCCCCTTTTCAAATTTTTTCTATTATTAATGTGTTCAAAACTTAAAAGAGTGTAAAGAAATAAAGTACATTATATGAAGTAAAAATTTTTTTAAAGTTTGTTTCCATGTAAGATTTACGAATAGTTTGGTGAAAATGATGCATGATTACACTTGGATCTTGAGTGCAAAAAGAATATGTCACAACACATCAACTTTCTGTTGGCAAACAGCAGAAAATTTAAAGTAAACATGAGGATTTTGCACCCAAATAAGTAATAAGTAAAGAATGCAAGCAAGAACAGGTAAGAGAGATCAAATAACTTTTCACCAGTTAGTTAAGCAAACAATCCAAGGCACACAAGCTGAACACAAAGATAGTGTGTTTATTATGGAGCTGAGTTACTTTACAATGCTAAAAATTTGTAAAAAGCAAGTGTCACTCGATAGGTATTTTACGGTAAAAAAAAGAAGCGATTCGGCCAAATCAAAAGTAAGTGAAAGAAACTGACAAAACGCAGTAATGTAGTGAAAGAGAATACTCATCTTTGCCCAGCTGGGAGGTCAGTGGGTAGCAGGCCCCTGTCTTCCACCCAGTAACCCACCAACATCCCTTCCCTCTCTCTCTATTGTCATACTCAGTGCACTGAACACTGGCTCAAGTAAGATTTTTTTTTCTTTTTTTTTATTGTTTTCAGGTTTTATCAGTTTTATTTTGAAATTACCTTTTACTTTTTTATGTGAATTGGTACTGCTTTTATGTACATACAGTAATGTTTTTACTGTCTAGCACAAGTATTAACAAGACAATCGGTCAGGTCGAACTACAAGCGCGTTTGACAAAAGATACGTACAAAATTTCTTTAAAAATTTGGGTCGAAAAATGCCATGTTCGACATAAGAGACTTCGACAAACGAGGTACCACTGTAATATCTATTCTTCAAAATGAGCAATGACTAATACAGTGGTCCCCCCTCATTCACGGAGATGCGTACCAGAACACCCAGCAAATATTTGGAACCCCTATCAAAATGCTTAAAACAGCCTATTTTGTTAGTTAAAACTCGAGAAAAACCCACTAAAAATGTTTATACCTGGTATTTTAAATAGTTTTATCACAAAAAGTGCCTTTTATAATGAAATTGATAAAAAAAAAAATGTGGATATTTCTCATAGAAAAATAGTGTGAACAGGCGAATTTCCTGCAAATAATAGGGGGAAATGTTCCAGAGAGAAATTGGCGAATGCGTGAGTCCGCGAATACAGGGGGTCCACTGTATTTAACGTACTTAAAAAGCCATTTACTTGCATAAAAAGATTCCAAATAGAAAATGAATGTGTGCTCCTGTTTAATAACACTACAATTACAGTGACAACCAAATCCCATTTCTACTCTGAACAGTGACTCACCCTCCACCTCTGATGTTTGGTATGGCAATAATACCCTTAAATAGCTGGAGGAAGATGACCCGTGAGATACTGAAGTATGGCTGAATACTAATGTTGAATCCGCCGTAGCCGTAGAGCAACGTAGGGGCCGAACCGTCGTGCTTCATTCCGCGGCCGTGAACTAAAAACATGGGGATCCTCGTTCCGTCTTTGCTTGAGTAGAAGACTTGCTTCATTTCGAACTGCGAAGGATCGAATCCTTCTATCTTGATTTCCCTGAACACCTGCAAGTCAAACGTTTATTGTAAGTATACCTGATGCTCCATGCTGGTAAAAAAAAAAAAAAACATGCAGATGATGTCTTAAAGCAAGGATAGCTTAAGCTGTTGCTTGCAATCAATGGCTTACATGAAAATCTACAAAAACACTAATGTGAAAAGCAACCATGAAAACTCTGAAATATATCATGTGTATGCTAGCTTTAGATCTTGTCTGACTCATATAACATGCTCTTGTAGTTATGGAAAGATTTACAAAGTACTTTGTAAGGAATATACATTATGCATTACCCACCTTAGGTGTCAGAGGTTCCTGAGTTAGGTCCAGGTGGTAAATAATGCCTGGAGATAGGAAAGAAGTAAACTGGTAGAACATCTCTGAGTGGTGACGTTTACCTGAGTAACCACTGACTGTTCCTATATCTAGAGGTAAAGTGGTGATGTGTTCTCCTGTGTTAAGGTTATGAAGTTGTAGCACACTCTAGAAAAAGAAAACATCATTTGAATTGAAAGTGGTTTAAAGTCTCATACTGGGCTGCCATAATGACTGAATTAACATGGGATTCTGCAGTCTTGTTCAAATAATGTACAGTAATACATGCAATTCAAGCTACGCAAATTCACAATAGCACAAACTTTTCATTGGAACCTAATTATCATGTGCTAGTTTTTCGAAGACATGTAAACAATTGTGAATCCTTGAGAAACACTGCAAAAGTGTTTCATTTTTTATGTAATTTATAGGTTTTCAAGCTTTTATGTGTAAATTAAATAACATTAAAATAATAACAATAATAATTCTCTCCCTCTTTTACTGAGATGAGAATTTTTATGTTACATGTATAGGTTAATAATATTTTCAAATAATAATAATAATGATAATAATACTGTAATAATAATATAAATAACTGTTATTACAATATTTATATGTGATAGCTCTCATTGACCTAATTTTACCTTCACTGTCTAGAAAGAACTGTACATATGTCATTCTAAAACATAGACACATAAGTAAGTTTTATCAGTCTAAATAAGAAGCACTGTTTGTTCACAGAAAGAAATTTCAGAACAATGAGAAAGAGACAGAATAAAGAATTTCTTAAAAGCGAAGTTGAGAAGACTTCTAAAAATAGATTGGTCGGAAGGAGGGAGGAAGAAGAGAGAAACAATATTATGTAATTGTCACACACTCCTATATTTTTCCCACCCATTTATTTCTTTTTTAAAGGTAATGTATTAAGCTGACTTTAAGATGAAATTATAGCAACTTCATTTTGATTTAAAAGTTAGCTTTTAAACAAAATTAAATTATTACTTGGGGAGCATAATTAGGGTCATATATTTAGTGATCTAAATCTAGACATAAACATTTATTAGCATTTTTAGAGACCGTGCCAAACTTTCGCTGAAACTTGACTTGCGTGAGAGGGTCTGGAACCAAACTCACGTAAGAATGGGGTATTAAATGACGTATACTCTTATTACCTCTGTATCTGAAGCTTGAAACTAACACTACCAACTATCTTGTATGATAAAATAATTTTTAATACCGTAAATTATATGTAATCTCCTGGGCCATATAGTTCTATACTCTATTATCATAAAGGAATGCGCATCAATGAATTTAATATTCAGGCATAATAATTATTTTTCTGAATTTACAGTAGCAATTACAGGTATGGAACCCCGTCGTGCACTCTTGGAAAAGCCCTTCAGTGAATTCTGTCTTCGAGATCATCAATGCAATAACCCCACAATCATACAGAAATGACCACGGCTTACCTTGACGTCCGATATGTAACATATGACTAGCTTGTCGTTATGCACACACGCAGCCCAGTCCAAGACGTCCTTCTTGTGCTCTGGGATGAGGGTCACCCACTTCTCGGGTGCTGGATCGCTCAGATCGATCTTCACTAAGCGATAGTTCGGAGCACCTTTGTTGGTTCGAAATATGCACACAGACCCGTCATTGGTAATATACTGATAAAAAGATGAAATTATGATGGCGTAACATGCCTCCGTGGTCAAGAGTTTTAGCTATTTCAGTGTGTTCTATGGATTGAAATGTATATACTATATCAAGATTTTAAAATCACAATCAACTATGCACACAAAACAACAGACTTCCATCTCATGTCAGATGAACACATAAATGAATACATAAGACACATTCCAAAATAAAACAAAAATGATACGAAATGTCTAGTTGAAAAGGCAATATTTCACCATCAAAAACTTGACTCAAATCCCAATGTGTCCATCAGCAAGTCTCACCTGCGCTGTAATCTTACTCTCAGCGATCAGTAATCTTTTTAATTACTCAATCCAGAAAGCATTTCTTTCTACTGCTAAACTTTGAAACTCTCTTGCTTTCATTTTTACTGTAGTACCTAACAACCTGTTATCCTATTGGATTAAGCTACAAATGCAGCTTATATTTAGCAGTGCGTACTATATTTCCCTGCCAATATTTTCTCCATAGCGAATAAATGCATAATATAAAAAAATATCAAGTCCTATTCTACTTAATTGACGTCATTTGTAACGAAACTACAGTAACCTTTTACTATCATAAGATGGTTGAAATGGAAGCAAGACATTATTCTTATCAGACTCGGTTTGGCTGTTGTAGCAAAACGACTGTTTTCATTCAGTTGTTTATGATTTAGCATTTAAGCAGCAATTATAATGTTACTAACGATACTTTTATCGTTCTCTTTTGCTTTTTTTTTACTTATTTAACAAGAAGATACGATAAATAAAGAGATGGAGGAAATGTTAGTATTCTGAAAAGGTGACTTTTTTTTCTCTCTCATTCTAGGCCAAGATTTACCAGTAAGTTTACCAAATCAGACATAAGAAAAATTATAGAACTACCATGCAGACCAGAGTACGTATAGGATAAGGCAAATGAAATTCCATATTTTCATTATAAAGTCATTACACATTAGGGCAAAATATCTGGCTGTGACACTGTCTAAGGCATCATTAACCAGTCTAGGGTTCCGTGAGGTGGATTATGGCACCCATACTTTTGAATTTCAGTAGCGATGATTTTCAGTTACCGTCAGGCGCCCAGGAACGAAACCCCTCTCGCTAACTGGGGGTGCCTGTAACTTAAGCAAGAAGTGCTCATGAATTACGTGTTATACACCAACTGACAATCAGTGGAAGTCTGTTAAAGAGAATTTGAAACATCAGACAATACAGTTCAAATCCATGATGAACAATTGACATTAAATGAAAATGCAACAAGAATTATACTTTGGAAAAGTGATATGAACTCTGTACCTTTCGTCTTTCTCAAATTAATGATTTAACCAATTACAGTACATGTAGAAAGGTGGAAATGAAAAGAAAATTAAAGCTGGTCTTGCTTAGCATATCATAATAAAAAACTTGACATAGGTTTTAACTTCTCAACAGTACAAAATACTTCTAACTTTAAGGTCATCAAATTTAATGACTACGGTACATTCACACGAAAGAGTACAATTGATCTTGGAGTACATACAGTTAATCAAGACATTCTGCAACATTTTTCTATTAACTTAAAACTAAAACCAGTCTACTTGAAGATCAAACACAAACTGCAAAACACTGAAACAGGTCAGTTGAACTAACCAATAATAAACTCAAACTAACCTGATAATCGTGTTCAAACTTGTCAACAATACAAGTGACTTCTAACTTAGAGGTGATAATCTCTGGCAGGAGTGCAAAGTAAAGTAAATTGTCTCGGCAACCCTCACGCGGCAAAACAATCAGGTATCTCCCACAATCTGAGACCTTGCACGCGCTGGAACCACAAAATATTCATACATTTTGGAACGACTGCTAGACATCCAGTAGGTTTCATTAAACCAATCCCATGCGTAACCTTTTTTCTCCTTTACAAGACTTGAGTGAACACACTCTTAACCACAAAAACACCAAATCATTTCCTCATCACAAACTAAAAACTTTACACAAGATCAAAATACATGTATAGCAAACAAAGTTACATACAAGCCAATAAAGATATTAACTATCACTGGAGGAAACATAAACTAATGTAATATATTCTTTTAAAAACTTTGAAGATGAAACCAAAGAAAAAATGTTTTATAAAAGAAGCTGGCAGGTGAAAGGAACCTGTCTTTGAGTTGCCCAACTTCTGTTATGCAATAATTTAATTTTTCCCTTTGCATTTAAGAAAAACATTCAGGTTTATTTCAAGAGTCATGAGTTGTGGCTTAGTGGCTTGACAAAAGCAAGAGTAGGAGTGTGAAGCAAGTTCAAATCACTGGACAGTCCTTTAACATCTCCCGATACAAACACTAGGGTATCCACAGATTATTGTGGCCACACAAACAAAATGAGCAATAGTTTTTATTTGGAAATGTTTCAGAATACCTAGGTTGGCAATATCATTATGATACACAGACAGACACACACACAATCGCACAAAAACACTGGGTCTATATACAAAAAGCAGCTATCTTCCACTCCTCCTCAGTAGAGCTCATCTGAATGCACAAGCAGGTAACCTCAAAACAATGGAAGGTCAACCTCTTGTCTAAAGTGCAGGATATTTAGCACCTAAATAATGATTAGAGTGACGTGGCACAAGAGTTGCAATGAGTCAGAATGCGGCCTCAGAACCGATGGAATGTATCATCATCATTCGGATTCACTCCCATCACTAAATTTTCTACATTTCCTTTTTTGAACTTTAAATGAGAAATAAGTTGTCTCTGCTGTCATTTGCCTTGAGCACTTTTCCTCCTGCTGCTTTGAAATTTCCTACTCCTCTGACTAAACTTTCCTCTTCCCTTCCCTTCACAAGTTAAAACCATCTGTTTTCAAAAACTTTATACATTTTTATTCCCTCCAGCCTTTGTAAACCAAACCACTCAGCAAATTATTTCCTCCTAATATGGGTGGTTCCAGGGAAAAAAAGAAGACGTTAGTCATTGCTCCATTCTTCTACAACTACTACACCAAAAGATGAACCCCACATGAAACACTCGTATGACTGCTCCATACAGCTTCCCCTCAACAACACAGTGACCCTTTGCTTAAAATTGGAAAGCACTATGGTTCAGATTAACAACAAAAACTTTATTTGATAACCTTGTTGAAAGAGACAATCTCCTAGAAGAGTTCACATCAACTGATCTGAGACAGCACAGGATTCTGACATGGACAGATTAGGATGACCAACATAGTCGTGGTGAGCACGAGTACCCACGATAACACAGGTAATGAAACATATTAAAATATATGGTACAGTCCAGTAGTAGTACTTCAGGAAAATTCTTTACAAACAATAAAATCAAAGGGACAGATGGGCAACAGAAGGAAGATCTGTGAGGAGAACTCTTTTGCAAGAACAAGAGTAACACAGGTGAGTCTCGTGTCACTGAAGAAACTAAATAAAAGAAAGGTACAGAACACTTGTTAAAAATAATTTCAGACAAGTCCAAAGACCATTTTGTTTTCTAAACGCATCAGCACAATGTGTGGCCAATCAAATGTCCTTAGTTAGCCCAAGGAGACAAATTTGAGAAGGGGGAATTTAGAGTAAGGATTATCTTGAAGGAAGGGACACATCTGCAGGAGTTTTAACTCAAGAGCACATAAGTATGTTTTCAACGTTAATAACAAAAGTGGTAAATATTGAACATAATCATTAATTCCTCAAGGCATATTTTCACATGCTCCATGAATAACTAAATTCTTTTGAATAAGTTTTACCATGATACCATAGCATTTCATTTTATCCACAACATGATGTCAATACTTCTTGAACACTAGACAATTTACTGCTTCGGTTCAGGGCCAAGAACAACCTAACATAGCTGCTGAAAATCAAAACTTTAAAAAAACTGTCTTATTACTGTTACACACAGCAACATCACCTTCATTAGAAATTTACTTTCCAGTCTCATATGCTGTCTAACAATACACACTGATGTCATATACTTGCAGTCACATGATATCAATACTTCTTGAATGCTAGACAATTTACTGCTTTGCTTCAAAAGCCAAGAACAACCTGACATAGCTCAACATAATCTCAACCATTATCAAACTAGACTTTGTAACACTGGGGTTTAAGAGCTGAGGATAGCAGCATTTACCCTCATGCACCCCTGCCAGAGACGCCATTAAAGACAATGCTAGCTTACGATTTAACGGCGTGCACTTACATCCACGCTACTACAAAGAGAAAACTTTCAGGACATGACTAACTAACCTCGTAGTCAGCTTCAAAAGTGTCAACAATACAGGTGTGGTCAATTTTGGACGTGATGTGCTCAGGCAAAGGTGCATGATAGAGCAGATTGTCTCGACAGTCTTGCTGTGTGGTAATGATCAAGTGGCGGCCACAGTCGGAGACCTCAGCGCCTCTATAGGATCACAGAAAGCGAAGTGGGGTAAGTGCTCGGAAGAAAAGCTACAATTAAGTCTATTGACGTAAGAGAACACATTAATTAAATGTACAGACATTAAGGCTACACATTACCTAAGTAGGTTCCATCGTGATGACTCGTAATTTCACAGTAAGAAAACAAACCATAATGTAACATAAACCCTATAAAATCTCTTCTGCAAATAATTAAGATGTTCTCCCATCAAGTCAGCTCATACACAAAAGTGAAAAATACATTAAAATGCTTTCACATAAGAGAAACTGTCTAAGTGGGAAAAAAATGCCAAAATAAAACTGAAAAGGCTATACTATACTGTATTTCAAAAAATACGGCAAATGAGGAACGAGGTATTTTAATAAGTTAAGAAGGCTTTACATTGCACTGTATTGGGTTAAAGGAGGGGCATTCAATAAGTCAGTTCTTGGGTTTAGGAAATGATAAAGGTTCACATACTGAAGAGAATGTTACTGGAAGCAGTACGAGGCAAAATGCACACAAGGTTCTTTTAAACGTGATAATGATGTGTAACAAACAGACCTCGGCTCACGACACCACTGTTTAATAATTTCAAAATGTTATGTCTTTTCCATGTGGTTGATTCGTGGCAATGGGACTGGGCACGCTCAAATTCTTCTACTGTAAACTTATTATAACTTCCATGGTTTCATAGCTCGATGTACTATACAGTATGTGCTTTTGTTTCCTTTTTATTTTTCAGAAAATTTAATTTAAATCAATCGTACAGCTCATAAATGCAAAGTGCGCTCTCTGCTAGTTCATTAACTTATTTTGTGCAAGATAGATTCTTTACCTAACTTGGATCAGAGCATCCTCCAAAAAAAAAAAAAAAAAAAAAAAAAAAAAAGTTGCTTATTCTCAAATACTTCTGCTACATCTTTTGTATTGGGGTGTCGCTGGAAATACAAGAAATATAATTCTAGGATATAATGTTCCCTCTCACGACTTGTAAGTTTCATCATCTCCAGCAGCATGTGATGCAAAGAGCCTCTGAGAAGTCCTGCCACTCATGCCTTTCCCATGTTCTAACTTCCAAATCTCTCCACTCATTTACAGGCCCCATCTCAAGGTTCTTATCCAAGAACTTCTGAATTAAATTGAATATAGAATTTAGGCCAAAGGCCAAGCACTGGGACCACTGAGGTCATTCTGTGCTGAAACGTAAATTGACAGTACAAGTTTGAAAGGTGAAACAGGAGTAAAAGGAGGAAAACCTCAAAGTTGCACTATGAATCAGTTGTTAGTAGAGGGTAGAAAGTAAGATGGATGAAAGAGAATATGAAAAGAGGTGCAGTAAAAGGAATGAAATGGGTTGCAGCTAGGGGCCTAAGGCACATTGCAAAGAACCATAAGCAATGCCCACAGTGCGCTACATGAGGTGTACTGATAGCACTACCCTCCCCATGGGGCCAAGAAGGTCTGGGTCTTCCAACTCTTCTGGTGCTCACAAGAGCCAAGCCGATGCTATCAGGTACTATTTCAAGAACCATCTCCATCTCCCCTTCAACATATTACTTGATTAATTTCCCTTCATCTTTTACTTTGCTTTTGTCAGTCTTTCACTATAGTATTCAGTTTCAAGAAAACCTACCTAAATATTCAGAGATTGAAACTCATCAAGACTTTCTTCACCAAGTTACTTCTGATTTTCTTTTGATTTATCTCAAGTCCCATTTCTTTAATGCCAAGTTTCTATTGCTACTCTGAATTTATCAGTTTATTTTATTTTACATTGGTTTTAAAATGCATATTTCCAGTAACAGAGTACGTATTCTGTTAACAGTGGATTGTTTAGTATTGGGCTTCTATAACAAAACATTTTTCCATAAAAACATTCCAATAACAGACCAATGACTCATGCTTTTTATTGTTCCCCAAATAAGCGTATTCTTATGTCTTGTAGACAGAAGAGGCATAAGCTAGAAACAACAGCTCACTCATACCTGTCCTTAACTCTGCAAAGATTAGATGTGGCAAAGCAAGAATGAAGTGATGGGAGGCAGGCACTTAGTACTATATGAAGATTAATAAGTTATGTAAAAATATGATTTATCTTTTATTTTATATGTAAACACTTTCCACATCATGAACCCATCAATCATATAGAGCCGCAATTGCAACTTAGGAGGGAAGTCGAAAAGCTGCAAGACCTGGTCTATTATGAGGGTATGATGGTTACATTGGACAACAAGGTCAACAACTACAGTTCCAAAAGTATTCTCATGAAGTGGTTAAACACCCTGAGAGTACAGCATGAAGCTTGGATATTGTATGATACAATAAAAAATGTAGTAAAGGTCAATAAACATTCTGGTGAGATACAGAAACTCATAGCTAGTAAACTGTATCTCCCAAGAATGAATGAATGAATGAAAGAAATGCAAATCAAATGTATAGCTGAAAAGATGGGAAACGGGTAAAAAGGGGTCTGATTATACCATGACAACAAGAAGGAAAAGAAGAAGAATTAATAACCAGTAAACAGAGAGTTTTCCACAATGCTGAAACAATGCTCAGGAGATTCTTGTGGCTGTGTTGACATAACAAAGTCACATGAAACAGTGAGGACAGTAAATAACTACCAATTGGTAAAAAAAATATGCTATTCTGGTTCCTCTGTCTACATGACACACCAATTACTTATGTCTGAGAACACTCAGTATGGAAATGAGGGCTCTATAAGATTGATGGATTTGTGGTCAAACAACTTAAAATTTGTGGACTATCCAGTCAGGCACATCAATACTTCTTTCTACTGAGTATGCTTAAAGTGCTATCCCCCTAAATTGTATTTTGGGGAGTTAAAACTAGGATATTTGTTACATTAGCAATAAAAAGACATAAAATTTGACTTTGTCTATGTTCATCCCATTAGGATATTCACAACTGTCATAATTGGATATCTTCGTTAATGCTATTGGCAAAGTACAGGAGTAAGATTACAATGAGGGCTTTACAGAAGGATTTAATTCATACATCCACTGTGATCATGTCCTTCAGTGTAAGGATGAACCATAGTATTCCATACATTCATTTTGGGCAGATGGATGACTGTATGACATACATGGACATTAGCCCAAGCAGAGATCCTAAGGTCATTCAGCAATCCTTTGATACACATTTATATTAATAAAACAAGAAATCACCCAATTTATTTACATCCTCTGTGAATGTCCTGATGAAATGTAAATAGAAAGTCTGAATAATTTAAGTCCAATATGTAAAGGAATATAAAAAACATTGCAGGTAGAATTATAAAATCAACTCTGCTCCCTCATAAAGACAATGTTTTCAATGTTTAATGAAGTGTACGTATTCAAAAGAGGACCTTCTTCCAAATAGCATATCAACAATAACCTCAAAAACAATATTCACAATTAATACTTCGCTTTGAAGCAAACTGCACTAAATTCCAAGAACTCCATTACAGCTTTAAAGTTTCCTGCCATGATTCTGAAGTATGAAACTAATAAAACCAAAAATGAACCATCTCTGATTATTCATGGAAAATTAAACAAAAGTAAAATGACAAGCAATAAAGCAATATCCAACCTTGGAAAGAGATTTAAATTGTGTACAGAACAGGCACCAACAGGATCAAGTAAATAGCAGGTACTACACTCATCTAACTGGGTCCAAGGAGACAAAACTAGAAATGATAAAGAAGTCGACTTGACCTTCAAGGTAAAAAATCTGACTGTATTACGAGCGACAGAGAAGGGAGGAAGGGAACATACTCATAGTTACTGGCCAACCACTTAAAAAGGAATCAAGATTGTCGGTCAGGGAAAGCTGAGCTAGGAAGAAAGAAAGCATAAAGTTTAAACAAAATTCCAGCACTAGATGTCCTAGAATTTCACATTTGTAAATAAGTCACGAAGTGTCAATGAGGAGCTCACCATTAGGAACCTGATCTTTCAATTCCACTTATTCTTGAATGATTGATGCTGTTCTCGCAAAAGACAAATTTGAAATATTTACTTAGTTTTGTAAATGGATTGAAAAATTACATACAAAAAGGGACAGAAAAATGTGAAGGAATAAATCACTCTCTGGAGGGAGATGAGTGTACAAATTCAAAACTACCTAGATGTAATACATTGTCAAATAGGAGATAGCTCTGAAGTGCTACATTAGACAGAACAAAACTGAGTTCCATATGAAACTTGAAGTACACTACCAATAAATGAAAAAGGCTTTTCATTTACTTCTGGGCAGGTAACCCAACTCACTTAATTTTTAAGAAACTAAAATGGAAGGGTAAAGAGAAATAAAGAATACAAATCATTCTTAAGCTCTAAAATCAATGACAAAGAACATACAAACCACCACGAAATGTTTTTGGCATTCACTGGTAGACATCCCTCTCAGAACTTACCAGCCCTAATCCTGCTTTACATATTTCAATGGCTGAGACCAGTAAACACGATAAACATGCCACTGTCTGATATTCATTGGCAGCCACCATATGAGTGGTGACCAAACCCAACATTACACAAGGCACAACAGAACCTGGTTATCGGCGGGATTCTGTTCCTGAGGGGTGCTAATAAGCGAAAACTGCCATTAACTGAAACTTAGCGATTTATGGCGCCATAAATCGCCGATTTCATGGCACTAGACAAGCCCCATAAAACCGGATCGTGATAACCGAGTCCGTTGATAACTGGGGACTGCCTGTATCTTCATTTGGCTAGTCCTAATAATTTTCCATAAAATCTTGCATCACATATTAAATTATGATGTGAAATGAGTTCTGAAACTTTTGTCTACATCAACCTCTTGTTTGTGTTCCTATTGGTTTCCCCTGCTTTTTCCATATCTAGTACTTTTCTGACAAAAGTTGTCTTAAAAAATTTTTTTCTTTCAATTCAGAGTATACTTTCATAGTACTGGACTTGACTTGCATTTGAATAGATTTAAATAAAAACAAGTTTTGAAATGTGTATACACTTGAAAAATTTATACTACAAACCATTAACAATAACAATGATTCACACACACTAACTCAGTACAGAACTCAATATACATAAAAAATTAAACCCACACACATGAAATTCTACTATCCTAACTTCACTGCTGACTGACTAGAGACCATGTCAAAGATAAGAAAGATTATTTTGAAAGATCTGGCACATGGATATGTTTCTTGACCACACCTAAGGTGTGATCTCCAATTTGAGAGATGGGGTATAGTTAATAACCCTTTATGAATGATTAAAAAATTGATCAAACATGCAGGTCTTGGTGTACGATAAACTACCTTGCATGTAAGGTAGAAAAACATCAAATAAGCTTTAATCAAAGATGATGTTGCCATCTTTATTACATTATAAAAGAACCTTAAGCTGAGATTTGTTACAACAAAGACTTTGCCAAGCTAGTAAGCTCAGCATAATAAAACAATTCATTTTAATTTATGCATTCACCACAGGTTTTGGGACTGTTTAACCTGATTCCTGTAACATTCCATGCTTCAAGAAGCAAGCTTAGTACTTCAAGGATAAGAGAAACTTTTTTTTCCTAGCTCCAACTTCCTTGTTTATTCAAAGCCCAGGCTAGATCTGAGATCTGAGCACTGAACTACCCATCCCACTCACATGGGGATCAGAAAAAACAGATGCAAACTAAGCTACTTAACAGCATCATCTCAAAACAATTATTACTCAATGCAACATTTATTCATCCTGCAAAGTTTGAGAGAGTTTAAGTGGGTCTTCTAATATTTAAAAAAGAATTTGAATTAAATGGTGCTGATTCAGAGTGCAAGGATCTAAACATCACTTATTGTACCTGCGTGCGTATCTCCACTTCATTCGCAACAGTTCTGGTCAATAGGGGTCTTCTTTTGTAGCCACTCTAAGGGTGATGACAAAAAAATTCCATTCAAATACTGCAAAGATCACATACGTACATTCAGCTCTCACAAATGGAAAGAAAAGTTTCTTTTTTTTGTCCAACCAGAACCTTCTTACGACAAGTATTAGTAAAATGGCACATTATGATTATCCATATCACATTTACGAACGAAGAAGAGGACACCTACACCACAACGTTTGCCAGTTGAGCAGGCAATAATCGTGAGCAGATCCAAACGTTTCTCAATTTCATTACCCCACAGCCAGGGCAACAGAGCAATAAACAAGTGATCATGGAGACCAACTCATAGGGCGAACGAGGAGGAAACCGTCCACAATCGGACACACAAGCCGGGCTAACAAAACCAAGTGAACAGAAACTCATCAAAATATTAAGAGAAATGCATTCCCAAGACATTATGCATTCACTCTTTCCAAATGAGGAAAATGAAAATTTTAATGCTTATCAGTCTAATACTTAAGGGTAAATATGTAGTTTTAACTTCCTCGTTACACAGAGAGAATAAAACTCACATGCGCCACTTTGGATGCTCGGGAAACTCGACGACCAAGACGTCCTCGCTCTGAGGAGTTCCAACTCTATGGTAGAAGAGCTTCTGGTTCTCGTTACTAGATGTCTCTGTGCCATCAGCTGTTCCCTTCATGGTCGATGTATCTCTATAAAATTTTAAAGTATTTTTTTTCAATCATTAAAGTTTCTCAAAGAATAAGTACATTGTTATCAGCTCTGAATTCATATTACCTAGTAATCCTGGATGCTATAACTAACCATACCAACAATCAAAGCAGTAGTAAATGTAATTAAATGCAGTTATTTTTTCAAAAATGACATTTTACAATAAAATTAGGTTTGATATACGTATGCTTACCAAACACAATTACATAGCTAGAGGGTTTCTAAAATCGGCAGTGGAATTTAAAAATTCGTCGGGTGTGCTATTTTGCTAGTGGCTAGGTGATGAGCCCCGCCCACTCTCGGGGAAAGAGAGGAACAACTAACAAAAATGGCTTCGATGTGTTTATGCCTAAGGTTCATGCAAGGGGAGGAGGGCAGGATCCGATCACGTCATTACTTGGTAAGAATATATAAAATCACAATTTTTTAAAGTAAATTGTATTTTTCCTATCAATACAAACCTGAGGTCCTTTACATAAGGAATTACAGGCAGTCCCGGGTTACGACGGGGGTTCCGTTCTTGAGATGCGTCGTAAGCCGGAACGACGCTTGGAAATATGTCTTAAACTAATAAAAAGTTATAAAAAAAAAACTTACTTGTAATCCTTGGTTACACTACATGTTGTTTCCTGTAGTTTTATGTACAACCTGGAGTTATTTTCATTAAAAGAAGTTGTTCTTGAAGGTAAAAACTATTGTAACCTCTGGTGACACTACATTCTTGAAGTTTTATGTACAACCTGGAGTGATTTTGCCAAATCTG
The DNA here is from genome assembly GCF_015104395.2 of Macrobrachium nipponense. Lineage (NCBI taxonomy): Eukaryota > Metazoa > Arthropoda > Malacostraca > Decapoda > Palaemonidae > Macrobrachium > Macrobrachium nipponense. Next base: position 33,255,375 of record NC_087214.1, on the reverse strand, counting down.
AGGGCTACAAGAACAGCTGATTACTATTTACGTATCATATAGACTAATTAAAGTAAACGTATCTTTAAATAGGCTTATATATTAGTATCAACAAAAAACATTTCCCGCTTGAGTCAGAGGCCGTTTAATGAAACGAACACTTCTCGTCCATCTGTTCAGAAAATAAATGTTACGTCAATCCCCGAGACGGTGACCATTGTTGCCAAGGCGTCTCTCTGATCAAATTACACTGGAACTTTGACATACGATTGCCCTAATATACGAATGTTTTGAGATACAACAGAAAATTTGCAAAAAAATATAAGCTTTGATATACAACGAAATATTTGAGATACGATTTTTGCGATGAGTGTTAGTTGTATAGGCGACCGATGAATGGCGTTCAGTGTGTGTTTGTTGGTGCTGCATGTTAACACGTCGTTGTTAGTTCGTTGTATTTGCGCTATTTTTTCGTTTGGTTATTTTGTCTATTTATTATTAACCATGGGTCTCAAAGCTAAAGACAAAGCAGGTGATAAGAAAAACCCAAGAAAATGATTTCGATGGAAGCAAAACATGAAATTATAGCAAAAGCATAAAAAAAACCTTCCAAAGGCATCACCATTATTTCTAAACTACAAACTGATTAAAATAAAAAAAATAAAAATTAGTTAGCAATGTTATTTCATTTGTGTTTATTACGTAGTTATTAGTGTACATACGTAAATAAAAGAGAACAATCGTTCCCTGCCACCCTTCCATACCTCCTCCCCCTGCTGGCCTCACGTCATCTTTCGTTGTGTTAAGTAAAATTCCTTTCTTTTTTTTAATTGATTTTATTAACATTTATTATCATTATCACATTGCTGTTATTTATCATTATGTGTTATTTACTCGTTTATATTTGTGTATAAATTGTGTATATTATATGTAAATTTAGCTGTGTTTAGGTGTGGTTTCATACCGCAAGAACGGATTAATACATATTACATTATTTTAAATGGGAAAAATGCTTTGAGATACAACTGTTTGATATACGACGATGGTAACGGAACAAATTAAATTCGTATGTCAAGGTTCCAGTGTACTGGATAATGTCTCTCTTTGGATACTTCGATTTTGCCAAATCTTGAGGGCTACAAGAACAGTTGATTACTATTTACGTATCATATAGACTAATTAAAGTAAACGTATCTTTAAAATAGGCTTATATATTAGTATCAACAAAACATTTACTGGCATGAGTCAGAGGCCGTTTAACGAAACGAACACTTCTCTGTCCTTAACTCGGAGCGTCGGAAGACACCTCTCTCTCTCTCTCTCTCTCTCTCTCTCTCTCTCTCTCTCTCTCTCTCTCTCTCTCTCTCTCTCTCTCTCGTTGTAATCTAACCAGAAACTTCGTTTTGTTATTATTACTGGAAACAAGCAATGATTTTTTTCATTATTTGTGCTTTTGGACTGTTATATGTAAACTTTGCGCACTGCAAGCTAGTATGTATTCATTCGCTCGGAAACTAGTTCCGCATATGAGGCGTCACTAAAAATCATAGAAAAATACGACATCAAAAAGTGGTCAAAAATCATCATAACCTCAAAACCAAAATTTTTTTTTGTAATTCTAACCAGAAAACTTATTTTTATTAATATACTGTGCTAAACTATAAAGGATTTTGATCATAGTATGAGTTTTTTAAAAGCGTCGTTAACTCGGAGCGTCGGAAGCGTCAGCGTCGTAACCTCGGAACAAGCGTCGTAACCCAGGACGGATTTTTCCATTGAATATTTAAGAAAAAGCGTCGTAACCTCGGAACGTCGTAAGCCGGAACCGTCGTAACCCGGGGACCGCCTGTACTTCAGTGCCAGCTGGACCGGTCGTAACATTTAATAACAAGGTAGTCTGAGAGTAACTGCTCGCCCAATGGTCGGGAGTCCCGCCCGACTGGGATGTAAACATTCACTTTGCTTTAAGCCCACAGGAAACAGAGTAAGGGGTGGCATGAGGGTGGGACTATATTGTAAAGGACCTCAGGTTTGTAGTAGTAGGAAAAATAAACAATTTACTTTTAAAAAATTGTGATTTGTTCCGACACGTTATATAAACCATCGTCCTTTACATAAGGAAGACTCCCTTATTGTGGAGGAATATGAGTCTCATGAACAGACTGGTGTTCGCCCAACCTGGGTTCCCTCCCTGGTCGTAAGAGCAAGGGGGGGGGCTAGCCTCTGCCCAACTGATGTGAGTGAGAACTGCAGGATCAGTGGCCAGACCTCTGGACCAATTAATAAGAGGGAGGCATGCATACCTCTTATGAATAGCGAGCACGAACTATATCATAAGTAAGAAGCCAAATATAAAGCATTGGGTTTGTCTCTCACTGTTGTCCACTTCCCCCTTTGCTAGGGAAGGGAGGGGACGGATAAGCGCTTCTATCCCTAATTCAGAGACAGAATGGAGCTCAGTTACGTAGCTTACCTGCACAGTCGTCCTGTCCAGCATGTGACGACCGCTAACCTCTGCCCGCAGGGAGAGGGAAGAAAAAAGAAGAAAGACGAGCCAGTCACATACTCATTCATTCTCCTTTCATGGGATATCACGAAGATGAGATGCAACCTTGTCCTGTTTAAGGAGCTGGGGTAAGCTACACAACTTTTAGAAAAGTTAAGCATATCTTAGTTTTTACCAAACCAACCTGAGCTGATTAACAGCTCTCTAGGGCTGGCCTTAAGGATTAGATATTTTTTACGTGGCTAGAAACCAATTGGTTACCTAGCAACGGGACCTAACAGCTTATTGTGGGATCCGAACCACATTATATCGAGAAATTAATTTCTATCACCAGAAATAAATTCCTCTGGTTCTGCGTTTGCCCGAGCCAAGAATCGAACTTCGGCCCACTGGATTGGTAGTCAAGCGCGAAATCCCCTCGTTCAACGAGGAACTCACAACTTGTTGAGCAGCCACCACGGGTCCCAGGAAAAAAAGTGTCCAAGGCCCTATGGGCAATATCCCGAAGGTGGAAGGAGGTGAAGGTGTCCTAGTTGGACCACACCCCTGCCTTCAGCACCTTTGCAACAGACAAGTTCTTTGCGGAATGCTAGGGTTGAACCAATACCTCTAACTTCGTGGGCTCTCGGACTAAAGGTACTGGTGTTGGCACTCCTCTCGGAGTGCTACACTTTCTGATCACATCACGAAGCCTGATAGAAACAGTGCTCTTGGACACTTCTTTTTTCTTGGTCACCCCGATGCTAACTAAGAGGCGTCGACACTCAGGCCTGAGGTGTCGAGTTTCTTCAGATAGCGCCGTAGCACTCTAAGGACAAGCAGTATCTCTTCCGTATCATTACCAGTTAAGTCCTCTAGGGAGGGGATCGTGAAGGACTCGAACCTTGGCATCAGGAACCGAAGGGTTGGTTTTCAGTCTTTGCTCCGAAATCCAGGGCGAAATTGAGCATAACTGATCCCCATCCCCTCGAGTGTTTGACATTGAAGGAAAGACCATGAAGTCTCTACTCTTCGCTGTTGCCAGGGCCAGTAGAAAGACGGTCTAAAGGGTCAGATCCCTGTCTGACAAACTCCCGGAGAGGCTCGTAGGGTCTATGAGTCAACCTCCTTAAGACAAGAGTCACATCCCATCCTGGGGGCCTGAGTTCCCTGGGTGGGCAAGACCTCTCAAAGCTCCTCATTAGGAGAGATCTTTCCATGGAGGAGGAAATATAAACTCCTCACAGCTTAAGGACTAGGCCAGGGCAGCTCTGTATCCTTTGACTGCAGACACAGATAGGAGCTTCTCTCAGCAAAGAAAGATGAGGAAATCCACTACCTGCTGAAGAGTGGCTCTAAGTGGAGAGAGACCCCGTCTACGACACCAACCACAGAAGACAGACCACTTTCCCTGGTATACTGCTGCAGAGGAATGTCTGAGGTATCAAGCCATCTCTGTTGCTGCTCAGAGAAAAGCATCTCACTCGCAAGAGATGGTGGATACCGCCAGCCATGAAGAGACAGGGAATGTACTGCCTGGTGGTACCATTCTACATGCAGTTGACACAGCAGGTTGTGCCATGGGGAATCTCTCGCTGTGCCTCAGAGAGAAGAGCAGCAGGTGCCACCAGAATCATACGAAGATTGCTGGCGACTAGCACCATTGCTGATCACCTTTGCGAATCAGGCAAACGGAAAGGCGTAAACTATGAGGTTAGGTTTGTCCCACGGATGTTGGAATGGCGTCCTCTACAGCTTGCCCAGGGTCCAGCACAACTGAGAAGAAAACCTGAAGATTATTGTTGTGCGGGTGGCAAACAGACCCACTACTGTACGCCCCCCCAGGTCGAAGAGCCTTTCCGCCACATCTGGGTGAAGAGACCACTCTGTCCCAATCACCTGATTCTGGCAGCTGAGCTTGTCTGCCACTACATTCCTCTTGCCTGGAATGTATCTGGCTGACAGCTCTACTGAGTGAGCTACGGCCCACTCGTGCACCTGCATCGTCAACTGGTGCAACGGGAGGTACACTAGGCAACCGTTTGTTGACATATGCCACTACCATGGTGTTGTTGCTCATCAACACCACTGAGTGTCCCATCAGTTGTTCCCGGGAGTTCTTGGAGTGCGAGAAACGCTGCCTTGAGTTCCAGAAAGTGAGGTGAAAGTGCTTGTCGTGATGGTTCCACACTCCTGCAACCAGCAACTCTTTCCAGGTGTGCGCCCCAACCCTCGGTCGATGCGTCTGAGAACAGAAGTATCTCCGGAGGGAGAGTGCGCAGGGGCACTCCTATTAAGAGGTTCCTGTTGTCTAGCCACCAGGCCAGATCCTCCCTTACTTCCTCCGTGAGAGGAACCAGGAAGGACTGAGGATCTCCCGCCTGTGACCAGCACTCCTTTAGTCTCCATTGAAGAGACCGAAGGTAAAGACGCCCGTGAGGGCTAACTTCTCTGGTGATGACAGGTGACCGATCACGACTTGCCACTGCTGAGTGACTGTTCCTGCCATGACAGGAACCATCGAGCTCCTTCCCTGAACCTGCTGATCCGCGAGTCTGCAGGGAAGACTCGTGTTGCTACTGTATCGATCAGCATGCCCAAGTACTTTATCCTCTGCTTAGGTTCAAGATCTGACTTCTCGAAATTTACCACGATCCCCAGATCGCGGCAGAAGTCGAGGAGTCGATCTCTATCCTGTAGCAACTGCGAGCGAGAGCTCGCCAGGACCAGCCAATCGTTGAGATATCTCATCAGACGTATCCCGACGGATGAGCCCAAGCCTACACCAGAGTGAACACTTGCATGAACACCTGTAGGGCAGTGAGAGACTGAAACAAAGTGCCCTGAATTGGTACACCGTCCCGTCAAGGATAAAGCGTAGGTAATTCCTTCAGGTCTATTGAAAGCAGGAAATCATTCTCCCTGATGGAATCAAGCACTGAGCATGCCGTTTCCATTGTGAAACCGAGTCTGGTAAACAAAACGGTTCAAGGGAGAGAGACGATAACGGTCTCCAGCCCCCGTAGACTTCTCCACCAGGAAAAAGTCGGCTGTAGAACCCCAGTGACTGATCTCGCACAATCTCCATAGCTCCTTTGCTCAGCATAGTCTTCACTTCTTGTGTCAGTGCTACGTCCCTGATTCTGCTTGTTTGAAAGGTGGACTGGGTGTGAGGGTTGAGGGGTGGCCTCAACTCGAAGGGAAGTAAATATCCTCCCAAAGGCCATACACTACAAGTCTCAGCTCCGTAGCGCTGCCAAGTTGCCCAATGGCTCGCCAGGCTCCCCCAACTTCTGGCAGCAGGTGAGGGGGAACGGCGTCCTTAGCGTTTCCCCTCTCTCCCCTTCCGCTTAGCCCCTCTCCCACGAGAGAAGGAGGCTTAAGAGGAGGGCTGGCGCCCGCCTTTCGAAGCGAAAGAGGAAGGCTGGGTCTTTCCTCGCGCTACCCTTGACGGTGCTGACGTCTTGGGAGCGGAGGAAGCGCTAGCCAAGCTCCGAGGCTTAGCCGCAGTTGAATGAGACTGCTCAGAAGTCTTCGTAACTGTCTGGTGTACTAAGCGGTCGCTGTCCTCAGCTCTCCGCTTTTCCACCACCAGCATCCACCATCTCTCTGGAAAAGAGAAAGGGAGGAACCCAGCAATGATCCATTATGCAGAACCCAATGTTACCCTCGTGACTGGCCGCCCTGGTCACGCGAGTCAGGACTGCCTCCTTCTCAAAACCAGGTTGGCCGTCTGGTGGGGCGATGTAGGAGATGGCTCTACCTCCAGACTGGCAGTCTCCCGAACGCCGAGTCTTCCCAAGGAACTATGGCTCCCAAGGAGGCTGGGACTCTGGATACTGTGAGGGACCACAGATCCAGCCAGGAGACGGCCTGGAAAGCTTCCATGGCAGTGGATTCCAGGGCCGATGCCATTCTCTGACAGCAGGTGTTGAAGAGGCACTCCTGGAATTAGGCGAGCTAACTCCGGATCAACCTGCTTGGTCAGCAATGGGTCTGTTGAAGGCACAGAGAAACACCACTGACGAGGCAGAGGAGGGGGAAGCTTGTCCGACCTGCTGACCCTGAGTGAGGCCTCTTGTCCGGAGACAAGGGTGTTCACTTAATCCAGCACTCCGTTGGCCAAGGAAGAACGGGGTAGTCCCACCGTTGCTCTGGGTTCCTTCTTAGGACCCCAGAATGACTCTAACCTCCACGGACGGTCAGAGGGAGCAACCACCGATCCTTCCCCGAGGTCATTGTGCTGACGAATCAGCGCAATGACCTCTGCAAAGGACCTCTGTATCTCGGGGGTGATCGCGTCCTGAGGCGATGGACCATCAGATCCTTCCAGGCCGATCACTTCCCGAGACACTCTTCCTTCAGGAGGAAGAACCTCACCAGACCCCTCGTGGTCTCCTCCAACCACTTGAGCGTAAGATCTGTTTTGGTCCCAAGACCGAACCACGCTCATAGGCTCTCGTGGCCGGACCGTAAGGAGCACACTCCTCACAGTCACTCTCCTGTTTGCCTCGCTCCTCCAGGTGTAGCCCAAGGAGGTTGAAGGGACAAGTGAGGAAGACCTGACGCTCCTACCCTGCCTACCAGCAGAGCTGGTAGGCTGGGAGGACTGCAGGTGATCACCAACCCGCGTGTGATCGAGCTGCAGGTGCGGAGAAGTGCTGGACGAGGATGGTAGCATCAGTCTTGTGCATCAGGGGAGCTGTTACCAGCTGTGCGAGCCGTCCGATTCCGCTGATGGGAGCGACGGTCGGGTGACTGGTAGTGTCCACTAACGCGGTGAGAGCAAGCACCGTCCTCACGACGCACAACGGTCCTAGAAGAATCAGCCGAAGCTGTTCTTGGTGACCGGGGGACCTCTTCCCAGCCTCGACACGTGAACAGTCTGGTAGGACCGTCACGTCAACCCTGGGTACCGGACAATCGCTGCGCAAGCGATCGCCGGTCTGGCAAGAGTCACCTGGGCGACTCTTACCATCCTTCCGCTCCGTGCCTGGGTCCTGACGGTGAGCGTACTCAGCTGTCTGAACCTTGGCTGCACGGTCACCCATAGGTGACCGCACTTGGTGATGCTCGCAAGTGAGCAGCCGAGACGGTTCCCAGTCCGCAGGTGGAACCTCTGGAGCCGGGAGTGGAGGTACCAGCAGTGGCTGGTACCTCCACGGTCCCCATCTTGTTCTTCCCTGAGGAAGGAGAGACGGGCCCCGTTCCCGGAGGAATGGGAGGACCTGCGGAAGACCCATCTGTCTCACCGGAGCGAGACAGACCCATAGAAGTCTCTGTGCGAGACTTCTTTGGGGGGGGGGGGGGGGGGGGGGCAAGACTACCTCCTTCTTCCTCGGCTGGGGGCCTCGAAAGTCAAAGAGGAAGAGGCGGCAGAAGACGATGACGAAGACGAAGAAGATGACGACAACACCTTGCTCTTCTTCTTGGACTTCCTCTTTGCAAACTTCCTCAGGACAGCTGACAGGTCTCCCATCCAGGCTGGAGCTGGGGCAGCTGCAGTGGCAACGGGGCCCAGCTCCACCTGCCGGAAGGACCTGCAGGAGCGGCAGCACTTCCATGGGCAGGAACAGGGACAGCAGCAAGTATGGCGACAGCAACAGTTGAAAGATCTAGGGGCGAACTCTTCGGGCACTCGAAGTCAGGGGGAGGAGCAAGGACAGCAAAACCAGTTGAAGGGGGTACAAAGTCCCTCTTGGGCACGTAAGGCAATGGAGCCTGCACCGCAGCCGTGGGGGTGACCATAGTCACGTGCTGGGTGTATACCAGGTGAGGAGGAGCTGCGTAACCCAGGGTCGACACTGTCGTAGTCGTCCTCGTCTCCACCCCGTGAGTGACAGAGGCTGCAGCTAGATGATGGAGAAGCCCCTGAATACTCGGAGTGCCTGGAAGACTCAGTGAGCACCACACCTGCTGAAGGTCCCCACCCACGGAGGCAGACACACCTGAGGAAGCAACAGTCGGGTTAATGGAGGGGGTGGTTTCCTGTTTGTTCAGAGGGGGAAAGATCCTCCCCTGAGCGGACAGAAGACCCCGAGTACAACTCAAGGTTGGGATGTCGCCCTCCCTCCTCTGCACTTGACAGATTGAGTGAAGAGGTGGAGAGAGACATGTACCCCCTAAGGGGAGAGAGCCATACGCAGGAGCTGATGAGGGGGGATAAAAGAAGACGACGTATTCGACACCAGAGGTGTCGAGGGAGAGCTTCCCGACGACACCTTGGCGGCTTTACGAGGCTTCTTCCTCTTCTCGTACAGCCCCCACTGCTCCTCCAACCAAGAGACACAACAATCACATTATAATACGAGAACATTCACGCCCTCAGTACCTTGTGCACAGGGCATGAGGGTCCACGTCACTAGACCGGAAAGCCACACACTTTTGGCCTCCTACTCCAGGGCACACTCTCCGGTTGGATGGGGGCGCGAGGGCTTCTCCGAATCGTGGGACTGCATGATGTCCAGCGATGCAATACCAAGACAAAAAAATTAATAAAGTACTTACAATTCAACACACAAGTATACAAGAAACAGGTTGGAAGTCAAGAAGTTGTCAACAATCTCAAGACAGAGGTGGGCAGAGAGGCGAACACACATCTTCACCCAACGGTGGTCGAAAGCAAAGTGGAATGTTTACATCCAGTCGGGCGGGACTCCCGACCATCGGACAAGCAGTTACTGCCGAACTACCTTGTTATTAAATCTTATGACCAATCCAGCTGGTGCTGATAGTAATTCCTTATGTAAAGGACCTCAGGTTTGTAAAACGTGTCGGAACAACCTAATTTTATTGCAAAAATGATATTGTTAGTATACAATAAAGTTTTGTACATACTTACCTGGCAGATATATACTTAGCTTAGGTCTCTGACGTCACGACAGAAAATTCAAACTCGCGGCACACGCTACAGGTAGGTCAGGGTGATCTACCTTACCCGCCGCTGGGAGGCGGATGTAAGAACCAGTCCCCCTTTCTTGTCAGGTTATTTTCTTCCACCTGTCTCCTGAGGGGAGGCTGGGCGGGCCATCAATCGTATATATCTGCCAGGTAAGTATGTACAAAACTTTATTGTATACTAACAATATCATTTTTGTACATGAACTTCCCTGCCAGATATATACTTAGCTGATTGACACCCTTGGTGGAGGGAAAGAGACACATACTTACTTAGAAAGTGGGGACAACACATGTTAAAGGAATAAAAAATATAAACCTCTGGTTCTTACCTGATTTAGGCAGAAGACTTGATAGTTATTGTCTATTAGTCTGCGTTGCCTAAAGAGTCTCAGCGAGGGCGTGACCTATGGCTGAAGAACTCTTTGGGTCTATCAATGGGAACTGAGTCCACTTACTTGGCAGAATCCAAGCAGGATCTGGTCAATGGGGATCAAAACGCTTACATGCCAGACCCGCCTATCACTACATATTGCAAGGAGCCTCAAGCACATACCGATCACCTAACCAAATACTAACATTAGTATACGAAAGAAGAGTTGCCTCCTGCAACCTCCTTCGTACAACCAAAAAAAAAATCAAACTTAAAACTAACAGGGAAAAGGATTAAAAAGGATGTGTTTCAGCTCCCTGCCCCAGCACTGAATCCGCTGATACGTAAGGGCCTAGCCCAAAACACTTTTCATACGTAATCGATACGTCCTTTAGGTAGTGATTGGAGAAGACTGATTCACACCTCCAAAAATGACAATTTGTCGAAAATTGCATTTTTCCTAACTATACAAACCTGAGGTCCTGTAACAATAGGAAGTAGCTAGCGGCAGCTGGAACGGTCGTAAGCTTCGACGAGGGGAGAACGGTAGTTAACTGCTTGTCCGACAGTCGCGCGGCGGTAAACAATCACTTTTGCTTTTGGCCCATGCAAAATACGCAGAGTGAGGGGTGGCATAGGGAGGGACTATATGTAAAGGACCTCAGGTTTGTATAGTTAGGAAAAAATGCAATTTTCGACAAATTGTCATTTGTTCCGATACGTAATACAAACCATCGGTCCTTTAACAATAGGTAAGACTCACTCTTGGTGGGAGGATCTGAGTCTTTTGATGAACAGACTGGTGTCCGTCCATCCCGTGGAATGCCTCCCTGGTCGTAAGAGCGAGGGAGGGATCCAAGCCTCTGTCCGATTGATCGGGGTGTGCACCGCAGGATCAATGGTCAGACCTCTGGGCCGAGTACTAAGAGAGAGGCAAGCGTATCTCTTCGTACCAGCAAGCAAGAACTTGTTCCTGTTTGCAAGAGGCAACATAAAGTATGGGTTGTCTCAAGCTGGCATCCACTTCCTCCCCCTTGTTGGAGGAAGTGGTGGATATACGCTCCTATCCCTAGTGAAAGGGATAGGATGGGGCTCTGTTGAGTAGCTCACCTGCATCTTGTCCTTATCCAGCAGGGTGACGACCGTTTCCCTCTAACCACAGGTAGAGGGGAAGAAAAAGATGGGAAGAGGAGCCAGTCTCACTCTCATTCACTCATCATTCTTACGGTCACACCAGGACTCGATGCTGTTTCAGCCTGCGAGGGTCTGGGTTCGCTACACAACGTGTTGAGCAGCCACCACGGGTCCCAAGGAAAAAGATCCAAGGACCTGTGGGCAATATCCCGAAGGTAGAAGGAAGGGCATGTGGTCTGGTTTTGGACCAGACCCCTGCCTTCAGTACCTGCGCCACGGAGAAGTTCTTGCGGACAAGGCAGCATCTCCTTCGCATCGAAGGCGGTGAAGTCCATTAGGGAGGGGATTGTGAACGACTCGAACCAATCGTCAGGGACCGAAGGGTTCTGAGTCTTCGCTACGAAGTTCGGTACGAAATCGAGCGTCACGGATCCCCATCCCCTGGATGCTTGACTTCGCAGGAGAAGTCATGCAGTTCCTCAGAGGAAAAGAAGGAAATAGTCGCATGACCTATCCTCTTCTCTACTTCGGTGATGTCCAGTACCCATACTGGTCTGTCCGTTTTGCCACGAAGTCTCTCGCATCCTCCTATCCCCATGCAGCGAAGTTCTCGGTAGTGGATAGGACACCGACACTCCATGGTGGGTGTCGATGGTATGGGTACTGTGACAAGCTATTAAAACGAAGTAATGATTGCTCTGTAACAACCGAACTAAGTCAACAGCGTAGTTCGTAACTGACTCGGGCGCTCTGACAGCTGCCGACTGACTGCGTTCGGTAGGAGGCAAGTTGTCCAAGCATCCGAGTAAGTCACGTGACCTCCGCCTTTAAAGGGTTATGCCGAGAGACCAAACAAATAATGTATTTGTTTGTCACCAATGCCGGACAGCGAGGTGATGATTCTCTTTAAGGCATGTGCCAACAGGCGAAAGTCAATTGCCTTCTAGAGACCGAGGTCCCTGAAGGCAAAACATCTCATAGTTGTTGAATCTCAGCTAAGGAGAAACAACACTATGTACCGTTGAAGACGAAGGTAGATATTGAATGCAACCTACGTCTTCACAGACGAATCGAGAGAAGGATTCTCAAGATTCATAACCTGTGCTTACAAATGACTGAAAACGCTAACCGCTATTTCATTGCTGTCCGGTGAGAAGTCGTAGTTGCAATGAAAGCGGGGCGTTCTTCAGTAATGAAAACACAGGGGAAAGCCGCCTGAAGAACTGCTTCTCATGGGCTGAACATTTGGAAGTAGAGCTGTCAGGTCGGAGAGTAGGCGATGTCTTCTGACACATCTTGTAATTCGGGTTGAACAATGAACAATTGTACACCTACGAATATGACAATTTGTCCAAAATTGCATTTTTCCTAACTATACAAACCTGAGGTCCTTTTACAATAGGAAGGTACTAGCGGCAGCTGGATAGGTCGTAAGCTTTCGAACAAGGGGTTCGGTAGTTAACTGCTTGTCCGACAGGCGCGCTGCGCGCGACTGCGAGGTAAACAAATCACTTTTGCTTTGGCCCAAGCAAAAACTGCAAGAGTGAGGGGTGGCATGAGGTGGGACTATGTGTAAAAGGACCTCAGGTTTGTATAGTTAGGAAAAATGCAATTTTGGACAAATTGTCATTTGTTCCGACACGGCATACAAACCTTCGGTCCTTTTACAATAGGAAGACTCACTTCTTGGTGGGTGGAATCTGAGTCTTTTGTGAACAGACTGGTGTTCGCCCAACCTTGGAAGCCTCCCTGGTCGTAAGAGCGAGGGAGGGATCCAAGCCTCTGTCCGATTGATCGGGGTGTGTGCACCGCAGGATCAATGGTCAGACCTCTGGACCGAGTACTAAGAGAGAGGCCATGCGTTATCTCTTCGTACCAGCAATGCAAGAACTTGTTCCTGTACAGGAGCAAATATAAAGTCATGGGTTTGACTCTTGTAGGCATCCACTTCCCCCCCTTGCAGAAGGAAGTGGTGGATATTCTGCTCCTATCCCTAGTGAAAGGGATAGGATGGGGCTCTGTCATATAGCTCACCTGCATCTCGTCCTCATCCAGCGTAGTGACGACATGGCCCTCTGCCACAGGTAGAGGGGAAGGAAAAGAGGGAAGAAGAGAGAGCCAGTCACTCACTCACTCACACATCCATCCACACAGTCACACCAGGACTCGATGCTGTTCAGCCTGCGAGGGTCTGGGTTAGCTACACAACTTGTTGAGCAGCCACCACGGGTCCCAAGGAAAACGTATCCAAGGACCTTGTGGGCAATATCCCGAAGGTAGAAGGACGTAAAGGTAGTCTGGTTAGACCAGACCCTGCCTTCAGGACCTGCGCCACGGAGAAGTTCTTGCGAAACGCCAACGATGGGGCCAATACTTCTGACTTCGTGAGCTCTCGGACGGGACGTACGGATGTCGTCACTACCATCAGCCTCATACGCCCTCCTGATGACCTCACGCAGCCAGAATGAAAGAGTGTTCTTGGATACTTCTTTCTTGGTGACCCCGGTGCTAACGAAGAGGCGTCGACACTCAGGCCTGAGGTGTCGAGTTCTCTTCAGATAGCGCCGTAGCGCCCTCACAGGACAAAGCAGCATCTCATCCGCATCATTATCGGTGAAGTCCAATAGGGAGGGAATCAGTGAATGACTCGAACCTGTCATCAGGGACTGACGGTTTCTGAGTCTTCGCAACGAAGTTCGGGACGAAATCGAGCGGTCACGGATCCCCATCCCTGGAGTGTCGTACATCATAGGAAAGACCATGAAGTTCCCCTACTCTCTTCGCCGATGCCAGGGCCAGCAAGAAGAGGGTCTTGAGGGTCAGATCCCTGTCTGACGACTCTCGGAGTGGCTCGAACGGTGTTCGAGTCAGACTCCTAAGGACGAGAGTCACGTCCCACGCAGGGGGGCCTGAGTTCCCTGGGTGGGCAAGACCTTTCGAAGCTCCTCATAAGCAAGGAGATCTCGAACGAGTTCGAGATGTCCAACCCCCTCAGTTTCAGGACGAGCGCCAAGGCGGCTCTGTATCCTTTAACTGTGGGGACTGAGAGGAGCTTCCTCTCGACGAAGAAAAACGAGGAAATCCGCTACCTGCTGAAGAGTGGCTCTGAGAGGAGATAGACCCCGTCTACGACACCAACCACAGAAGACGGTCACTTCCCCTGGTACACAGCTGCAGAGGACTGACGGACGTTTCCAGCCATCTCTGTTGCTGCGCTACGAGAAAAGCCTCTCGTTCGCAAGAGATGGTGGATAACAGCCAGCCGTGAAGACGTAGGGACTGGACTGCTCGGTGGTACGCTCGACGTGTGGCTGGGCGAGAAGGTTGTTGCCAAGGGGGAATCTCTCTCGGTTCTCCTGGCGAGAAGACCCAGCAGGTCCGGATACCAAATGGCCTGTGGCCATTTGGGAGCCACCAGGATCATCCTGAGATTCGGGGTGTACCAGCGCTCGACTGATCACCTTGCGAATCAGGCTGAACGGGGGAAAGGCATAGGCGAAGAGGTTGTCCCACGGGTGTTGAAGAGCGTCCTCTGCAGCTGCCCATGGGTCCGGCACGGCCGAGAAGAACACCTGGAGCTTCCTGTTGTGCCGGGTGGCGAACAGATCCACGACTGGTCGCCCCCACAGGTCGAAGAGCCTTTCCGCCACGTTCCTGGTGTAGAGACCATTCGGTCCCGGCCCTATCACCTGATCCCGACGGCTGAGCGTGTCTGCTACTACATTACCTCTTCCCTGGAATGTAGCGTGCCGACAGCTCTATTGAGTGTGCCTGAGCCCACTCGTGCACCTGCCGAGTCAACTGGTACAACGGGAGAGACACTAGGAGGCCCCCCACCCCCTGTTTGTTGACGTAAGCCACCACCGTGGTGTTGTCGCACATCAACACCACTGAGTGTCCCATCAAGCGGTCCTGAAACTCTTGGAGAGCGAGGAACGCTGCCTTGAGTTCCATGAACATTGATGTGAAGGTGCTTGTCGTTCTCGTCCCACACTCCTGAAGTCAGCAACTCCTCCAGGTGTGCGCCCCATCCCTCGGTCGATGCGTCTGAGAACAGCTGCATGTCCGGGGGGGGAGTGCGCAGTGGCACTCCTCTTAAGAGGTTCCTGTCGTCGAGCCACCAGGCTAGGTCCTGCCTCACCTCCTGTGTCAGTGACACTGGAAAGCTTGGGGGATCCGTCGCCTGTGACCAACTCTCCTTTAGTCTCCACTGAAGAGACCGCAGGTGAAGACGCCCGTGAGGGACTAACTTCTCGAGTGACGACAGGTGTCCGATCACGACTTAGCCATCGCTGAGCTACTGTTCCTGCCGAGACAGGAACTGGTTGGCTGCCTCCCTGAATCTGCTGACTCCGCGAGTCTGCGGGGAAGACTCGCCCTGCTACCGTGTCGATCAGCATACCCAGGTACTTCATCCTCTGCTTGGGCTCGAGATCGGACTTTTCGAAGTTCACAACGATCCCCAGATCGCGACAGAACTCGAGCAGTCGATCCCTGTCCTGTAGCAACTGCGAGCGGGAGCTCGCCAGGACTAACCAATCGTCGAGATACCTCATCAGACGTATCCCGTGCGAATGGGCCCAAGCAGACACCAGAGTGAACACTCGCGTGAACCCTGTGGGGCGGTTGAGAGACCGAAGCACAGTGCCCTGAACTGGTACACCGTCCCGTCGAGGATGAAGCGGACCCCCCGGTACTTTCTGGAGGACTGAGGAATGAATGGGTATTTGGAAATACGCATCCTTCAAGTCCACTGAAAGCATGAAGTCGTTCTCCCTGATGGAGTCGAGCACTGAGCGTGCCGTCTCCATGTGAACCGGGTCTGGCGAACAAAACCGGTTTCAGGGGAGAGAGATCTATCACCGGGGCGCCAGCCTCCCGTAGACTTTTCCACCAGGAAGAGTCGACTGTAAAAGCCCGGTGACTGATCCGTGACGATCTCTACAGCTCTCTTGCTCAGCATGGTCTTGATCTCCTGTCTGAGTGCTACGTCCTTCGATGACCCTGGAACGTACGGACTGCTGTTGGACCGGTTGGAGGTGAGGGGTGGCCGAGATTATTCGAAGGGTAATAGATATCCCTCCCGAAGGACATCTACAATCCAGGTCTCGGCGCCGTAGCGCTGCCAAGTTGCCCAATGGCTGGCCAGGCACCCCCCCACATTTCCTTCCGGCAGCAGGTGAGGGGGAACGCCGTCCCTAGCGTTTACCCCCTTTCTTCGACTTCTTCCCAGAGCCTCCACGGGATGAGGAGGGCTGGGAGGAGGGCTGGTTACGGCTCCCCTTGCTAGAAGTCGAAGAAGACAGAGTCATTCCTCGGGGCTTCTTCGACGCAGCAACCGTCTTAGCAGCCGAGGAAGCGCTAGCCGAGCTCTTAGACTTGGCCGCAGTCCGAGGCTGCCCAGAAGCCTTCGAGACTGCCTGGTGAACCAGACGGTCCACTGTCATCAGTGCGCCGTCTGTCCACCGCAGCGTCCACCATCTCTCCTGGGAAGAGAGACGTGGAACTCCGTAGAGGTCCGTTTCGAAGCCCTAACGCCGCCTCACGCCCGGCCAGCCCTGGAAACCCGAGTAAGGACAGCGTCCCTTATTCGTCGGAGAACCAGGTTGGCCCACAGGTTCACCGTCTGGTGGGCAAGGAAGGAGATGGCTCTTCCCATACTGGCAAAGTCTCCTGAAGGCCCGAGTCCTCTTCGGGAGAAATTCCCCCGGAGTTGGCTGCGACCTTAGATACTGTGAGGGACCACAGATCTAGCCAGGAGACGGCCTGGAAAGCTGCCATGGCGGTAGATTCCAGGCCTAGTGCCTCTTGCTGCGAGAACCACAGGTTCTCGGACAGGAGCTGTTGCAGAGACACACCCGGAGTCAGGCCTAGCTAACTCCGGGTTGACCTGTTTTGGGCGGCATCGGGTCTTCAGATGGCACGTAAAACCGCCGCTGTCGTAGCAGAGGAGGTGGAAGCAGCTTGTTCGACCTGCCAGACTTGAGCGAACCGTCTTGCCCGGAGACAAGCGATTCAACCTGGTCCAGCACTGAGTCCGCAAGCTGTGAACGCGGCAAACCCACCGTCGGTCTGGGTTCCCTCTTCGGGCCCCAGAACGACTCGAGCCGGGACGTGGGCTCGGATGGCTGGGAGCGGCGATCCTTCCCCACGAGGTCGTTGTGCTGACGAATCAGCGCAATAACCTCGGCAAAGTTCCTCTGGATCTCGGGCGTGATAGCATCCGTGGAGTCGGACCGTCCAGTCCCTCAAACAGGAGCATCTCCCGAGACCCTCCTCCCTCAAGGAGAGGAGCAGCGACAGCCCCCTCTCGGTCTCCAACCAACCTGTGCGTACGACCTGGCTGGTCCGAGAACCGAGCCTGGTACGTACGACGACGTGGCGGGATCCTGAGGGGCGCACCCCTCACGATCACTCCTCAATACCTCGCCCCTCCCGGTGTAACCCGAGGAGGTTGAAGGTATGGGAGAGGCAGACCCTGAACGCTCCCTCCTCGCTCGCTGGCAGAACCATGTGGGCTTGGAGGACTGCAGGCGATCGCCAACAAACCCGCGGTGGGTGATCGAGCTGCAGACCTAGTCGAGCCGTCTCGCTGTGGAGAACGGCTGGACCGAGAACAGCGGCCCCACCGGTCTCGTGTGTCAGAGGAGCTGGTGCTGGTCGCCGTACCCGATCGCTCTCTGCGAGAGCGACGGTCAGGCGACCGGCGAGCTCCACTGTCACTGTGAGATCGGTGCGTATCCTCACGGTGCGTCAGTTTCGCTGGTACCAGCCGTGGCTGGTGCCGGCGAACGGGGGGACCTCTTCCCAGCCTCAGCCCGTCCGGCGCCGGTCATGGACGTCACGTCCGCGGGTAGCCAGCTGCTCGCCGTCGATGCGAGAGCTGGTCTGGTGAGAGCCGCCGTGAGCGGCTGTCACCAGTCTCCGCTCCGTGCCGTGAACCAGACGCTGAGCGGACTCAGAGGTCTGGTTCCTGGCTGCACGGTCACTGTTAGGCGACCGTACACTCGGTACCTCTCGAACGAGACGGCCGAGCCGGATCCTGCTGCTGTGGCCGAACCACTGACAGCAGGCGAGGAAGTGCCGGTGTTAGCCGGCACCCCTCTGGTCCCCGTAGTCTTCTTCCTTGCGGGAGAAGAGACGGGTCCCTGCTCCCGAAGGAGCAGGGCGACCAGCGGAAGAACCCCCCGTCTCACCGGAGCGAGACGGGCCCTTAGAAGTTCCCGAAGGGGACTTCTTAGGGGGGGGGGAGGCAACCTTCTTCTTCTTAGGCGGTGGGGCCTTAGAAGAAGAAGGGAAGAGGCGGCAGACGACGACGACGACGAAGAAGACGATGAAGACGACGACGACACCTTCTCCTCTTCTTCTTCTTCTTCGTCAACCTCCTCAGGACCGACGTCAGGTCTGTCATCCAGGACGGAGCCGGGGCTGCTGTTGCCGAAGCAACAGGGCCCGGACGTACCTGTCCGAACAGACCAGCATCGGGAGCAGCGGCGCCAGGAACAGGAACAACATAGCAGGTGCGAGCATCACAGGAACGGCAGTCGAGACGGCAGGAGCAGGAACAGGAACAGCAGCGGTGGTCACGGCAGGTACGGCAGGCTGTGTGGGAGGTCCAGGTGGTCGAACCAGCGGCACAGACGTCCTCGGTACCGGTGGGAGGTCCAGGGGCGAGCTCTTCGGGCACATGAAGTCCGGTCGCGGCAGCACGGCAAACCCAGGTGGCGGCATCACACTCCCCCGAGTTACGGCGACTGGCCCCTGCACCGATGTTGTGGGTGTCACAGAGCCACCGCGTGCTGGGTGTACACCAGGTGAGGAGGTGACGCGTAGCCTTGGGTGTTGTAAGGGTCGTGGTGGTGGTTGTGAACCGTTGCATGAGTGACCGCCACGGAGCCAGCGAGATGATAGAGCAGCCCCTGGACACTCGGCACGCCCTGCAGCCCCAACGATGCCCCACACCTGTCCGAGGTCATCCTTCACGGCAACCGCACCTGAGGAGGCAAAAGTCGGGTGATTAGAAGGATCCTCTACCCGCGCTTTTTTGCGCGAAAGACGAGCGGATAGAGGACCCAGAGTACAACTCTACGTCAGGGTATCTAGCGACCCTCCTCCACACTCGACACGTCAGGAGAGGAGAAGGACCTAGACACCCCCCCCGAAGGGGAAGGCGCGAGACGTGGAAGTTGAGCGGGCGGCAGGAAAGAAGACGAAGTGTCCGTCACCAAAGGAGTCGCGGAGAGCTTTCCGACGACTCCTTTGCAGGCCTTCGCTTCTTCCTGCCCTCATACAAACGTCCACTGCGCCTCCGACAGTCATTACATACATCACAGGGCTCGGCCCGGTGCATTCGCGCCCCCGACACCGAGCACACAAAATATGAGGGTCAATCTCTGGGAACGATCTAAACTTCCCACATTTACGCCCTTCGATACCCGGGCAAAGTCTCCTTGGGGTAGCGAGGCGAGGATAGATTCCATCATAATTCAATTGAAGGCAGTAATTATTATGCAAAGAGAGAATGATTGTACTTACAATACTCTTTCATACACAATTACAACCAAATACTCAGAAAGCAAACGACGAGCAGCGGCAGAGAGCGTCGAACACACACGTCCATCCACTGTGAGGCCGAAAGCAAAAGTGGTTTGTTTACCTCCCAGTCGCGCTAGCGCGCTCCTGTCGGACAAGCAGTTAACTACCGAAAACCCCTTGTTCGAAAGCTTACGACCTATCCAGCTGCCGCTAGTACCTTCCTATTGTAAAAGGACCGAAGGTTTGTATGCCGTGTCGGAACAAACGAGATATTTTGAAGACAAACTCAGATGTCTGCAAAATCATTCGCATTATCGCAGTGCGATGCAGCGGGAGACTTGTACAGACTTCTGTTACCGTGCGGTAGTAAACAGAAAGATGAAAGAGTCCAAGAGTATCTCTGTTGAAAATTCTCGCAATGTCGATGGCGATGGAATCTAGCGTCACAGCAGTAGATGGTCCTTCATTATTGCGAGAATCCCCGTTAATCAGAGGACTAAGTCCATGATGTTGGCAGAGATACGGTTCGGTAGTCAATCAAAGCAGGGGAGAAGAGAGACAATAACTGACCGTGCATCTCGGAGGCCCAGCTGATACTGAGCTGCTATCAGGCAGTTCAATACGCAGTAGTTGAGCCTGAGCTCTCGCTGACTCGTCATCCTGAGTTGCCAGGTAATCCATTATTCCACGAAGGAATGCGTTCGGCTAGAACCACGAGCATAAAAGATATACTCGAGCAATTATATTTAGGCGAAACGAATTTCGGTAAATATAAAAGTTGAAATGTGTTGTCGTGACAAAAACCAAATATATAAAATAAAATTGAAACTGAAAACTCCTGGAGGTTGCAAGGCAACCCCGAGTTGCAGTTCAATTAGAATATTTCTCTTCTAAGTCGCAATCCGTAGATTAACTAGGATATGCGCCTACCCCTCGGACCAATTCAACTGCTTAGTAGAATCATGTCGCCAACGGTTAATATACGTAGTATATTTTGTAGGATTCTGAACAACGATCTCCATCCTAATTCTTCTTTCAAGAAAACAAAATAAGGATTGGAGATCGACAACTTCGATCTCTATTAAAGAGAGTGAGGAGAAAGTCTTCCTCGAAGTAAAGCTTCAATGGTGAACAGAATACTAAGACGATAGTTCAAGCCAAACTGGATATTCCCGTCCGATCTTCTCTAGTCCAGGTTGGTCGCCTACTGTGAGATAGTTTCTTTCAGCAGCAGTCTTCTTCCCACCAATGCTAGAAATTCCAGGAATTCGAGCATAGGCGAGGTTCCCGATTATCGTGTAACATATCGGGGATTCTCGTCTCTCTCACTTTGGACGTGGTCTCGCCTAAGGTGAGATCGTAAAAAACTCGAACACTCTGAATGCGCTATAAATTCCGTTAGAATTCTAAGCAGTCTGCGAAACCCCCACCGAATTCGTTCAAACGATATCGGCTGGTGGTCCTCTCGATTCCCGTAGAAATCGAGAATGGGGCAGGATCCCTCCTCAACGACCGGGGCTTACGTCAGGTAGGACCCGAAGGTCCCCCGGTAGCGCAGTCCCCAATGTGGGATCTACAGAGAAATCTCTGTAGGATCCCTCCCCTTTCCCTTCCCTCGTAGCCGTAAGGAGAGAGGGAATGGGGGAGGAATTGGATACTCGCTCGCCGTTCCCAGTGGAACTAGCAGTTGGAGAAGAGTAGGAGCAGCCATCGCCTTGCGGCGATGGCCGCTCAGAATCTGGGAAAACGTATCGTCAGGAGAAAACGTTTTTCCCGCGGAGGGTTACGAACTCTCACTGTAGGTAAGGGTCTGCCGCCACTGTGAAACTGTCTGGGTGGGGCTGATCGACACCTGACAGGAGAGAGCCGATACCGTCCTCCGACTCATTCCAGTCCCTCGTCGAGGTCGAAAACCTCTCAGGAGGACCAAAGGAGTATTTAAATATACGGTGTCCGAAGACACGAGAAACGCCGCTGTCGCAGTAGAGGAGGTGGAAGTAGCTTGATCGACCGGCCAGAACTGAGAGAGCCTTCTTGTCCGGAGACGAGAGACTCTGGTTTCGAGACAGAATCAGCAAGCTCCGATCGCGGCAGACCCACCGTCGGTTTGGGTTCCCTCTCGGGCCCCAAAACGACTCGAGCAGAGACGTGGGCTCTGCTGGTGGGAGCGGCAATCCTTCCGCAAGGTCATTATGCTGACGAATCAGCTTAATGACTTCTGCAAAATTCCTCTGTATCTCGGGAGTAACCGCGTCTTGCGGAGTAGGACCGTCCAGTCCCTCCAGCAAGAACAGATCCCGAGATACTCCTCCTTCAGAAGGAGGAACAGCGGCAGACCCCTGACGGTCGCCTCCAGCTACTTGCGCGTATGTCCTGATCGGTCCTAGAACCGTGCCTGGTCCATACGGCGTCATAGCGGGATCGCGAGCGGCGCACCTCTCGCGATCACTCCTAGATACCTCGCTCCTCCCGGTGTAGCCCGAGGAGGTTGAAGGTACAGGAGAGGCAGACCTGACGCTCCCGCCTAGCTCGCTGGCAGGACCAGCGTGCTTGGAGGACTGCTGCTGATCAACCCGCGGTGGCGATCGAGCAGCAGGCCTAGCCTTGCCGCTCGCCTGGGGCGAGAGGCTCGGCTCAGAACATCGACGCTGATCTCTAGCGTCAGGCGAGCTGTTGCTGGTTACCGTCTCCGCCCACGGTCCCGATGGGAGCGGCGGGTCAGGTGACCTGCTAGGCTCGCTGTCGCGGTGAGACCGGTGAGCGCCCTCTCGGGCGCGTCGAGCCGCTGGTACCAGCCGTGGCTGGTACCGACGGCGCGGGGACCCCTTCCTCGCCTCAACCCGTGGCTGGTCAGCGACCGTCACGTCAACCCAGAGCAGCCAGCTGGTCGCTGCTGAGAGCGTCCACTGGCCTGGCGAGAGTCGTCTGCACGACTCTCGCCAGTCTTCTGCTCCGCGCTTCGGTCTTGACGGCGAGCGAGCTCGGGCGTCAAGACTTTGGCTGGACGGTCTCCCGCGGGAGACCGTCCACTCGGTACTTCTCGCTAACGAGAAGCCGAGGCGGATCCTGGTTTAGTGGCAGAACCGCTAGAACCAGGCGAGGAAGTGCCAGCCCGAAGCTGGTACTCCTCTGGTCCCCACCCGTCTTCTTCTCCTTGGTAGAAGAAGAGATGGGCCCTGTTTCCCGAGGGAGCAGGAGGACCAGCAGAAGAGTCCCCGAATCGCCGGAGCGAGACGGGCCCTTAGAAGGTCCCGAAGGAGCCTTCTTAGGCCTGGCGAGAGTCACCTGAGCGGCTCTCACCAGCCTTCTGCTCCGTGCCGCGTCTTGGCGCCGAGCGAACTCTGGCGCCAAAACTTGGCTGCACGGTCTCCAGAGGGAGAACGTACACTCGGGATCTCTCGCGAACGAGAGACCGAGCCGGAACCTAGCATAGCGGCATCGCCGCTAGCACCAGGCGAGGAAGTACCAGAGCTAACCGATACTCCTCTGGTCCCCGTCTATCTCTTCCTTACGGAAGGGGGGAGCGGGCCCCGCTCCCGAAGGAGCAGGAGGACCAGCAGAAGGACCCCTTGTCCCACCGGGGTGGGACGGGCCCTTAAAAGTTCCCGAAGGAGACTTCTTAGGGGGAAAGGAAGCCTTCTTCTTCTTCGGCTTATGGGCCTTAGAGGTCGAAGGGGAAGAGGCAGCAGCAGACGATGAAGACGAAGATGACAGCTTTCCTCTTCTTCCTCTTCCTCGTCAGCTCACGCAGGACAGTCGTCAGGTCCTCCATCCAGGCCGGAGCCGGGGCTATTGCCGAAAGCAAACACGGCCCGACTGCACCTGTTCGGCGGAAGGACCTGGGACTGGGGAAAGGAAGACACACCGTGGGCAGGACCAGCATGGACAGGCTCAGGAACCAGGAGCGACAGGAACAGCAACCAGCTCAGGAGCGGCAGGAACAGCGGCAGCGGTAGACCCAGAAGGGACAGTCAAGCCAACAGCGGGAATCACATCAGCGGCAGGTACGGCAGGCCCAGCGATCGCCTCGTAGAATATCGGCAGCCAGCGGGAACCTGGGTACTGGCGGCCGGTCCAGGGGCGAGCTGCTGGAACAGCGGAAGTCTGGGGCAGGCAACACGAAGAAAACAGGCTGGCGGCGGCAACCCCCCTCGTACGGCGGCGGCCCTAGTAGCGGCAGACGGCGTCACCGACACAGCATGGGGAGTGTAGACCAGGAAGGGGGGGAGCAGCATAAATAAGCGGCCGTGGTAGTAGGGTGGAGGACCGCCCAGACCTCGCTAGACGCTGCAGCAGCCCGTGGATGCTAGGCACGCCCTGCCGCCGCGGTGGTCCATACCTGTCCAAGGTCCGTCTCCCACGGATGTAGCACCTGCGTTAGCATAGATAGATTAGTAAGAGGGGTTCCCTCACGCACGGGGGGAAGACATGCCCCACCCCGAACGCAAGGAAGACCCCAAATACAAAATACAACGAGGAAGCTGAGCAGGGGGCAGGAAGGAAGACGAAGAATCGGATACCAAGGGAGTCGCGGGAGAGCTTCCGACGACTTCCTGGCAGACCTTCGCTTCCCCTACCCCCACACAGCAGTGAAAAGTAATATGAAAATGAAACAGAATACTGCCCTTGCGATTCACTTCATAGAACTTAAAGGGGAAAAGATCAATTCCCGGGTAAGAACGGAAACTTGATCCAAATAATATGATGCTATCATAAAATATATATGAAAATGAAACAGAATACTGCACTTGCGATTTCACTTTCACAGAAAATAATCGTAAGGATCAATTCCCAGGTAAGAGCGAAAATTGATCCAAATTTCAAATTTATGCAAATAAATAAATGAAAATGAAAACGAATAACTGCATTGCGAATCCACTTTCATTGCATTTTTATCATACAAAAATAAAAGGCTCGTGCCGAGCGCAATCACGCCCTCGTAACGAACGCACAGGGCAAAAATATAATGAAAAAGTACTTACATTTTTCAATTACACACTTTCGCAAAATACATGACTCGGCGCGAGCGCGCCCGCCCTCGGCACCGAGACATAATTCAAGGGTTCAATTCATGAAAAGAGAGGAAATCGCCGCATCTACAGCGATAGCTCCATGTTGGTTCATAATTAAGTAATGAAAATGAAAACAGTGTACTTACAGTTTCATTTTCAAGTCAAACAAACCATTAGTAGAAAACACAATATAAACAAAGCATACAACGATGAAGCGGGCAGAGAGCGATGACGTCGCGCGGCGCGCGACTGTCGGACAAGCAGTTAACTACCGTTCTCCCCTTGTTCGAAGCTTACGACCGTTCCAGCTGCCGCTAGCTACTTCCTATTGTTAAAGGACCGATGGTTTGTATTACGTATCGGAACAAAGTGGCCTTCATAAGGTTTTGTAATGACAAATTCTTCTTGAAAGCCAAAGACGTCGCGATGGCCCGTACTTCATGCGCCTTGACTTTCAGAAGGCTAAACTGTTGCTGATTGCAAGAAGTGTGTGCTTCTCTAATAACATTCCTGATAAAGAATGAGAGTGCATTTTTAGATAAGGGCCTACTGGGGTCCCTTACAGAGCACCAGAGATTGCTTTCATTAGCAGCAAGTCTTTTCTTCCTCTGAAGATAAAATTTCAGGCTTCTCACCGGTCAAAGAGATCTCTCCTCTTCTGTCCCAACTAAGGAGGATAAGCTTTTGATTTCAAAGCTCCTGGGCCACGGTGAAGAAGGGTTTTCATTCTTGGCTAGGAAAGCCGGAAGAAAAGAGCAAACCGCGGAGCCTCCTTGGAAACCTACCTCACCTTCTAGGAGCCTGCAGCTCGCTGGAACCGCCCTCTTCGCTGACGCTAGCGCCACAGAGAAAAAGAGTCTTCATCGAAAAGTCTCTGAACGAAGCAGTATGGGGAGGTTCGAACCTTGAGGACCTCAGGAAGAGCAGCACGACATCTAGATTCCAGCTAGGAACTAAGGAGGAGGTTCTTTTAACCGTTTCAAACGATCTGATTAAATCATGGAGGTCCTTGTCCTCAGATATGTTTAACCCTCTATGACAAAAAACTGAGGAAAGCATGCTCCTGTATCCCTTGATGGTGGAGACAACTAACCCGCATTTTTCCCTCAGGAAGATAAGGAAATCTGCTATCTGAGTCACAGAGGTACTGGAGGAGGAAACTTTATGAGTACTGCACCAACGTCGAAAAACATCCCACTTCGACTGGTAGACTCTACATGTGGAAGGTCTACGTGCATTGGCAATAGCCCTTGCAGACTTTGCCGAAAAGCCCCTTAGCTCTGACGAGACTCTTGATAGTCTAATCCAGTCAGACTGAGAGCGGGGAGGTTTTTTTGTGAAACCTGTCGAAGTGGGGCTGTTTGAGCAGATCGACTCTTAGTGTAAGGATCTTGGGACATCCACCCAGCCATTCCAGTACTCTGTGAACCAGTCGTGGGCGGGCCAGAACGGAGCTATCAAAGTCATCCTTGCTCCCTCTGAAGCTGCGAACTTCCTTAACGTTTCCCCTAGAATCTTGAAAGGCGGGAACGCGTAAAGATCCAGATTTCTCCAATCCATCAGGAATGCATCTATTGCCACTGCTCTTGGGTCTGCAATAGGGGAGCAGTATAGATCTATCCTCGCATTCCTGGAAGTCGCAAATAGATCGAGATGGGGCCTGCCCCACGTCCTCCACAGCTCCTGGCATACGTCCGCGTGCAGAGTCCACTCTGAGGGAAGGACTTGATTCCTTCTGCTTAGCAGATCCACTCTGACATTTCTTTCTCCCCGTACGAACCTGGTGAGAAGCCTTATCTTCCTTTCCTCTGACCACAGGAGGAGCGATCTCGCTGTCTCGTACAGGGAGAAAGAGTGAGTCCCCCCTGTTTATTTCCGAATGTAAGCCAGGGCTTTGGTGTTGTCCGAGTTGATCTGAACATATTTCCCTTTTACGAGGGGTTCGAAGGTCTTGAGAGCTAACCAAATCGCTGTTAGCTAGTTCTTGTTGATGTGCCAGGACACCTGATCCCCCATCCAGGTGCCTGACACTTCTCTCGACCCGAGAGTAGCTCCCCAACCTATGTCCGAAGCGTCTGCATATAACACTAGGTTGGGGTTCCGAACCTGCAAGGAAAGGCCTTCCTTGAACAATAGAGGGTCTAGCCACCAACGTAGATCCTCCTTTATCTCTTGCGAAATCTTGAACGCAAAGTCCAGACCTTGAGATTTCCGATCCCAGTTCCTCGTCAGGAAGAACTGTAGGGGTCTGAGTGCAACCTTCTAGAGAAACGAATTGCTCCAGCGAGGAGAGTGTCCCAACAGACTCATCCACTCCCTCGCTGTGCATACATCTTTCTCTAGAAAGATTGCTACCTTCTCCAAACCTCGGGTTATCCTCTCTGGGGACGGATACGCCCGAAAAACCTGAGAAGCCATCAGAATCCCCAGATAGATACGCTCTTGACTGGGGATTAGCTGTGACTTCTCGAAATTCACTAGCAAACCCAGAGAAGCTGCTAGATTCAACGTCACTCGTAAGTCCTCCAGACATTTCTCCTTGGATTTGGCCCTGATAAGCCAATCGTCCAAGTAGAGGGAAATAACCTCACGTCCCTCGAGATGAAGCCACTGGGCAACGTTCTTCATCAGTCCTGTGAATACTTGGGGGGCCGTGGAAAGGCCGAAGCATAGGGCCCTGAACTGAAAAACGTTCCCTCCCCACCTGAATCTGAGAAATTTGCGAGAAGAAGAATGGATCGGTACATGGAAGTAAGCGTCCTGAAGGTCCAGCGACACCATCCAGTCCCCGGGACGAAGAGCTGCTAAGACTGATGACGTCGTCTCCATAGCGAACTTCCTCTTCTTCACAAAGACATTCAGGGCGCTCACGTCCAGAACCGGTCTCCATCCTCCTGAGTTCTTGGGAACTAGGAACAGACGGTTGTAGAACCCCGCTGAAAGAGGGTCCTGAACCATCTCTATTGCCTCTTTCTCTAACATCAGCTCTACCTGCTAGAGCGAGGGCTTGATTCATTAGTGGGTCTTTGTATTTGGCCACCAGATGCCCTTGGAGTGGTGGTCAAGGGTGGTCTCGAGATAAAGGGAATGAGGTATCCCCTCTTGATGATCGCGAGGGACCAGTTGTCTGCCCCCTTTCGTGCCCAGACATCTGCAAAGTTCAGAAGTCTGGCACCCACAGTTGTCTGGAGGACACACGAACTACTTCTTGGCCCTAATAGACCGAGAGAAGGTCCTTCCTCTTCTAGGTGGTCTCGAACCTCTGGAGGAAGAAGAGCGAGACGAAGGTCCTCCATCGAAAGGGTTCTTGCCTACTTTGAGCCTCCTTCTTCGTCTTCTGTTGAAACGAAGGTTTCGGGATTCTAGCAGAGCGAGCCAGCATATCCTGCGTCGCTTTTGCTGATAACGAGCTGGAGATATCATTAATAGTCTTCTTGGGGAAGAGTTGCGGGGAAAGTTGTGAATACAGCAAGGAAGCTCTCTGTGCGTGAGAAAGAAACCGCCTTGGTAAGAAAAGAGCAGAAAACGGCCCTCTTCTTACTACTCCTGCACCAAAAAGTGAAGCAATTTCCCCGGAACCGTCTCTCACTGCCTTGTCCATACAAGACAGAACTGCGTGGAGGTCTTCAGGCGAAAGAGTGTCTTGCTCTTGAGTCCTCTTAGCCAACACTCCAAGGGTCCAGTCAAGAAAGTTAAAAACTTCTAAGACTCGGAACATTCCCTTCAGAAGGTGATCCAACTCGCTCATACCCCACATCGTCTTCGCAGAATTCAGCGCCGAGCGACGTGTGGAATCAACCAACGAAGAGAAGTCCGAGTCTGCAGAAGAGGGAAGAGTCAGACCAAGGGCTCTCCTGACTCGTACCAGAACCCCATCTTACCCGTCAGCTTGGACGGGGGAAAAGAAAAAAAACTGTCTTGCCTTTCTCTTCTTTTGAAACCAACCAGTCGTCAAAGTTCTTCAGAGCCTTCTTCATAGACACTGTAGGCTTCATCTTAACGACTGAAGACTTCTTAGCCGTATTGGTCGTTGAAAATAAGGACGGAGGAGACGGAGGAGCAATGGCCGAAAGAGACTCCCCAAAATCTTGCAAGAGGAGGTCTGTCAGTCTCTTATATGAAGAAACCGAAGCATCCTTGGGCAAATCTTCCTCTGAATCCCCAATAAATTCTTCCGAAAGAATGACGTCTAGAAGCTCTACTGCCCGGGGAGGAGAGCTAATCCTTGGAGAGCGCCTGTTCGGAGAGCGCCTACTGGGAGAAAAACCACTGGAGAGCGCTTACACGGGGAGCGCCTACCAGGAGAGCGCCTAGTAGGAGAGCGCCTACCAGGAGAGCGCCTACTTTGAGAGCGCCTCCCAGGAGTGAGCCTACTAGGGGAGCGCCTAGTTGGAGAGCGCCTCCCAGGAGAGAGCCATACTTGGGGAGCGACATTGCTAGGAGAGCGCCTACAAGTGGAGGCTCGTCTGTCCGGAAACAGATTCTAACTCCACAGAAGAGCGTCTGGATAAGGGAGCGCCTATCAGGCTCTCTGCGCCTGCTAGGCTCTTGGCGCCTGCCACCTCAATACGCCTGCCAGGCTCTTGGTGCCTATAGGGCTCAAAACCCCTGCCAGGCTCTTGACGCCTGCCACGGGAGAGGAAAACACATCCCACAGGAGGATTCCCTGTCAGAAGCGCGGCGCTTACAAGGCTCTGAGCGCCTATCCAATCGGGAGTGATCCAACGGAGGAGAAAGCTTCCGTTGCCGCCTACAAGGCTCTTGGCGCCTACTAGGCTCTTGGCGCCTACTAGGCTCTTGATGCCTACTAAGCTCCGAGCGTCCGTCAAAAGGAGAGTGGCCACCAGGCGAAGAACTCTTCCTTCGCTCCTGACGAAAACGAGGCTCTTGACGTCTGTCAAGCTCTTGACGCCTAACTGAAGAGGAGCGGAAAATCCTGAGGAGAGAGCCTGCTGGCTCCTTACGCCTGACATGCTCACAACTCTTGCTGGGAAGAGAGGAGAGCCTACTCGGAGAAAGATCCCGAGCTCCAGCCTGCACTTCTGACCTCCTACTAACAGGCTCAAAAGCTTCTCTAGCCAGAGGAGATTTAGCCGAAGGAACGTTCTTAGACTTCTTCACCGGAAGTGAGGCGTCCTTCCGACGATGAGAAGTCCCGGCAATAGACTACCGCTAAAGCCGCAATCTGCGCCTGCAGACCGCCAGGATACGCGCAGGAGATCTCTTAAACTCCTCTACAGGGGACGAAGTCGAGAGCGAACAGGAGAAGCGTAAACGGACGAAATCTTGGTTCTCTTGCGTTCCACTTCTGGTTCTTCCGCGAAGGATTCGGGGCTGGAAGGAAGGGCGCAAGGAGCCTTCCAGGGCCTCTTGAGAGGGCGAGACGACTCCGAGGCTCCATCTACGCTGAGGAGAAGGCGACGAAGATGACGAGAAGCACTGGCGCAATAATCCTCCTTCTTGGTTCAAATCCAAGGCAGCCTGGGAACGAGCAACAGGAACTGCCGAGGGACGCCTGACCGTGGGGGTTCTCCCTAACTTCCTGCGGCTTTCGACTTTCCTCCTATACTGGGTCTGGGGAGTCTGGAAGAGGTTCTAGGCCTGGAAGCGTTAGTGAGCCAGTCAGACGCACCCTCCACTGCACTGATCACTTGCACTCTCATTAACTCTTACCTTGGTTTTCGAGAGCGAGCGAGGCTCTCCTTACTCCTGATCGAGGCTCTCCCAGAAGCAAACTTCCGAAAAAGAATCTTCGGTTCAAACTGGGCGCAGGGGCTGAAACCGGAGAAGGAACTACTTCTACTACAGGATTCTCAGCGTCAACTTCACTCACCCTCGATCTACTAGAACTCTTTGAAGAAGCCTTGCGCACCCTATCCTTCTCTAACTTTCTCACATAAGAAGAAAGAGCCTTCCAACCATCCTCATCCAAATTCTCACACTCTTTGCAAGGGATAATAAAAGAGCATTCATTCCCTCTACAAGACGTACATACAGTGAGGATCTAATGCAGCTTTAGGAAGCCTAACTTTACATTCCTTCACTGAACAAACCCTAAATAAACTAGGTTTCTTAACTTCAGAAT
Source organism: Macrobrachium nipponense (assembly GCF_015104395.2). Lineage (NCBI taxonomy): Eukaryota > Metazoa > Arthropoda > Malacostraca > Decapoda > Palaemonidae > Macrobrachium > Macrobrachium nipponense. The sequence continues at coordinate 33,224,875 of NC_087214.1, read as the reverse complement.
CATCCATGATTATAGATATTGTAAGAGAAATCCAAAAGAAAATCCAAAAAACAGTCCAAAAAGCGTATGCCAAGCCAACAAACAAAGGGTACTTCACCAAAATCCAAATCGTCGGCAACGAGAACGAATTTAACTATCGTAAGGACTGAACAACAGGTGTTGTCCAGCCGGCGACAGAAAATAATCTGACAAGAAAGGGGGACTGGTTCTTACATCCGCCTCCCAGCGGCGGGTAAGGTAGATCACCTGACCTACCTGTAGCGTGTGCCGCGAGTTTTGAATTTTCTGTCGTGACGTCTGAGACCTAAGCTAAGTATATATCTGGCAGGGAAGTTCATGTACAAAAATATAATTCTTATATAAGTAATTCATCAAGTAATATAAGTAATTTATTAAGTAATTACATAGCTGATCCCCACATTGACAGGAGGTGAGATGCATGAACAAATCTACTCCAACACATTATGATACGTAATGAATTGAGAATAGAGTGCTTGCATTTAAATAATGTCATCTTGGGGTTGGAAAGTTATGGTACTATTCACAAACATAGGATGAGTTTACAACTCGAGTAAATAAAAGCTTTTAATTTTCCTTATTCACATCTTTGAGGAAATTGAATGTTTCTATCAACAGCTTCCTGGAGAGTACAAGTTGTGGTGATCCAACCACCTTTGGTAAAAGTGAAGAGAATTATAAAGCTCATTTTTATGCATTTCCAAAAAGTTTCTTGACAACAAAAAATGTCTAAGTGTTTAAAAAAAAATAACTCATTTTATTTACCCCATAGAAGATTCCTTTGTTGTCATGGGTCCAAGATATACTGGAGAACTTGACTTTTTCTAGAACTTCTGGATAATCTTCGCCAGAAGCCACCTGTAAATAAAACAAGAGTAGTATACGCTCTCAGACACTAATCATGATCTGTTAACTGTTGAGTAATTTTTTTCCAATAATGAAATCAATTTTATAATACATACACTCACTACTTTCAACCAATTTCATTTCATACAAGTTCTCTAACAAACATACCAACCGTTACTAAAAAAAAAAATTGTGCATTATTACATGGTTATCCGTGCTAGATATACTTTTTTAGCAAAACTATGTGCCCAAACTGGCTCAGCCAAACCTAAGTTTGCAGTACATAGGTAGTCTAAGCTTCACTACATTCATGTGCAGTTGCCAGCCCATACAATCACAAACATTCACACACTATTTAAGTGTTATGAAATCAGTGGTTTAGGAATATAAATTTACTTCAATGTTTTTTTAAACCTTAAGTATATGGCTGAATCTGATGACTGGATGTGCTAAACATAGTGATTCAAAAGTCTCGGATACTTTTATTAGGTGTATTCATACTTTATTTTTCTGAATTAAAAGACCATTTACTCAATGCATCATACTTGCTTTTAGTGTATTTTAACATCTGATATGTTTTATTCAATAACAAAATACAGTATTTGGTACACGACACATGACAAAAGTTAAGTGACAACAGACCTGTCATAATGATAACTCTTTTTTACCATTCATCCATTTTGAAGGTAATAAGTTGTCCATAACTTGTATAATTCTATATCAGTCTCTGATCAATTTCCATAATGAAGACAACGAAAAAATCGGCCAAGTTCTAAAATCTCAAGTAATACATGTTAAACAATCATTATTTAAATACTTAATGAATATCAAATATTCTCATACATTTTACACACTCTTCATACCAATTTGTTTGTTTGTTTGTATGGTGTTTTTACATTGCATGGAACCGGTAGTTATTCAGCAACGGGATCAATGGCTATACGTGACTTCCGTGTAAAACTGTTAAGGCAATGAAGAAACTCCTATAATGGCAAAAGTACATCTTCAGTTAACAATACCTTCTTGAAATGAATGGATATCCAATCAGAGCCACTACTACTCAGACCATAAGCATAGATCTCTCCATCTTCACTGAATGCTGAGCCTGAAATCGCAATGGTCCCATCTTCAGAGAGCTTGTTGGGATCTAGGAATACTCTAGCTTCACTATCTAAGGAGTCTTGAACGTACATAACACTGCAATGAGAACAATACATGGGATTATTATTGTATTCAGTCAACAATGCTAAAAATAGACATACAGATGAGAAAATCCCCAGCCTAAAAACTGGGCAAATCTGTTAAACATAGAGGCACTTGGTGGACATCCCTAATGACTAATTTTTCTTCAGCAAAGAATCTAATGCCACACTAATAACAGAACATATTTTACGAGAATTCATCAGTGAATGACAAAATCTGCACTCAAGTCCATCAAGATAATTGATCTGAATCAACATTTTCAGCCTAACTAATTATAGTTTTTGTGAAGCACTAATCTCTCAGGAAACATAATTATGCTATCGCTGTATCTGACTAACACCATATTCTTTGGAAGTTCGAATTTCAAAAGGTACGATTTTGTAGTTCATTGGTTTGGTTTACTATTTTTTTTATATAAACAAATGAACAAGATACAGTAGTTTGACAGTCAGAAGGAAAAGAGTAAATTAAAAATCAAGAGCAGAAGGAAATGAGTGGTTCTTTCATAAAGCTTGTCCTATGGATCTATTCTTAAGTACAGTGAAAATTGGACTTAAATGAATACTTAATTTCTCAAGCACTGGTGAAAACTGGAGCCTAAGAAAGATAACAATATACTATAAATAAATACCAACTCATGCTCTACCAAGAACTACCACCATATACAGTGTGCCATGAAAGGCACTCTGTAAGCTTTTCTTCAACAGCAGATATCAGTTCCTCTGCCAGAGGTGCTTGTGAAAGATGAGAGTTAAGTGTCAACTTAATGAAAGCCAATAAAGTAAGAATTATTATCAAAGACGAACCCCATTCATATGGAACAGGCCCATATAGGCCCTTGACTTGAAATTGAAGCTTCCAAAGAATATGGTGGTCATTCAAAACAAGTAACAGAAGGCAAAAGGAAATACAGAGAGAAGAGATCAATGATTAAACATGAAAAAAAAAATTAACAAATGAATATATAAGTAGGACAAATGCAAGTCAATTATAAACTACAAGAAGAATTACTTTAGGTTAGTAGTGCATTGCATCTTTGCTTGGACTTGAGAGGTTCCAGTGGCACAACATAATCAGGGAGACTTATTCCATAGTCCTATGGTGTGTGGAATAAAAGACCTCTGGAACTGAAAAGTTCACCGGCGAGGCACATTTACTGCAAAAATATTTCCAGGAAATTGTAACTAGCAATCAGTACCAGGTTCCGAGGATAAACTTCATCTTACAATTACCTCTGGTTCTGCAATCCAGAATTCATGAAGAAGAAATAGCGGGTGCCTCTTCGGAAAGGACAATAATATTTAGGATAATTCCACAAATTGGTTAACTGAGACTTGATGCTTTCTCGAGCTGGACATTTCTCCAAGTAGGGTACAGTGATATTATTCTGAGCATCCACAAATGCCTTGGTTTCTTCGGAGTCTGGATCTTCAAGCCATCTGTACGGATCGTGAATCTACAGGGAAAAAATGAAGTAAAATGAATGAATTTAATATCCACGTTGAATGCAAGTGAATCAACAATACAAAAGAAGACATTCCTGTTGGTTTCTCCTAATAATTTCATTATTGGCTAAACTCTTATTGAAAGACTTACATAAATGGTAGTAGTCAAACTACTCAATAAGTCGCCCACAAACTAATAATGTATGTATATGAAAACTAGGGAACGATTCAAGAAGAAATTAATGGCGAATAGTTATGTATTAAAAAGCAGTTATGACCTAGGGGAAACAGTTAGTCAAAAACCTACAAACTACCATAAAAAATAAAGCCAGACAGATATATCAAGTGAAAAGGCCTCCAGAAAGGCGAGGCAACAGTTCAGTTAGAAAAGTGTTAGTAAAATTCATAAAGACAAGATGAAGGTAATCAATTGCATAAAACTTGGAACTAGATTGAATATTGAGCCATAAATTCACAATGAGCTTAATCCTGAAGGCCTCTAGAACCATCTTTGAAAATCTTAGAGAGATATTATTTAACGATACGAAGCTTTACCTTGACGCCATGATGCTCTTCAAAGAACGATTCGTCTCTGCGTACTTTCGGATACTCCATTTTCTTCTTCTTTGGAACTTTACTGGTGTGTGTTGCACTCTTGGTGGAACCTCTACTAATCTGTGGGCAAATGGGGAAGGAGAAGCGCATTCAATACATCACCTTTCACACCCAAGATCCAGATGATTAGGATCAGTAATTTGGAGTCTGGTTTAACATGATATTGTTAGAATACAATAAAGTTTTGTACATACTTACCCGGCAGATATATACTTAGCTGACGTCAGAGACATAAGCTAAGTATATATCTGCCGGGGAAGTTGCATGTACAAAATATCTTTTTGCTAATGAGGAAGACACAAAAAGGGGGGTGGGGTGATATGTTTGGATGGATAGGTAGGATAGTGCAAAAGATAATGTATGGTAGTTGATAATGATATTTAAATTAGATTCTATGTAGTATACTTACCAAGTAATTACATAGCTAAGAATTTCTAGGTACAGGCAGCTGAAATTTGAAGATTGTGTTAGCTATTCTCTGGCGCCAATGGGTGCTTGGGTGCCAACAGGGGCTCAGGAGCTGCCGTACGCTCGAAAGTAGCCAAGTGGTCAACAGCAACTGGATGCTTGGGAGCCAAGACGCAAACAGTAGACAGCGGGCACCCTGACATCACTGGGTGTTCGGGAGCCAAAACACAAACTGGAGCTGGGTGCTCAGAATCACCTGCATCATTCACCAAAAGAGGAGGATCCAGAGCCACTCGATGCTCTTGCACACTAGACCGCCTAGGAGAGCAAGATCTAGCCAAAATACTCTCTGAAGTCAATACTGGCTCCAATAGGCGCAATGAACTTCGGTGCTTTTGCCTAACCACAAGTTTGGAAAAGGCTTTTTCCTTGACATCTAACAGGAGAACTGTCTGATGGAAAAAACCTCTGGGCTGTCTCAGAAACTGCAAGAGGGTTTAAATTCTTCAACTTCCTTAAGAGGCACCTAAGGGGTGTAAGAAACATCCACTGCAGACTTTTCAGTGGCCTGGATTTATCACTGAAGTGCCATAGGTGCCATTGTTCAGGGCTAGATGTCTCCGAACTGGAAGAAAGCCGACGTGCACTACCCAAGACACCTTTCCAGCAGCTGTCTGTTGCCGCCTGGAAATCCCATACAAGTGCAAATGAGAGGCCAACTGCATGTGGGCAGACCCAAACCCCCACCAACTTTCCTTGGGCCTCCAGTATGACTTCTCCCAGGCACGGGGAGGTATGTCAGGGACCTTCGCCTAAGAGAATCGGTGGGATGGACAGCCAGCTCCTCCACTAAACACTTCATTTTTCCTTCGATCAAGAATAAGCACCGACTGTCCTAACTGAGCCATGGAGTCAGCCAAGAGCTCAAACTTACACTCAAACCTTGCTTCAGGGATGACATTGGCACTGGGTTTGGAGGCATGGTAGTGGGTAAAGGAGTAGGTGGTATAGTCGAGAGATTGGAATTAGGTGACATAACAAGAGATAATAGGTACTTCAGAGGAAGATTTAGAGCATTCCTGACTAGCCAAAAATCTTTCGTGACTAGCTGTCACTTTTCGCTTCCTATCCTTTCCCAGTTTGGAAAGATCCGAAGACAAACCCTTCCATCGTGTAGAACCCAGTCTACGCATTCAGCACACATCCCATCTGGAGAGCAAACTTGACTCCTACACTTGGTACGCACCGTGCAAGTTGTACCTAACAGATGTCAACTGTCTTGCAACCCTTGCTACAAAAACGGATGCTAATCACTCCTGAGTCAGATATACGTTAAATGAACAGTCTCTAAATCTAAAATTGATCAAAAAAAGGTTGTAATTGATAGCTTGACTATCTAAATGCCGAATGGCTATGAAAAGCTTCTCAAAATATTTCACCAATACAATGGTTAACAACTGGTAAAGACAATGACATCCAAATTTAAAGAGCTGCTGCTTACAACCTTTGTTGGGAGCCAGCCAGCAGAAATAAATTAAGCTCTCTGCTATGTTGTTTCCCTTCTACTCCAATAGTGGGTGGGGGTCCCTAGCTACACAAAAACAAGAGTCGCTCTCGCAATATTCACATTTTCGCTGCTGGTACTTATAAATTCTTGGCTAAGTAATTACTTGGTAAATTACATACATAAAAACAGACAGCAATATAGCATGGGGCAAAAGATATGCTTCAGAGTCTTTAGTACCACCAACAGTTTTAAATGACCATTATCTTTAATATCACGCTTTTGTATACCCAACTGTGATCATACAGTATGGAAAATTATTTAACTAGACTTTACAAAAAATACAGGCCAGCACGGACAGGTATTACCAATGAAGTTGCTGGAAAGTATACCAAGATGGTTTGGCCACAGGAAAAAAGCAATAAGAGACAATGGAGGAACTGTAGTAGTACTGCAGACATGAAACCTAGTGGAGCAGCCAAGATTAGTACACATAGCAAAAATCCAAAATGTAAAATTGGATCTGGACTGCTGGTATAAAAGTGCAAATGAAAGAAGAGGAAAAATACATTCTAGGTACCTGCAACTTTATCAAATCTCAACTTAGTGGCTACATTATTATAATTTTTTGCCATCCTACCCTTTCAAAAGTGATGCACCAACAAAAAATCTTAAATTGAATGATAAATCTAACGTATATGATAGCTTGAACTATAAAATATCCATATTCAAATGTGTCTAATAAGGTGAGGACTACTGCACACACAAAAACATTCACCATCATTATGACAAAGCAAGTTTACCGTAACTAATTTAACTTTTTTAATTCATAAGAATCTGTTGTGCATCAAGAGGAGGTACTTTTAACCTCAAGAAGAACAAAATTCCTGGTAAAAACGTGTGATGGTTTAGCCAAGGGAATACTTTGTTTGGTACAAACAACTGAAATATACGTACTGTACTATGCTGTATCATAGTTTTTAGATGAAATTTAGCACGTGAACTTTTTTATGTGGTGTTACAATCAGTCTAACATTACTCAATAATACAAGTGATATCCTAACAACTTGTGACCTCAAGACAACACTCACAGACTAAATCTAACTACAAAACCACCATGACATGTGACGTGCCATACATTTTACTAAAGTACTGAACAATTCACAGAGAATCCTCACCAACTTCAAAAATGAATTCCAACACTCTGGCACTTCACATATCGGGGAATGACATAGAGTCAAATGATGTGAATAGCCAGCTGCAAAAATGATGGAAAAAAGTACATACTACATCTTGTAGCAAATCTTGAATGTTCCTTCTAGATTTATACATCAGCAGAAAATCTGACCAACTGGTCTGATGAAACTATATAAGGATAAATTTCACGTTGAGTAAAATATTACTTTCCTAAATCACTACACAAGCAGGATTTCAGCTTATTAATTCTGGAACATTACCAACAGTGCTGAACAACTGACCCATCAAAAGGTCTCTTTTTAAGTGTAAAAAAAATTCATGCCTAACATGTTGCTAACTGACCCTCCAACAAACAGCCTTGACAGAGATAAAGAAGTTCCATTTCTGAAAGTTTAAGCAGCAATTCAGTCAGACCATTGTCATTTCTTTAGTAGTAGTCATAGGTCAGGTATCAAGTTACAATGTACGTATATTTCTACCATACGGACAGTCCCAGTTTCTCAGCGGACTCAGTTAATAGCGAACCAGTTTTATGGTGCTTGTCTATCACCATAAAATCAGCAATTTTGGCGCTATAACACAGTGAGTTCCCGTTATCAGCACCCGCCATAAAATAGCCGAGTTTCGGTTATGGCGGCTTTCGTTTATCAGTGCCCCCGCTGAGAATGGAACCTCACCGATAACCGGGGACTGTCTGTATAGAGAAAATTCCTCTTAACCAACAATATTGCAAAAAACAAGCATATTCTGCATCTGAGAAGGGCCTAATGGTTTTGGATGTTTAAAAACAACAAGAACTAATATACTTTCAAATGATATCTAGCTTTGAAGTTGCCTAGCATACGGAATGGAAAAAGTTATGGCAATCATTCACTAACTGACGAGCTAGAATACCCTACAAAATTCAAAATTTACATTGTTACTATGTTGGACCTTTGGGATCAGCAGGAGTCATTCAAGTTAACAGTTTTATTAAATATACATATGGTTAGACCAAACCCCATTCTGAGTCATACCAAAGGCTAAAACACTTAGGTGTTGCAATCTTTACCTGAAGGGCGACAAGCGTTCTCTTGCATAAACTTTGACGAAGGAGAACAGTCTCTAGAACACCTGAAATTATAATAAAGTAGCACAACTGAACAGGCTTTCTTTATCCTTCAGAGAAATTGAGTAACTTTTCATAAAATAAAACACATACCAGTAAGTATGCACAACTTTCAAACATTCTGTAATATACACAAGCTCAATAAAGCTACCTACTGTATTTGAAACAGCTCAGATATTGACAAGTTTGGCTTTTCATTTACTCTGAGCAAGTGTTATGACAATATTATAAAGACATACCTTCTGTAAATGTCTTAACATCTTTTCATATCCTACCAATATTACTGATAAAATTGAAGTTATAAACATGTACTACTTGAATGACTCCCCTTTACAGAACACATGACTAATTTTTCCACCACTGGCCACTTGGTGCTACATTTGGCGGAATAATTATAACAAGTGACCCAAACATTCAAGCGTGACCATCTTAGCCAACTATGAACTTTCACCAACAAAAATGCAAGAAATTACAAGAAATTCTTTGTGCAAACAGGCTCCTAGATGGCAATAATATTCAATGGAGTCCCACAACTTCAAATGCAGAAGAAAATATATATAGCAGTTCATTCGGGTATACACAAAGGAACAGTACCTAACACTGTCACTCTTTTGGTCTTAACTTGAAAACAGTACAGCCCAAAGTTGAACTGGATTTAACATATTTAACTTATTTTTGTAGTATAAAAACTTCACAATTTTGTGCAGTAAATCACTTTTAAAACTCACCAGAAATTAATCTATAGGACTAAGACCCTACATAGTAGAAATTAGCTTGTGGAGAGAGAGAGAGAGAGGAAGAGAGAGAGAGAGAGAGAGAGAGAGAGGAGAGAGAGAGAGAGAGAGAGAGAGAGAGAGAGAGAGAGAGACCTGACTAAGTTTATGTAAATGGCAGCTAACTAAGCACATGGGTTGGAATAGTAAATTTCCTTTTGTTCATTATGTATTTGACCAATTAAAAAGACAAATTATATACAGCAACTTTTTTTCGTTCCTTTTTTCTTAACAAGCAATACCTCCACATTTGCACGAAGGTGTCACAGCCTCCAAAAGGTATTCAGTAACTATGAGGTACGTTACAAGCTTCCAGGTAGCTTAAGCTTTTGAACTTGTGTAAGAGGCTGTGGCCTCAGGTTAGGTTACATGCATCTGCAACCCCTATTGACACGTTTTAAAGATTTACATCTATTTACTCCATTCACTGAGAGTTTTGGGTAATTATGCTTATGCTACATACAAGAGCATACAGAATCTAATATTTTCTTAGTGGTTCTCCGTGTTTTGAACATTTTTATCCATTTCTGTTGGTGATATTCAATAGTTTTTACACCTAAATTTCTAGTTTCCTGCTGTTGTTAAGGACATCATGGTATCAAATGAAACAGATAAAATAAGGGTAATCCCACAAGTGTTTTAACTACTGCCTAAAACATACTGTTTAATCTTACACTGATAGACAAATTACAAACCTTCATTTACCTTTGACTAGATAACAGCAATAAAGTCAATTTACATGAGAAGAAAAATGGACAAATAGAATTACTAGTACAGTAGAGCCCTGGACCTCGATGTTAATCCGTTCCAGAGGATGCGTCAAGATGCGATTTTATCGAGATCAGAATGAATTTTTTTTTCCCATAAGAAATAATTGAAAATGGATTAATCCATTCTTGACCACCAGTTATTACCTTAACCTTGCGTTTTTATACATAGCATTACCCATAAATACACACAAATTACAATTAAATAATCTCAATATTAAATAACATACCATTCAATGTACTTTTCTCATTTTTAAATATATACTGTAGTAAAATAACTGCCCTACATACACCCAATTTGGCCATAATACAATGGTTGACTGAGTGCCATAGGCTAGGCTAGGTACGTAGTATGTACTGTAAAGGGCACTTGTATATTATTGCTAATAAGTAAAACATTGAATATCAAGCCTAATTCTCAGCAAATTAATAAAATACTAAAAATAAGCTGAATTATGTCAGGTTATCATAAACTTACAAAAAATTCCCTAGTTACGTCGCTAGCAAGTGGCCGTAAACAGACGTAAACAAATCATACAGTCTACTGGATACTGTATACAAAATCACTTTAAAATATCTTTCAATACGTGTTATGATATTAAAATTTTTTTTCTCTCAAATTATTGTTGTAGAATGGGGGCACTTTTCATAGTCAATGTATGATTTAAAGTGTGACATCAGACATCATTATCAGCAGAGTAATACCCACTGAAAGTAAATCTCCATAAATGTATGCCTTTAAGATTGGATAGAATCCCGATACTATTAAGGATAGCTGGGGAGCTGTCAATATCACAAAACCCTTTAATTTGATTATAAAATACTACCAAGAAAATTTTGCCCTTTAGTAAACAACAAGGCTTTAAGTCAAGCATGACTGGGACCTATGAATTACGAGCATCGTAATTCAAGCACAACTGGAAATTACGAATAATGACTAATAAGCAGACTGCAAATTGTTTTGGCAGGCAAAAGCATTGCACTGAAAAAAAAAAAAAACACATGTAGCACTTTATTTAGTATACTACATTTTTAAATAATATAGCGGCAATTCTTAAACCCAGCTTTCTTTAGTAAATTAAGTTCCATTTGGCATCTTAAGAAAGTGATCATATCGATACAATGAAATCAGCTGATATTTTCAGAATGTATACAAAAATGATATTGTTAAACTACAATAAAGTTTTGTACATACTTACCTGGCAGATATATACTTAGCTATAGTCTCCGACGTTCCGACAGAATTTCAATCTCGCGGCACACGCGACAGGTAGGTCAGGTGGTCTCCTTACCTTACCGCCGCTGGTGGCGGGCGTATGAACCAATCTATCTCTCCAGCAGATTTTTTCTCTTTCACCTGTCTCCTGAGGGGAGGCTGGGTGGGCCATTAGACGTATATATCTGCCAGGTAAGTATGTACAAAACTTTATTGTAGTTTAACAATATCATTTTTGTACATGAACTTCCCTGCCAGATATATACTTAGCTGATTGGCACCCTTGGTGGAGGGTAAGAGACAGCTAAAGTAATAAGGAGAGATAAGAAACAACTGATGTTGTAGGATATAAATAACCTTGGTTCTACCTGTTCAGGCAGAAGCTTCATTGATATTATCTCTGAGTCTGCGTTGCCTGGAGAGCTACAGCTAGGACGTGACCTGATGCTGAAAGACTCTCGGATCTACCACTGGGATATGTGATCCCTTTGTGTGGTAGAATCCAAGTCGGATCCTGTTAAAGGGAGTTCGTCCCTATCTTAACAGGTCCTAACCACTACTACTGCAAGGAGCCACACTCATCAGACCACCTAACCAAACTACTAAAGATTAGTATTACGACCTAAAGAGATGCCATCATGCATCCTCTTTAAGGCAACCAACAACAACAAATACAAGGGGGAAAAATTTATACTACTAAACAGGATGAGTTCCAGCTCCCTGCCCCAGCACTGAATCCGCAGATACGTACGGGCCCAACCAAGGCGAAGCATTTTTCGTAAGTGATTTCTCACATCACGTAAGTAGTTGGTTCGCGAACACTGACTGACATCACATCAGAATGTTGTCTCCATCAGATTTGCCGCACGGACATATTCTTGTTGAAAGCAAGAGAAGTTGCTATGGCTTCTTACTTCGTGTGCTTTCACTTTAAGAAGCCTAAGATGTTCTTCTCTGGCAGGATCCGTGTGCTTCTTTGATGAGGCTTCTCAAGAAGAAGGACAATGCGTTTCTTCGACAATGGACGAGTAGGCTCTTTTACTGAACACCACAGGAGGAACCTCTCGGTTGGCTTTCAGTTGCTCTTTTCTTCTAAGGTAGTATTTACCCATTCTCACTGGCAAAGGGTTCCCTCTCGGGTTCTTCTCCTACCAAAGAAGATAACCCACGAATCTCGAAGTTCTTCTTGGGCCATGGACTTGATGGGTTCTCATTCTTTGCAAGAAAACCAGGAAGGAAAGAGCAAATGAGAGAGTCCTCCTTAAAAACCCACATTACCATCAATCGCCTGAAGCTCACTCACTCTTCTGGCGGAAGCTAGAGCCATCAAAAACAGAGTCTCCTGGTAAGGTCTCTGAATGAGGCTGAATCAGGGGGTTCAAACCTAGAGGACCCAAGAATTGAAGGACTACATCCAAATTCCAGCTAGGTGTTCTTAGGATACTGCATTTTCGTTGTATTAAACGACCTAATAAGGTCCTGTAGGTCCTTATCTTCCGATAAGTTGGGAGGCCCCTGTGCCTGAAGACGTTCGCCAAACATACATACGATAGCCTTTAATCGTCGAAACGACTAAGCCACATTCTTGTCTTAAGAATAAAAAGAAGTCTGCAATTTGATTCACAGAAGGTACTGGAAGAGGAAACGTTATTCCTCTTGCACCATTTCTGAAGACATCCCACTTCGATTGGTACACTCGTAATGTGGAAGACCTCCTCGCTCTAGCGATTGCCTTAGCAGCTGCTGACGAAAAGCCTTCGCTCTGACCAGTTTCTGGACAGTCTGAAGCCAGTCAGACTGAGAGCGGGGAGGTTTTTTGTGGTACCTGTCCGAAGTGGGGCTGTCTGAGTAGATCGCTCCTTAGAGGAAGCGATCTTGGAAAACCATCCAATAGCCATTCCAGCACCTCTGTGAAACCAATCTTGTGCTGGCCAAAAGGGAGCTATCAAAGTCATCCTCGCGGAATCTGACTCTGCGAACTTCTTTAACGTCAACCCCAGAATCTTGAAGGGGGGAAACGCGTATACATCGAGTCCTTTCCAATCGAGTAGGAGAGCGTCTATCCCTATTGCTCCTGGATCCGAGATGGGAGAGCAATACAGATCCAGTCTTTGTTTCTTGAAGTGCAAATAGGTCTAAGAGAGGCCTGCCCCACAACTTCCAAAGGCTCTGGCAAACATCTTGGTGCAGAGTCCACTCTGTGGGAAGGACCTGATCTTTCCTGCTGAGGAGATCTGCCCTTACATTCCTTTCTCCCTGTACGAATCTTGGTGAGAAGTTTTGTTTTATCCCCCTTTTTCTGTCCACAGAAGAAGATCTCTTGCTGTTTCGTACAGAGAGAAGGAATGCGTCCCCCCCTGTTTCCTGATGTATGCCAGAGCCGTGGTGTTGTCCGAGTTTATTTGCACAACTGCTCCTGTCACATCTGACTCGAACTCCTTCAGAGCAAGCCACACGGCTATTAGTTCTTTCCTGTTGATGTGCCAGGAAGACTGGTCCCCCATCCAGGTTCCTGACACCTCCCTGGTTCCCAGAGTTGCCCCCAACCTGTTTCCCGACGCATCGGAGAACAACACCAGGCTGGGTTTCTGGGATTGAAGAGGCAGTCCCTGCGAGAACTTGTCGGGATCCGCCCACCATGCTAACTCCTTCTTGATTTGACGAGTAATTGACAGGGAGAACTTTCAAATCCTGAGAAGGACGACTCCAATTCCGATGAAGAAAGAATTGGAGCGGTCTCAGGTGCAACCTTCCTAGGGAAACAAATTGCTCCAGTGAGGAGAGCGTCCCCAGCAGACTCATCCACTCCCTCACTGTGCATACTTCTTTCCCTAAGAAGGTTGTTACTTTTTCGGAGTCCCCGGGCCGGACTCCTCCTCCCTGTGACGGAAAAGCCCGAAAAACTCAGAGAGTTCATCCGGATCCCCAGATAAACGCACTCTGAGCGGGAATCAGACTTGACTTCTGCAGATTGACCAGAAGTCCTAAGGAATAAGTCAAATCCAGGGTTTTTCTTCAAGTCCTTCAGACAACGATCCTCTGGAATTGGCCCGTTATAAGCCAATCGTCGAGATAGAGCGAAAATCCTCACCCCTTCCAGGTGTTAAGCCATTGTGCCACATTCCTCATGATGGCCGTAAAGACTTGGGGGGCCGTGGAGAGGCCAAAACACAGGGCCCTGAATTGGAAGATTCTTCCCCCCCATCATGAATCTTAGAAACTTCCTCGAGGAAGGATGGATTGGTACGTGGAAGTAAGCGTCCTGTAAGTCCAAGGACACCATCCAATCCCCTGGACGGAGTGCTGCTAACACCGAGGCAGTGGTCTCCATCGTGAACTTTCTTCTTTTCGACGAAGAAGTTTCAGGGCGCTTACATCCAACACCGGTCTCCATCCCCCTGAGGATTTTCGGAACTAGGAACAGGCGGTTGTAAAAGCCTGCCGAAAGATGATCTGCCACTAGTTCGATCGCCTCTTTTCCAGCATCTGATCTACCGCTAGTCGGAGGGCTTGATTCATGATGGGGTCCCTGTATCTGGCCGTCAACTCCCTCGGGGTATTCGTCAAGGAGGCCTCGAAGCGAAGGGATTAGATAGCCCTTCCTCAAAATTGACAGGGTCCAGGCATCTGCGTCTTTCTGGGCCCAGACTTCTGCAAACTGTAAAAGCCTGGCGCCTACAGTTGTCTGAAGGACTTGAGTCTTACTTGGGAGGTTTGACTGACTTCGTAAAAGTCCTCCCTCTTCTGTTTGGTTTCCGACCTCTGAACGAAGAGGATCTAGAGGTAGATGCCCTCGAAAGGGTTCCTGAGAGGTCGGCTTAGCTTTCTTTGTCTTAGTCTGGAAGGTAGGGCGCGTTTCCTTGCAGACTGTGCTAGAAGGTCCTGCGTAGCTTTGGCAGAGAGAGCCTTCGAAATAGTCTTGAACCAGGTGTTTAGGAAACAGCTGGTGTAGAGAGAGGGGCAAAGAGCAAAGACGATCCTCTGAGGCATGTGAGACAGACTTTGTTAAAAATGAGCAAAATACTGATCTTTTCTTCAAGACCCCTGCTCCAAACAGTAAGCTATTTCGCTGGCCCCATCTCTCACTGATTTTATCCATACAGGCATAAGGACCACAATTCAAATCCTCCGGAGAAAACGTGTCCGGTCCTTGAGTTTTCTTGGCTAGGCTCCGAGGACCAATCGATGAAAGTTGAAAAAACTTCCAAGACTCTAAACATGCCTTTTAGAATGTGATCCATTTCATTCATTGCCCAACGTTTGTTCTGGCCGAATTCAAAAGCTGATCTTCTAGTGGCGTCTACTAGTGCCGAAAAATCTGCGTCAGCTGACGACGGAAGGCCCAGTCCCAAGGGTTCTCCTGTCTCATACCAAAATCCTGTTCCTTCCTGAAAGCTTGCGACGGAGGGAAGGCAAACATTGTTTTCCCCGCTTCCTCTTTAGTGCGCATCCATGAACGAAACTCTTGAGCGCTTTTCTTCATAGAAAGAGTCGGCTTCATTCTCACACACGAAGATCCTTTCGTTGCTTTCGCTGTGGAGAACAACGAGTGTGGAGAAGGAGGAGCAGAGTAGGGCTCAAAGACTCTCCGAACTCCTGAAGGAGAAGCTCTGTGAGCTTCTTGTACGAAGAAACTGCTGCTGATGTATTAGTTTCCTTCACTTCAGAGGCTTCCTGGTCTTCTTGAAGAGGAGAACGAGGATGAGGAGAACGAGGATGAGGATCCTTATGAGAATCCTTAGATGATTTCCTAGCTGGGGTACAGTGCGATGAAGGAGACAAACGTCTTGAATGAGGAGAAGATTCCAAAGTAGAGAGGCGTACAGGAGAACGACGAGTTGTAAAAGACGGACGCTTATCCGAAAATTCTTGTCTAAACTCGCATTCCTTCCTAAGTGCAGACAAACTCTTAACATCCAAAGAGGAAGGACTCCTTTCTCTAGAAAGACCACGTCTATCCCTAGGGAAACTACGAGAGGGAGAGCGCCTGCTAAGAACCTGGCGCCGATCGTGAGGAGAGCGGCTACTAGGCGCCGAGCGCCTATCTGTTACAGGGCGCTTAGTGGAATCCTGGCGCCTACCAAGCGGCGAAACGTTGCTAAAAATAGGGCGCCTTTCAGGAGCAGGGCGCTCGAGAGGCTCTTGATGCTACGAAGCGAGAGCGGCTGCTACGCTCCGAGCGCTTAAACGGAGCAAGGGCGGTTCGGCGAGATGTCCTTACCGAGGAGAACGTCTGTAGGCTCCAGGCGCCTAACGAAGCAGGGCGCTGAGCGTTCTTGATTCTAGCACGAGGAGACCGATGAGGAGTAGGGAGTCTCGAGAACGAAGAGCGCCTACTAGGAGAACGAAGCAACCGAGGATCAAGGTGTCTTTCTCCAGGCGAACAGCTCCTACTAGACTCTTGATGTCTTACAGGGGAGGAGCGAACTCCATGCGATGAGCGCCTACCAGTCACGTTATCCGACGCCCGACTATAGTAGTCGGAAGGAGAAGTGCGCCTACTTCCGGAAGGGCATTCCCTAGGTTCTCTGAGAATACGAGGAGAAGAACGAAGAGACGGCGACGACGAACCAAGTCTTCTATGACCTGAGCTACTCTCTCTTCTTGCACGAACTCTAGAAGAAGGAGAAACAGAA
The DNA here is from genome assembly GCF_015104395.2 of Macrobrachium nipponense. Lineage (NCBI taxonomy): Eukaryota > Metazoa > Arthropoda > Malacostraca > Decapoda > Palaemonidae > Macrobrachium > Macrobrachium nipponense. The sequence continues at coordinate 33,208,139 of NC_087214.1, read as the reverse complement.
GGGGCTGAGCGTCTACCCGAGGCAGGAATCCGATTTGAGGAAATATCTTCATAGTCCAAGGAGCGCCTATCCGTCGAATGGCGTCTCGACACCTCCGAGCGGGAGTGGTGTTTCTCTCGTGAAAAGTTACGATGAGTAGAAGAATCCTCAAAAGAAGGAGAACGCCGATTACAAGGAGAGCGCTCTTCCGACGAAACGCGCTTCGATCTCTTGATCGGGAGAGACAAATCCTTCCTTCTA